>NC_138583.1:3046811-3373159 GCF_964289735.1 Phaethon aethereus | reverse complement strand
ACTTTGATAAGACAAATTGAGAGTCTTTCTTCAGTGTAAACTACAGCCAGGGAGTTAAGGCACTTCTCTGGGAAGCAGAAGACCAGTGTTTAAGTCCTTGCTCCATAGCCTTAAGAAGGCATTTGAACCAGGGGTTTGTTGATGACCTAGACGTCGTTAGTCCTGTGGAGAGTGCTGAAGTTTCCGTGTTCATCAGACCTTTTCTTTCCATATTTTTATTGCTGTTTGTAAAATGCATGAAACTGAAATAAAACAGGGCTTGAGGGAGGAGTGGGGAGGATTGGCTAATCTGCTCTTTCTAACGTGTTTTTTTTTTCTGTTAACCTGGAATATTCTTAAGCAGAGGTGAACTTTAAAAATAATTTATTCACATAATTGTAGTTTGAAGGGATTCAAAGTGGCTGTTTTCACATTGCTTAATGGAATATATTGTATCAGCCCTGAATTTCAGTTCACTGAAAATCTGCCGAAGGTTCTTCTGAAAGGCTCATGAATCTTAGCTACTTTATCAACAAACTTGCCTTGGTTTTCAACCATGTCATACCATTTGGCACCAGCAGACGTATTAAATGTGTTTGGACCGGAAAAAAAAGTTTCACCCCTATGCGCTGCTGTATTAACTGTATTAATTAACTTACTCTGTAAGCAAAGGTGCTTTGTAGTTGATCTCTACATAGTCCAGCAGAGAATATTCATTCAGTGAAAAAACAGTAACCTAAAAATGTGTGAGTGGCTTTTGAAGATTTAAACACTTACAGATATTTGCATTAAAAAACAGTGCAAATCCTACCCTGCAGAGTGTTATTCTTACATTATTCAAATTACAAATTCACTGATAGATTTATTTAAGAAATTATCTGCATCCTCAAAAACAACAGAGATGAAAGCAAATGCACAGGTGAAGTAAAGTCTTGAAGAGAGGTATCATGAGGGGCTAAGACCGGCAACAGGGGGAGGTCTCGGGGAGTTGCGACGCATGAGCAATGAATGTCAAGCAACACAGCCAGCCTGGCTCACCCAATAGCATTCTTTCTGAACTCAATTTCAGCATCCAAATTGGACAGAAAAATGAGCATACTTAGAGTATGACAATGCCAGTCAAGTCAACACTGAACAACGCCACAGTTTTCTGATGTGAACTGTAAACAGCTTTGCAAGAAACTACTGAAAGAGAAAGAATCAGAAATCCGTAACTTACGAGAGCAAACCATAACCATGACTCTGTCTTTTATTCAGGTTTTATGTCTGATTATAAACAACTGATTGCAAGGCTTCTTTGTACAGAAAATTACCTTCTGTGCATGAGTAACTTAGCAAAAGATAACCATTTCACTGCTGCCTTTTATCACTCCTTAAATTTTGTACTCTGCAATTGTTAGATATGTTGGACCATACTAGGAGCATTTTCTCAAGAAGCTGGCAAGGACGCTACTGCAATTCCTGGACTTAATGGTGGAGAGTGAGCAGTCTAAATTACATGCTTTGGTGAATGTATTGGACAAAATAATATTCACCCTGATTCTCCATCTAAAACTGGCAACGCTTCTTGACTTTCATGATGTTTTGAATCACTTAAATATTTTTTATTCTTCTAATCTAGAAATTGTAACACTCCCAATTTAGAAGAGAACTGCAACTTTCCTATAAATAAAAGACATAAATGTGTGTAAATAATAGACTTTTGTCTTTGTTTAGGAGAATGCTTCTATCGCTAAAATGTATTGAGAGGTAAATATTCAACGTTTTCATAAATGTCAAAGTATATTCTCTTGAGTCACTGTCAAATTGTAGTTTCAGTCTTAAAAGAACTTCTGAAGGAATTACTTGCATTATTTCTTTATCATAGGAAAATTTTATTTTTTTTTCAAAGAAGGTTTTATCAAATAACAGGGGACTTAATTTAAAAAAAAGTTCCTGTGCAGATACTAGCTGTAGCAAATTTGAACAGATGAGGGACCGATTCCTGTAGTGGGGGCTGTCAGGCATAAACTGGTTTGCATCTGTGCTGTGTAGGGGAAGAAACCTCTAGAGCAGACTGTCCACATACACACTGCACAGAATTTCAACCTGGCTCTCCCTGGGTGGCTTTCCAAGGGAATAATAATTATTATTCTATGTCTTTCAGTTCAGTGTCTGTAACACTGCAAGATACATGCTGCTGTCTGCCAGGGCGTTCTTACGGCACGATGCCAAGAGCGCTCGCTGCCTGCAGTGTGGTGTGACCTGAAGATTTGTAGGAGTTTTAGGGTGTTCAGATCATACTGGAGGACTGTGCAGGGCAGAGGGACTTAAACCTCACGCATTCCTGCCCACATCATCTTTTGGGAGTGATCCGTAAGTAAGCTAACACCTGAATTTGCCCAGGCATTGTGGAGAGGTGGTTGGAACAGACCAGAGTTGGGGCAGGGCCAAATCAGCTGCATAGTCAAGGGCTATGGTGTTGTATTCACTCCTTAGCCCTCTCACTGAGCAGTATAGATATATTCATTAAGACGGAGAAAACAAAAGCTTTCCAAAAAGAGTTCCTTCAACGAGAAGTAGTGAGGCAACCCGAAAATACCAATGAAAAAGCTGCTTTAATGTTGTTATCCCTTCCTGAACTATGTGGGGTATTTCTGCTTTGGAGAGTGATGACATGTTTGGGGGTGGGTTATAGATCACCAGTGGTTAAGCTCCTTGACTCCGTTAAAGCTCCAAGGCTTCTCATGGTTATCACACACAAAGGACAGTGGGCATGCTGATTTTGAAACAAAATGGTTGGCATCTGCAGATGCTTTTTGCATGTGCCAAAGCAGAAGACAAATCCAGAGGCATTTTTCAACAGATTTGCCCATAAACTTTTCAGTTTGTGAAAACCATAGGGGATTGTGAGAGACTCTAGATTCATTTTAAAAACTTGGCATAGGAGATTCAGCTTGCATAAATTTAAAGGTAATGTGTGCTGGTAGAAATGATCCAAACCGCTCACGCTGCCAAGCTTTAAACTTTCCCATTCCTCTGAGAAAAAGAAATTCTCATTGTAAACTAGCAAAGTAAAAATATCTCCAGAATATGTCAGCAGTAGGAAAAAGCAAAAATCAGATCTTTGATTCGTTAGGGAAATGGAAAGCAATGCTGAGAAAGTTAAGATTTTATTGACATGGACAGTCAGCAGCCTTTGTTTGGGATGTGAATTCCACGATAAAAAAATACAGAAGTAATTCTGAAAAGATCAGAGGACAGCAAGGCTAATGTTACGTTTTTAATTGCTTGTGAGCACTCCTTGCAAGTCTTGTCTTACACAGAATGAAAGAAAAAACCCCTGTATTAGAAGAATCAGTCATAATTCAGTGTAATTGATGGCAGGTAGAGTAAGATAAATTGAAGAAGTATTTCTCTAGAGTACCTATAGTCAATCTGTGAAATTCGCAGCCAAATAGGGTAAGAGCTGAACATTATTGCTGTTCCTAGGATAAGACTAGTTTGATTTTTATATCCAGTAATAATATTCGTAGTCAGATCTATTAAGACGTATGGAGGAGCAAATTGAATATAGTAGACTATAAGTTGCCTGCCAGCAAATACTTTTTTTCTCTCTCTATAGGAAACATAACACAAGTGGTCATTAGCACTGAACTATTTCCCCCTTTTTTCCCGTTCTCACTATTTTCTCTATATCCTCCAAAAAGGAGATGGTTTCTTAAAGAAGCTGCAAGTTTTTCCTGTGTCATGTGATAGCAAGTGTTTTGTCCTATCAAAAATGCAGTCGTTCCTAGCCGGTTGTGAAGTCTGCGTTCAGTTATACAATTAAGGGCTGTTTTGTTCGCATGGCAGAAGTATTGCCCTTCGCTAGGCCAAGCTGCCAAAATCTCCTGTTGCATCTGGTCGTGTCATGGGACATTGATTATATGGTAAGGGGCTATTTGCATTTTATTGCCAGATGCCCTTTCTTGGTCATGCAGAAGGGAAGAGGTACAGGGCACTTGAGGAAAGATCCAAAATGAACTGTCAAGCTTTTTTCCTGTTTTTCATTTATGCCTGAGCCACCCATTATATAAAGGACAGCAAGGAACCAGTTGTGGGCCAGATGACCTGGTCTGTTGTGCCAGTGCCAGCCAAGATAGCCCACGTGGTTGCATTGTAGCTGCTATAATGAACGCTCAGACCAGTACTATATATTACCATACTGACACATTTTTCTGAGCTGTGAGGGAACGATGACAAGGATAGGTTAATGTTCATGTGGTTGTTTTATTTTGTTTCACATTAAAAATACCTAAAGACAAAAAGCAGTGTCATCTTCCTGAATGTGTTTATGGAGGTTGGGCTTTTGCCCCAGTAAGATTTATCTGCCTGTTGGATTTTACCGCTGCTGTTCTTATAACAGTATTATAAGTTACTTGGGTATAGGTTAACTATTGCGCTTTCTTAAGGATTGTTTTTCTCAGCAGTGAAACACGTTTGTTCAATTATTAAACTTGATGGCTCTAAACTGCTGAACTTTGGGCTTGTTGGGGTTTGAAATGGGTGAAGATTATGTGGTTTTCAGAAATAACCCCTTCCTACCCCACTATGTCTGTAGATGTGCAGCTCTGGCCGTTGTACTTGTTTGCTCTTCCACGTGCAGTGTGGAGCCCTTATACAGGCTTGCTCAGAGGTCCAGGGGGCTATACATGTTTTTAGTGTACTGTTAACTTCTAAATAATCTTTGCCATATGAAATAAAGAACCAGTAGTACTAGCTATCATTCAACATGGCTGTATGTAGGAATGGTTCGTATGGGGAAAATGAGGTTATTTTTCTCTGCTTCAGTTTGCTTCATATTTGCAGAGCAGTTAGGAATAATGAGCAGTAAAACCAGAATGTCTGATCTAGGTGAACGCTAAACTTGGTTGCTCTTTCAGTCAATCAGTAAATTCAGAAAGATGTTCTGATACCAGGCTATATGAGGCTTGGAGGGATTAATTTGCGCCCATCAAAACAGTGTGTGTAAACCTAAAACTCCACAATTGTAATCAACACTGCTCCACAGCAGAACTGCAGAGGCTTGAACTCTTACCACATTCCCCTACCTAATTACTCATTGCCTCTTCTCAAAATTCAAGGTGCTGACATAATAAAATAGTCAGCTGAATGATGGTGAACAACTAGTAACATACTGAAGGGATGAGTCTACTGACTCAGTTGGTCACTGAACAGTGACCTTCCTTTCAAAGGGAAATAGGAACGTCTGTGTCTGTGATAACTGGACACAGTACAGTTTAATTGAGAAAGGATCAGAGTTCTTATTTTGTAGTAATGAATTATTATATAAATACTGAAAGTCATCTGCTTATGTTGTGCTTTCCCAAAAGGTTCCTCCAGCTAAAGCCATAGCTGAAGTAAACATTTCCACAGAAACTAGGTCTTTCAACCCTAAACCTCTGCATGTCTCCCTGACTGACTTAAATTCACTAAAAGAAATCAAACAGCAAAATGTTTAAGTAAAATATACCACTATGTTTGCATTACAACATTAACATATCATTAAGCACAGTAAGCATAATCATAGAATGCAATAGAATGATGGTGAAGAAAAGCTGAAGAATTCTGTGGACCTCTGCTATAGTTAACATCATGGATTAGTAACTATTCTAAAACATGCTTAAATTTGGGACTACAGAACGAAATGTCCAGAAGATAAGCATTTCAAGGATAACGATGTGAAATATAATTCAACTGAGCTTGTGACCATATGTTGAAACATGGAAAATATCACAAAACAATGGAAAATATCATGAAACAATGTGAAATGTACTGTGTTTTAGCATTTAGTACCACCCATTAATATTTTTGTGTATTTCACTAGAGTTTAAATTGTACTGAGCCATAATTACTGTGTAAATACATATTGAAACTGAATTCACTTTGGGACAAGCTTTGGCTAAGAAATCTTTAAGCTTGAGATAAATTGAGCATATGAGCGCTTACTGCAGTGCAAGGATATTCATCATTTTGCTTGACTAAATGTCAATTCGTTTTGAAGGATTGGAATAGTTTTAAGTTGAATTAAAATTATGATAGAGTGTTTAAAAGATTTGCTGTCATCACATCAAAATTTAGAGAAATGCTTTAAGCTGAGGAATATATTTTCAGGTCAACAAGCAGGGGAATGGTTGAATACTTCTCCATTCAAGTACAATTAGTATTTATGAGTTACTAATTCAGTCAATTCATTTTCTGTGTATTAATGTGAAGAGTTATGTGGAAACACATACATTTCCTGCTTCACATGATGTGAAGGCCACTGAAAAGTGGGTACTTGTCCAGGAAGATAGATCGACAAGGAACGAAGCCCATGGAAACTTTTCTAGTTTCTGCCCACAAGGCAGCTCTAAAACGCGGCAACAGCAGCAACCACCACACCTTCAAGTGCACAAGAACTCCACTGTTTTGCAATTCAGATAGTTAAAGCAGTCTTTTTTCTTACGGAAATATCAAGTTAGCTATTTTTGTTTTGTGATCTTTAATTTGGAATAGCGCCTCAATGTCTTATTCTCTTTGGTAGAAAATGTTTCAATGTCTTATGTATCGCTCCGTGGAGTAGGAAACCCTTCATCCAATCCTGCAGCGGCTCGCAAAAAGCTTCGAGTGAGTCCGTGATGCTGGAAACAAGGGAGGGAGGTCTGTGTGTTTGACCAGTCACATCAGCATCTTTTCCAAGCTGACATCAGGGCTTCTTCCTCCTGCCGTGAGAGTTGTCAGCCTGTTTCTATGGTGATCTCCAAGCCACTGATGGATTTCCTGTGGTTATATAACATGTTCCAAAAAAATCAACTTAACTACAAGGATCTTTGCACGCTGTCAATATTTTTGAGTGTAGTCTGGGCATTATGACAGTCAATGGGTTTCACCTGCTTAAATGTGAGCACGTGTTTAAGTACAGAGAGAGGAAGCTGATCTGTCTGAGGTAGGCTTTCACCAGGCACACATGTCATCTGGTTACTGCTGCTTCTGGGCTTAGCAACTGTAACTTGTCCTGCTGAAGGCTTTGCTGCAAACCTGCATGGAGATCTTCTGGAGAGTGCAGCTCATGCAAGTTTTCTCTCATGGATATGAACCTCGAAGCGCATAGTCCCCGACTACTCCGTTTTGCCTGGCTGGCTGATTCTTTTTTGCTTGCTGGATCCACAGTTACACCCTAATCACACTGATTACGCTCCAGCGTTCTCCCTATACCTTTGTTAGAGGATTATTTCCTTCCCTTCTCTTCCCTTTGCTTTACCAACACTTGTAATTTGATTGTACTTTGCACTGTATTTGGGGCAGGTGCTTTTTTTAAACCTCGCTTTCCTTCCTCCACCTCCCTCCCTGCACATACACACCATCTGCCATTCCTGGGTTTATTTGGTTTCATGAAAATGTCATCTTTCATTTTAAGCAGGCGGACCTCTCTGATTCAGGTGGATACTGCTCTGAATTAAATGCCAGGGAGGGAAAGCATGCTGTGCAGCCATGGGGAGGTGGCAGTGTCCTGCCATGTGGCAATACATGCCACACCGATCAATGCTACTGAGGGGGACATTTTGCAGTGACAGAGGAACAGCTCAGAGAATTCAAACCATCAGTAGTTGTTCTCATGGTCTGAATTGTAGGCTAAGTGCTTGGATGGTTGACTGTCCTTGAGGCCCTTTGCATCCAAAATGCTTGCTTGCTCTGTGTGTTGCCCTGAGAAGGTCTGGCTGCGTGTGTGAAATAAAAGGCTTGTTTTATATTTAAAGTATGAATTCATCAGTGGTCATCACGGTATATACTTTACACACTAAATGAACAGCATGGCAATTAATATCACTATTTTTAACTAGAACTTCTTTAACTAGAACTTTAATTCTTAACGTGGCTCTATCTCTACCAAACTATTAATGGGTGTTCCTAAATTGCATGACAAGTCCTGTGAAAGAGAATGAAGCAGGATCTGAGATGAAATACAGATGGACAGATGAGACAGGCATACGTTTCCTTAAAATATAAAGACCTCCCAAGGTCTCTATGAATGTGCTGCTGGGTTTGATGGCCCATAGCCTCACTAAATACAGCTGCTCTTGTGTTTCTTACTTTCTGAGTAGATGCTGTATTCAGAATAGTAATTGTATTTCTGCCCCTTCTTCCTTACATGTATATTCAAGCACAGCTTCTGTATGCTTTTACCAAAACTCAAGACAATTCTTTGCAGTAGCACTGTGTGGCTGCCATTATGTGCCATCATAATTTAACTTTCTAAATTACCCAGTTTTGTAACTTTGAGTAATCTTTTCCCTAGTTGCCTGAGAGTAAATAAGCTGTACCTCTGACACAAAAGGGCAATAAATACAGGGCTAGGAAAGCGTTTCGTATTCCACATCACCTCATTAAACATACAGTCTTAAATTAATCTCTAGGCAGCCTCCCTAGGCAGTGGAAGGGCAACTTTTTCTAAAGGGCAATTCATCCCACTTTGAAATTGTTCTCTCTAAGTCAGGTGAGTTGAGTTGCCCTTTCCATTCAGCAGTGAGCAAGTCTGAGTAGTTCTGACTGAATGTTTAATCTGTTGATGCCTAAAGTAAGGCAGAATGCATCTGCTTAAGGAAAGGAGCGAAATTCATACGAATACGCAACTGAAGCCTCGTACGCCTCTTTCTCGGTAAGTGTTGACCCATGATAGTGACTGGGGAACTGTTAAAAAAAGGAAAGTCACACTGGCATCAGTGCAGAATGGAAAGAGAACCTCCTCCTCCGCTGCTGGAAACAAGGGGTGTAGGGACGTGGTAGGAGCTGTGGGCTGCAAGCGGCTCATCCGAGGTGAGTAAAAGCCGAGTGCCAGACAGCGTAGAAATGCAGGTGAGTGGGGAGGCGCGAGAGAGACCTTTTCCCCCAGGCTGGCCTCTCAAACTTACTGCTGCCTTTTTCCTCCGAACCCCACACGCTCTGCTTTTTGTACACAAAAAAAAAGGACAGTTGCCTAAACTTTGTGTTTTTCCCTGAGCTTGTCTGTCTTACCAAAACGAGCACTATTAGTGGAAGGAGATGCTCATTTTCCATGGAAACCAGTGGAAAAGGGAGCAGGTTTCAAAATTATCTCTCCACATACACTTGCAGCATCCCAGTGCCTGTTGTGTTTGTTTTACAGATGGGAAACCAGGCACAGCATGCTCCGATGCCATGCTTGGTGTCATGTAGTATTGAGAGCAGGAAGCTGAGGGCCTGTATCTATGCCTGTTATCTTAGTCACAGCTTCTTAGTATTTTTGTGGGTTTTGATTAATTTTTTTTAACATTCCTGTTGTTTTTTCTTTGCAGTATATGCTTCAGCCTGTGTTGTGGTTTTTCATGTGAATGATATGCACACATCCATGAATAATAAAATTACTCATGGTTTCACAAGTAACTAGATCTTGTATTGAAATAGGGGAATGGAGTAGGATTTAGGGAAATCAGGAAATTGTCAGGAAATTTTTATCATAAAGCAGAAAATGAAGCTTTGTCAAAACTGAGGTCCTGTCTAGACTAGAAGATATTTCTTTGGGTGTACCCAAACGGGATGCGTTTTGCCCACAATGGCAAAATCTCCAGGTATAAATACCTCATCTAGTCAAAGGGTGCTTTGCTAACGTAGAGTACATGTGCTAGCTGGGCAGGTTCCTTCCATGTGAACGCTGCTGCGTTGGTGTCAAAAGGTTCGTACTCGTGTTCAGGCAGCGAAAAAGTCATCCCTCTTAAGTCTCATTCTGTGCTGGAAAATGTACCTACCCCATGCAGACCAGGCCATAGCTTTACTTGGAGACTGCATTTTGGAGCAGCTTTCCGCAAATCCTACTCACTCTAATGCTGCAGCCACTCTTCTAAGTGTTTTCAGCATTTCTACTAACGGTAATCATAGAAGAAAGAGGTAGTTCTTCCTACAAACTGATGTTGAACTTTAAATTGGTCCTAGGTAATTATTTATATAACAGATTTTTTTTTTCCATAAAGCATACTTCGACAAACAATTATGCAGAGGAAAAGAACATGGTGTTTTATTTATGTTGTATCTTTGTGGCTACATTGGAGGATAAAAGCGATGATGCTGTACATCCAACATGGTAAACAATTTTCACAGCTTGTTAAATGCTGAAAAGAAGCTCGAGAGTTTAATCAGTTACAAAAGCTGTTGTTTTTATAGCAGATAAAATATTTCCTGCTACAGAACACACTGAAAATGCTGATTTTCGTAATGGGCTAGTTCTGAACCAGTAAGTTGCAGCTCCATCTTTTGATGTTATTATAGTGCTTTTGATGTTATTATGTGATGCTAAACTTTCACTGCTAACACAAACCTTTGTCACTAACCCAACTCCAGATCGTTGTCCTTGCTTTTTGTGTGGTGGCATTGCCTATCCATGTCATAGCAATGATGTCTATACAATAACACACAATGAGGTCCACAATAACCAGTGGAGGAAGATGCAGGCTTTGACCAAATTTCCTCCCCCCCCCCTCCCCCGCCCCGAACAGGATAATGAATACCAACTAAATATATAAAAGCTTAATTTCAGCAGTGCAGATTACATAAGCGCAAAGAAAAAGTGAGTTGTAATTAGTCACTTGAAAATAAGCACAATGTTTACGCCAGGGCCATTAACTCGGGGGTCCTAGGTAACAGTTGCAGTGATGGAGAAAAAAAATCCTTTGTTATGTGCATTGGGAAATCTCAACTGATCAAAATCTAAAGTGGCGTCTGCTTTTATTCTTACTGGTAATAATCCCTCTAGTCATCTGCTAAAAAGGAGGTTTTTTTCGTTTTGTAAGTAGGTGTGATCAAACTCATTACACTATAGCCTTTTGACCCTGCTGCTGGCTTTCCTTAGGGCTGGAGGATGTGGAGGAGTCTCTGTGTTTGGGCTGCTTCCCGCTGATTTAGGTTGTTCAGATGCTTGATAGAGTTGGTGCGGGATTAATGTTCAGGCCACTTTCTATTTTTCCTCCAATTACATTGATTTTGTTATTTTCTTGCTCACTTAGGACTGATTATTTTATCTCCTGCCATTATCACGGAACAGCTTTTTCTGTGCCTGATTGAACCTTGTTAATTGATCTAACTTGAAAGAATAATTTTGATAGTCTCGTCTAAATTTTTTGTATAATCTTGCTTTTACTGAAGTTGGGAATATTAATCCATCTGCCATTTCAAGGTTGCGTTGAAAATGTTTCTCTCCACCCATATCCTTATCCCTACGTAAGCTTAATGATGTGTAGACATTACATTGCAGCAACTCTCTCTCCTACTTTTCCAGTCGACTAATAGCCCCGTGCCCGGACACGCGTATGTCCCCAGTTCTCAGGGAGGACAGCGAAAGTGGCTGAGCCCACAGCATGTGATAGGAAAAGTTTCACAGTTCCATGTGAGTAACGGTTCTCGGAGCAATGCAGGGCACTGTTTCCTGTGGATTTATATTTTCAGACCAAGCTTCTGTGTGAAGGAGGAGCATTATTGTCAGCTTTTTCTTCTACCTCGCTCCCTATTTGCATTAAATTTGTACAAACCTTAATGTCTTTAGAGTCTCAACTTCTCTTTCAGTTTGGTTGAAATCAGATGATTGATTTTAAAATAATCAGGTAGGAAATGCCAGCGCATGCACCATATGCCATGATCACACAAGCTTTGCTTCCAAGCTGAGCTAAAAATGACTACTGAAGGGTAATGAGACATAATTGCAAATCTGAGTGAGATCTGTCTGCATTGTTTCACTATGAATGTGGTTACTGCTAATGCATGTCTGTTTGTCTTTAGTGTGGGTACTATTAGCAGGAAACTTCCTGTAGCTAACTACAGCTAAACTGTGTGTTCACTGACAATTGCGACGAGTGTGCGTTTTTTATTGTTCAATATAATCCACCATCAAGGTAATTTGGCTTTTTTCTGCAAGTCATTAGCATAATAAATTGTCTAATATACATCTTTCATTGTGAACTAATTCATCCTTTGAGGGGGAAAAAAAAGGCAATCACTAGTGTCAAATCCTAAATTAAAATAAGCTTGGGAACATATTTGGCAAGATAATGCTGATGAAAGTGAGAATCTGAACTCCAGCTAAAACAAAAATCATTAGCTTAGCTGCAGCATTTACAATAAATAAGAATACTGCTTATAAACTGCCTTGTTGCGCTGTTCAAGTAATGAGCAGTTTCCTTTTTCAGGTTCGGTACCATGGCCTCTTTGCACTTGTTGAACTGTTTTTCTCATAAGTCTTCGTCTTGTCAGTCTGTACAAATCTGATCTTAAACGAGGTGAGCAGTGAGGCTGTGACTTTGCATACAGCCTTTGCTCTGCTGGGTACTTCCATCGTCTTTATCAAATATACTCATACCTATTAAAAGTAAGCAGCAGTGGTAAGACTGAACCAATATTTGATCGCCCTTACAATTGGCAGTGCATCGCTTTAATTAATAAGCCTTTCCCACTCCGTTAATCTTACCTTCCCCCTTCAAAAGCTCGGCTGAGCAGCACTATCTAATGGAATACATAATAACTCAATCACAGGGAGAGAGCTATCTCCTCGGCTGCTTCGCGCATCTGTCACTATGTTTTCTTGATATTTGAAAATGTAAGAATGCATTATAAGTGGTTGAGATGTCTCATGGAAGAAATGATTGTGTACAAAGCTATTAGGACTTGTAAATAGAAGTTTCTTCTAAAGTGGTCCCTGTCCTGCGTTCCCTCTCGAAGAGGGAATTAATGTGCGCAGAAAGACTATCTTAGCTCTTCAACTCTACGCTTCTTCCTGGGGGATTGTTCATAATCCCGCACCTAAAGACACTTTCCTGTACAAGAGAAAACAAAATGTTTTGATGCACCCGAGAAAACTGGAAACTGTTCTTCATCCATTCTTATTTTTAAAAACTTACGCTTTTTCTTAACACCTAAGCAATAATTCCTGTCATGTAATAGCTACCTCATTACTGCATTATGTACCCAAAAAGCCCAGAAACCCCAAGTGCTGTAGGTTCAAGTTCATGCCACCGTTTCAAGTATAAAAAGGTATGTGCTTCCTGCTGTGTCTCCTTTTGAAAATGTATCAAAATGCAAGTCATATCCCCAGGACAATTAGCTCTTTCTCCTCCTGCTGGGCCTAATACTTATAAAGAAACACTGCACACAGCCAACTGCCTCAGGTACTTTTAACACTGTATGCATCCCTCTCCAGATGTCTGGGGGCTATGAAATAATAAACCTTTTATTTCTCTTGTCTTCCCAGAGGACAAAAAAAAATCTTGATTAATAGCTTTCTTTTGAACAAAAAGTTCTTTAAATATGTTACCTGCATAGATAACAATCTCTCATTTAAAATACAAAAAAAAATAGGCCAAGTTTTACTCACAATACTCCCTTTCAAATTCCCTCAAAAAGCAAGAGAAATGTTTCAGTGAGGGTATTACCTTTTTCACCGGTACATCCACACTCTGGAAGATTTGGCTCTGGAAGATTTGGCTGAGTGGAGGGCGGCGGCAATTGCTGCTCTGCTTCTATTTTGACCTGATTGTTTACTGGTTAAGTAAGGTTAAGCATTTTTTAAGGAAATCACAGCTGATATCTAATGCTTAGTCTACAGTAGCACTGTTCTTTCAATGCACTTGGCTCCTCCAGCTTTGCATTTTGGAGGAGAAAAGATCACTCTTCTCATCTATACCCACTTAGTGAGTCAGCCAACTGTTACACTGCTATACACAAAATGAGAAGATGGGAAAGAAAAGCAAAAGCTGCATGCAAGATCTGTTTGTGAGTTATACTGTTTAATAAATGACCTTCACACAAAAAGAAAAATAATGTAGAGATTGTCATTAAAAAGCTGCATTAATAGAACTGACAGTACCTTCAACGCTTTTATGAAGGTGTTCAGTTGAGTTCTTCTAACTCACACTGCACCACTGCTTTTCACCCTCACTTACCTACTTCCTATATGTAATTTTTCAAGGCATCTGTTCATCCAGCCTGTCTGCCTTCGGTCTCCTCTGGGTCCTCTCGGATGATTATTCCAACTGGGTGGGCTTTGATTTTTCTCAGTATTTTTGTCAATGAAGCTGAAGGCTCTCAGGACAGGTAGTTTGTTTAACAAGACAGTTTAACAGTGATGTCTTGCTTAAACCTGCCTTGCGGCTCTCTCTCATTGGTCCTTACTTGCCCCACGTAAATCTTACAGGCAGTCACTTCAAGATTTTTATGCAAATAAGTTCTTCAGCTGCTTTTACAAAGTCTTTACAATAACAAAGTTTATTTTCTGTTGTATTTTGTTTTCTTCCCTGAGTTTCAGATTTTTCCCTGAGTGCCTTTTCTTCATCTCTTGTCCTATGCAAGATTTGTCAGTATACATATATATATATATAAAAACCACTATATACACGCTATACATATAGTGTGTATGTGTGTACTATATATACACATCTGGTAGTCAGCAACTTGCCAGACTGTGAGGGCTAGAGTGCATAATATAAGTACTCTGGTCCCTGAATTTAAAGGAATACAAGCTAATTGAAGTGACCCCACTGAATTAAGTAGTAGTCACTCACCCGTTAGTCGCAGTTGGTTTTCTGTGTGAGAAAAATTGGACACATCAGCTTTTGTAACCAGCCTTAACTCGTTTCTTTTTTGTAAAAAAAAAAAAAAAAAAAAAAGCATCCTCCAAATACAGAAAGGCAGGCATTTAAGCATTGATATAAGTGCACTCGTCCTTTCAAAAAATCTACTCCTTACTCTACAGTACATGACCTTCTAATTAATTATGCTGTCCTTACACTGAGTAACTATTTCCCAGATTTCACTGAAGAGCTGATCTGAATATGTGATGAGACGGGCTGCATTACCATACAGCAGAGAGAAGTCCTCCCCTGTCTTGCTGGGAAAAGGGCACAAATCCAGGCAGGAGTGCGTTGCTGTTGGGAGGAATGACACTGGATTTGTCCCCGAGAGAGATGGAGAAAAGCATGGGCTGCTGTGACTGCTGTGAACTTCACTCTCTGTCTCTTTAGTACTTGTCCTTCTGCATGTACTCAGTCTGTTGGCTTGACTAAGAAAGCAGAGCCTAAATCCCTCCTGTTAAAACCTGTCAGATCCCAAATACAGTGGACTATTGACTATCAAACTTCTCTGTCCCAGGATGGGAAGCTTTTGATTCCGCAGCAGTGGCTGAAATCTTCCTTTATTTCTTTAAAACGGGGGGGGTCTTTGTAACAGGGTGTTGATTTTAGCAGGTGCATGAAGAATCGTGAGGTGCTTCTGTACTTTGTGTCTCAGCAAGGGAATGGGATTTTCCACCCACAGGAGATGTCAAAGGTGGCTGTGGTACAACTGACCTGTACAAATTAGGTGATACAATTTTATCTGTGTAATTATTGAAACAATGCTAAATTTATATTTTTAATCAGAATGAAAGCAAACTAAGGTATTTATCACTGTGCTGTGGAAAATGATGACAGTGAGCTCAGATTAAAAAATATTTGTTACGAAAGGTTTGCATTGGCAGGACATGTGAGGGGCAAGTCTCTATCCAACATTTTGACTTAATTTGAAGGAAAGCTAATTCAATGTTACTTTTACTAATAGTAATTTACAGTGACCATTAATCCATTGTAGCACACAGCGTAGGACAAACTTTCTTGGTGACAGTGGACAGTGTTATATTCCAGTTTCTAGTACCCGATGCTGCAGGCATGGCTGCTGCTGTGCAGCAGCTCCCTGCCTCGTTTGTGGCTAAAGTTTACAGTGTTCTTGCGTTTTTCTGGTGCGGGACCTGGAGGTGGTATAGTGGGCACCTGCTAGAGGGCTATCTCATGTTCAAGGCCATTGAATGTTGGCCGTGGAGTGGGTTTCCAGCCTTTACCAGAGACGTGAGATGAGAAATCTGAGAGAGGGTTGCTAATTGCTTGTCCCCAGTCGCCTGGTGCCTGCCTTGAACCCCTGGGGCCTGATTGGTAAAGTCACCATGCTCTCACAGTTGAAAATGATCTGTTTAGATGTTACAATTTGAATATTATAATGGTTTATGAAGGAGCAAGTGATCTCCAAAATCAAGACTCAAATTGGGTACACTACACCCGTGCCTACTATCTGTCCTTATTTCGGTGTGTTTCAGTTTCCACATATGAAAAGTGAGGTGACAGTGGTCTATAACAACCTTTTTCAGCTCAAGGTAGGATTCACACTCTGATTTCTTTTGTCTGAGTGTTAATTTTTCACAAAACTCAAGCAAGTCATAAGCAAAATAGCCTCCTTAGCACCCACACCCTTAGTACAGATACTTCTTCCCTCATTCTCCCAGGTGAAGGCTCTCGGCTTGTCTATCTGTCACACTTTCAGCCCTTTATAGGGAGCACCTCATGGTTTCCTGGCTGGAGCTGCTAAGGTTGTTAAAAGGCTGACTGCTGCCCAGTCCAAAACCAGCCACCTTCTTACACATTGGATCATCTCACAGGCATGTTGTGCAAACAGCTGTCATTAATATTTGAGAAGCTCTAAGATACTACATTGTGAGTGCCAGAGAAGACCCTTTGAAAAAATGAATAATTCTGTCTTCAGAGCAGCATGCAGTGAAGAAGGCATAGAGCAGCACACTGGATCTCCGGGAAATGGTGAAAATACGGAATTGCTGCTTATTCAGGGAGCATTGTCTGTTTGGAGAGACAGAGGCATCCTGTAGGACAAAGCGAATATTCATGTCTGAAGACTTTCCTGGACTGCATATATGCAGGAGGCAGGGGCAAATTGTCATCACACAAACAAGCTGTATTCTGTCATTTCACAACTTTTTCAGGGCTTGGATTCACTGCCTTAATAATGCTATTTTATTACTGTTTGTTTGTAGGCCGTGTGCATTTGGTTGCCTTTGTGCTCTTCTGTTTCCATAACGTAGTTTTGATGGAACTGTATGAGAGAGCTGTTCTCGCTCCTGTGAGCCCTGGTGGAGCCATGCTTATTATAAATGTATTTACGTAATAAATGAAGTTACTTTGGATTGGGTTAAAAATGTTTTCCATATCCTCAAACCATGCTAGGCAGCTGCCGTGGTACAGCTGAGGAGCAGTTTCATGGTAGAAAGCACGATTCACATGCAAAATTATAATTGGGGCTGTTCTGTCAGTCCTGCAGTTGCATCGTCTGATCGTATTTCAGGGCCTTATAACCGTCGCAGTTTTACATCTAATTGCTCAGGTCTCCGCAGACTTAAACGCCGCAACATAATTAAGGGGGAAATGCAACCCTTAGAGCAAAATACGGGTGCGGCGTGCTAGCCAGCTGTACCGCTGGCGTGGGAAGCCTCCTGCCAGCGCAGGGCAGCTGCGGGGCAAGGAGCTCTTCTGCTGGCTAGCTGCCTCTGGTAGCTTCTGCTCTTGCTCGAAGCAGGCATGCTAACGGGCTGATGTGCAAAACACACCACAGTTCCAGCGCTCCTAACTCCCGGGAGGAAGTTGATAGGTATCCTGCAGATGTAGCTTTGCACTGTGCCAAGGGCGTTCTGGAGACGGAGCTACTCTGCGAAGTTGCTTGTGGGGAAAGCGAAGGCACTTTTGTGCTCGCTCTCCCCCCATTGCAGCAGTACTGCGACAGCGTGGGTCTCCGTAAGCTCAGGTACGGTTTTGTCATTTTCAGAGCCTTTCTGTATCCTTGCCCTGGCTATGTGTCTTACATTTTGAATCCCATCATTAATTGTGCTTTCCTTTCCGTTTTAACAAATTCATCCTGATCTTCTCTGTCAAAAGCCATCTGTATCTGTCTGCTCTGTAACATTTCAGGCTGAAGAGTTTCTGCCCGCTGAGACTGGCCCAGGCTAATCACATTCCGTGTAGGGGAATTTGGATTTGTGTTGGAAAGCAGAACTGCTGTGTCTATTTGAAACACTAAGCCCCAAAAACGAGGTTGAGATGTCTCTTCCAGAGAAGCTGGAATACCTACTTGTTCTGAAATACCTACTTGTAAAGTTTAGCTTCACTGAGCAAGTGTACGGGTAAAAGGGAGGCAAGCAAGTGAAATGTCAGGTGTGGTACAAGGTCTGTGACAGTACTGAGCACTTGAGCTAATGGAATTAGAGAAATATCTACAGCTTGGGGCATGTTTTAATTATTTAGAAACCATGTGATGTTTACGGCATTAAGGTAAATTTTAAGATTGATTGTCCTTCACAGTAAATAGCAGCCTGAAGTTTGCTTCATTAACTATTTGGCGTACACATATTGATGTTCACCAAACCGAGAAATCAGTACATGTATTTTAGAAATACTCTCACAGTGTTAAGTCACAAGCGTGTAGCTGTTTTGCGACAGGATTTAAGTAGTACAATGGATTTCACCTAGTCTGAGATCCATGAGAAAATTACTGTTTGCCTTCTGAGATGCAGTTTATATCTTTCCCTTGATTTATCTGCAAGAGCCTTTTGTGTGACCAGACTAATTAAAGCTGTGTTTCTCTCTCTAATATTGCTAATCTCTTTAGAGATAAAAAGGAGACTGAATAATATCACTTGATTATTTGTGGCCATTGATGTGGCAGGATTTTACTGCAGAAGGAAGCCACCTCCATTTCTTCACAGTTGTATTTATTAACTTGAGAAGGAAAGCGAGAGCAGTGTCGTCACATCTCCTGTAAATCTGGCATGCTCAACATACAAAAATGTTATATCGACGCAGCCTGATCTTGAGAAGTAATATTGTCATTTGGTTTGTCTCTGAAATTACTTTAACAATATTCATTGCTGTCTGCAGTCATTTAGACTTGCAGTATTACAGTGTTGATGTAATTTGAGTAGTATCTATGAGACTTCAGTACCAGATTCATGAACCAGTAAAATAAAGAAAATCCATATTATAAAAAGTCATTAAGGTACTATATTTCCTTAGATACATAAGACTAAATTTCCATGGGCTTGCATAGCCATTTTTCACCTCTGCCAAGTGAGGATAAAACATTATCCTATCAGGCCTGTTACGTGAACTTTTGGCTTTATTCGACGAACATTATTGTTGTGCTTTGGCAGTGTAGTAGGACAAATGCATGAGGCTAACGGTAAGCGGGTGAGTAAGACTGTGGGACAGGAGAGCAGCTGTGGTCATGTTCTGTGAGAACTGCTTGAAGAGCGGGTCAGTGGCTAGACAGAGTAGGAGGCACTGGAGTGGTACCTACACCTTGCTTATGGCAGCATCACTTGGGATAATAACTTGGAGTAGAATTTTTACCTTTATTGTGAAATTGCTTAGTCTAAGGCTCTGCATGAGTGCATGTGTACACCTCTCTGGTGCCTGTGAATGCTATCTAAAATTGGGGGTTAATACTGTCTGTTCTTTCTATTAGCTACTTTTTAAGTTTTTAGTATTTTGTAAGCAGGACTTGAAAAGAGAGATCAGGAGGAAGCACCTTGTCAGGGAAGGCTCCTCAGAAGTTGAGTGCAGCATGCAGGAGTACGTGTCGCTGCTCATACAATTAAAGCTCGCAGGAGAAGGCAGCTTTCCCGGTTTAAAAACATCAAAAATAAAAAGAACAAAAGAGGATTAGGAAATAAAGCTGCAAGGGTGTAATAAACAGATTAAAAAAGCATAAACTTTTAGTGAACGGAGAGAGAATTGCCAAGGAAATAAATGGAAACAATAAGATTGTTTTAAGTGATCTGTGTGAAAACACAGTGGCCAGCAGAGAAGAGTGTGTGTGTGGCAGGAGGTAAGTGAAGAGGAGACTGGAGAGAGAGGGAGAAACGAGAAATGGAAATCAGTTGCTCTGGGTAACTCTCGTTGCCTTTACTCTTTAACACCCAGCTTTTCAATAATGTATGAGTAGCTACTGGATACTTTTAAAATATACCATATTATGTCCCTATTAGAAAAAGGATAAAACTGTAACATAAATCCACAAAAATAAGAAAAATAAATTAAAATCAGAGAAAGGAAAAAGGAGCAGCTACTGCTTTACACAATCTTCTGTCTCATTCCAGTGACCACCATTGGACAACACTGCCAAGTAAGTGCCACAGGTGATTTTAAATTCTCCTCGTTGTGTTGTCCTAGCTCGAACATAAGGCAGATAAATGTTAATGAAGGGCATGTTCTGTGCTGGAAGGTTATTCTTCTCCTAAATTAGGAATCTTATAACGAGACGATTAATAGAAACATATCTTTGCTTATCTTAATACAAGATTGGTACAGGGCTTCTGCATATGGTAGATGGTTCAGAGTTGCTAGCTATAAATGGGTAAATACCATTTAATGATTTCTTTCTCCTCAGAGCAGGCCCAAAGGAAAGGGACAGTATCTCAAAACCCTGGTGACTGCTCACCTCTTCAGGAAGCTCACTAAGCCCTGCGCTTTACTTTAGTTGAGCTTTAACGTGGCTAAAAAAAGCTCAGCTTGTGTGGCAGGGCACAGAGACAAATGTTAACCAGATGTACACTTTGCTTTGCATCTCAAGCTTTGTTTTTTTCTACTTTGAGTACTTTGTCCTCACAATAAGTCTAAACAGCACAGGCGCAGATCTTGTTTCCCCTGTAACTACCATCTAACACAGTTTCCTGTATATACACGCAGGTTCCTTCTGACTCATAGTATCTTCTTCAAGAGAGTGGGGAAAAAATGGGGTGGTAACTAGAGAAATGGTGCTAGTAGGCTTCTGTGTAGAAATTCTGTGGACAGTCATGCTCTCACTTGCTCTGTGCAGTACAGGAACCCCACACATCACAGTATTTTTTTGGATGGGTTCAACAACATGTTTGGTGTGGTTGCTCTCGGATCTGTTCTTTAATCATTAGTGACTCTAGTGAGTTAAAGCACAAGAAGTGTGATACTGTGCAGGGTTCCACCTACTGTTGTGTGTCCCTCTGTTGTTGTAAGGTCAGAGTTTGGTGAAATAGTCATCATCAGTTTTCTTCGAGCTGTCAGAAAGGAAAATTGTGCAAAAGCTAGTTTTTCACCAAAGACGTATTGCCTGTAAGCGGGCAGGAGGCTGGTCATCACCAAGTTACTTCTCATTCTTTTTCCTCAGTTGTCTTAACTGCATTGGAGATGGGCTTCTTCAGTGTGACATATTCCAGAACCTTTATTGTCAATAGAGTTGATTTTCCTTGTAGGAACTCCAGTGATAACAATAATATCCCAGTTCTTCTCCTCCTCCTCCTCCTCCTCCTCCTCACTTTTACACCTTTTTGCCAAGACATCTCACATGAGAAAAAAATACATTTACCCATGCAACAGCCTCTCCTGCCCTTCCAGCTTGACACCAGCTTTAGCTAAAGCATCATTTAGTTCATGTTGAATGCTGCTGAAGCTACAGCTGGAATTAGGTCTTTCACAGGTTTCTTTAGTAGCTCTTATTGAATGTTGGGGAAAGTGGCAAAGTGAAATTTTACAAGTTTAGAAGTGCTCCTTCAGTCCATATTACATCTTTGTCCTTAGGAAATAGCTATTAGAGCTGATATGTTGACTTCTGTTGAACTGAACTTCCTAGTAATTAGACACCTCTGCTGTAGCAGTGCCCCCAAAAGCGCACAAGCAGCTTCATTCCTTTTAGCAAATTATAGGAAGGGCAGCTTTCAATGATCATCAATTACACTAGCCTCTTTGAAGTGTAATTATATGACATTTCTGACTCATTATCAGATAGATGTAGTGCAGATCACAGATAAAAAAAGAGGAAGGAGAGAAAGTGCTTTATCATACAGAGTGATGGTAGCACAAGATCATCTTAAATTTCCACCTCTCAGGCTATTGTTTGAGGCTCTAATACAGCTATTTTTCCCCTTGAAGGCTAGGACTGCCTTTCTTATCTGCAGTCCCATGTTCATTGATTTGAATGGTGTTCTGATTAACACCCTTGTGACCCTATTGACTTCAGTCCTCCCCCATCAGAAATTTCTGCATCCATTTTCTACAAGGATCAAAATGTGGCTTTTCTTACTTTACACACCAGGTAACTTTTTTGTTTAATGCTACACCACGTTACACCATCAGCAAGTTCTGCTTATAACCTAATTAACTTCCTGCCGTTCTCGTACTCATGTTCGCTCGGGAAAAAGCCAGCAGGTTTTTCTGTCTCACTCATCCAGCTTTCCAGTGAAAGGTGTGACCTTTGTCATGGCCCTTCTCTGGTATTTTATACCCGTGAAGTATGTAATTTTATTTCTCTTCAAATTTATATGTCTGAATTTAGTGACTGGCAATTTTCTGTAGAGATTTTTACCAGATTAGTCATCCAGGTTACAGTCAAGATTACTAATCTAAATATAGACCAAACCAATGTCAAAAAAGTGGCAATCTGCTCTAGTCCTCATTTAGTGGACTATTTGAAATCAGTTGTTGGCCCAGATCCTGGTAGAGTGGTATTAAATAATGCCAGTAAAATACAATACAATACAATAATAATAAAGCAGAGCAAAAGATGTTCTATTTGGTGATAAATACAACTCAGGCTATGAGAGTCTAAAACTGTCTCTGAAAAAAGTTGCCTTGCTCTTGTGAGCCCTGCAGCACTCCAGCATAGCTGTTTGTGAGAGCGTTCAGCTTTTATGGAGGATTGTTATTTTCTCTACCACTCTGAAGAGGTGCAACACAGTATTTACTTTCATGACAATGGCAGACTCCTTGCTTAGGTGCTGATGATTGAAAGATTAAACTGGACAGTAATGGCATTACTAGGACTGCTAAACAGAGTTGCTCTAATACAGTCCCTTGCTGCCATAGCCATTACTTGAGGAATGGTAGAGAAGTAAGAGATTTTAGGACCACAGCAGGAAATTTCCTTTTTTCATTGAGATTATAGTGTTGGTACCAAATTATTCTCTTCCATTTTGACACAGTGCAGCCTAAAGGAAGGTTTTGGAATGCCCTTACATGGGTGAACAGGCAGAAAATGCAGAGGAAACAACCCCTAGAAAAAGTATTTTCTGTTCAGGCAGTGTCTATAAAGTCACTGCATAATTAGTAAGATTAGTCTCCCAAGTTTGCTTTATTTTTCTTGCAGGAAGATAAATTGTCTACTTGTGCCACAAGGAGCCCCCTCATAACTCACATGAGCCTAGAAAGGCTTTAATTTCCCTTCTGGCTCAATGTTCTCTGTCCTGTTCCTTTCCCATGTTATGGCCCAGTCATTAGTTTCCATAACTCTCCTTAGACCAACGTCTTAACCCGTTTCCTTTGCTCTTTGCTTATTTTCTGTGACAGCAAGTTCTGAAAAAAGCTCAGCAAACCTACTTCAGGAGCCAGGCAGCCAGGAGCTCTACCGAGTGCTGCACATGACTGATTTCCCACATTTTCAAGTCTCTGGGCTCATCTATCGGAGTCAAGACCTACAGCAAGATTAAGTGCTTTGTGCAAATACCTGAGCTGGGATTACTCTAGCTCTATGGTGCTCATTAAATATTATAGTAAACAGATGTCATTTAAGTTATTTCACAGAGAGTAACAAAGGAGAGCTGTCATATTCTTGTGGATGTTCAAACCATTTTGCCTTCCATTAATTCTTCTTTCATCTTTTTTGCTTTTGTTAGTATTAAAGTTTAGTTCAAACCAACTAGATAACGCCTCTTTTCTGTTCTTTCCTCAGCACGTTCTAAATAGCTGATTGTTTAGAAATTAAAATTTTACTCTTTGTGGGAGGTTACAAACTTTGGAACACAATTTCAAAAATTGCTTACCATTTTTCTTTCCTAACATGACTTAAAACATTGAAGACCACAGCCTTCAGCTGTCAAGTTTATCTATCCTCTACATTCAAAGTAGTGTCTAAGATACTGATTTCTTCATTCAAGTTTGAGGAGCCAGCATTTAAAAAAAAAACTTCTTTGGATATTAGAGTAAATGACTGAGAGAGGAACTGAGTTAGTGATCAGCCAGCATAAAATCTGGATTTAGAAATTGCCAGTTCCAGAGTGGGAAGAGATATGGTATTTACCATTTTCCTAATTGCTTTCTTTTACTGTTTCACCACATTCACTCGCAACACAGCATGCTTCAGTTTGTTACTGAGGGAAGTGTAATGACAAACGAGCTGTTATTAGATTCTTCCTGATGATACTCTGTTGAAATCAGTATAGTAGCAACAGGGATTAATACCACTCAGTGGGGGAGAGCAGGAAAATTGCTTTTACCAAGAACATGTCTGTGGTAATATAAGATTCTAAACTCTGGAAAAGTGTCTCTCTTCACCTCTTTTTGTCAAGTTAAAAATTGCTCTCCTCTTTATTTGTGATGCTTCGGTTAAATTATGCCCACATTAACATTAATTTATCTTCTCCATTTACTTACTCAAAACAGGGTTCAACACACTGTTTAATATATTTAGTGGCATTTTTTCTTGTGTTGCACCTTGAGTTCTTGCTGGGCTTTTGTGAGCGAGACGTTTACAGCACATAACAAAAAAGACGATCCCTGCTGCAGCCAGACTTTTTGTATCACTCAAATTGGCAAGAATTTTGTATGTAGTTTCTTTGTTTGTCTGACATATTTGCCTTAGGCAATTAATGGCACAACTCTTGTTCAGTCTGTGCGTGGGTATTACAGCATTGCCTCTGGGCTCTGGCTCAGACCGAGGTCCTGCTGAGCAAGGTGGGGTCAGTACCGAGGAAAGACACGTGGTTTGCAAGGAGGGCTGCTGTACAGTAAGTATCTCTGCTCTGCCCTGACAGCTGTATCAGGGCGGAATACGGAGGAGGGAGGGTCACAGATGAAAAGTGGAACAGCTGAACTTCACCTCTTTTCCACTTCTGCTTTTTTTTTCCTAACAAACCAGATACCAGATTTCCATCGTGACGTCTTAACTGCCTTTTTCGTTCCAGCATCTCTTGTGCAAGGCAGCATTGCCTTAGTCACTGGGTTCTCAGCATTTTAATGGCTGGCTTTGTCAGAATAGAGATTGCATGCTTATGTGGGATTTCCTGCGATTCCTCCTGTCCAATTCATCCTACCAGACATCACAGAAGAGGCGACTGCTCCCTTAGTCTCACTCAATAGCTGTTATATCTCACCGCTGTTAAGAGCAAAAGGTTCTAGAACCTTGAACCTGGAACCAAACCTTCTTAGAAATTGTTGGGATCACCCTGCAAGGGCTCGACCTTGAGGAGAAGGAGCTGTGGCATTGAGAAGCTGGTAAACAGCTGGACACCTGCAGGGCTCAGCCTTGAGGAGAAGGAGCTGTGGTAAACAACTAAGAGGAAGCAAAGGAGCGCGTGGACACCTGCAGGCAGCGAATCCTGACTGTGTGTGGTAACCAACCAGGACGTATTTTGTGGCACGTGAAAGAGCTGTAACTGCATAAAAAGCAGACACTTGTAGCAGTAAAGGTCTTTGGCCTGAATCCCTGCCAGAGTCCATGCCTTGTTACTCCACAAGAAATATCTTTTAAACTAGCTATTTAGTCACCTCCGTACTGCATAATGATGCCAGAAAAACGTCTTTTCACCTTTTAAACGTGGTGACTCTTTAAAATGAAAAGTACAATTGACATTATGTGAGAGGCAGCCTTGTGTATGCATATCCAGTGTGTGACAGCTCATCTATCCAACCTCAAATTAGGTTGCTGTTCAGATTCTTTTCAATGAAGACAAAATGTGGAGCAATTTTGCTGGTTAGGATAGAGTATATTTTTTGACAACACCAGTCTAACTTGCTTTTAGTGCTTGGAATAGCTGAAAATACTTTCACTTTCTGCCACATTCAGAATTTATTTCATGTAATTTTTCTCATGTAAATGGTTAAGAGTGGATTATATTCTTTTAATGGACATATAATTATTTTTTTAAATGATGCACAGGCAGTCATTGCTGCTACTTCACATGCTACAGGAATGTACAGTAAAGATAAGGATCTGAGTTAAGACAGCAGGTAGTCCAAAAAGAGGAGTCTTTGGTGGCAGTGAGCTTAGATCCTACAGAAGGAAGCAACTCGTGTCATGTTCTACCCAGTACACGATCACTACAGAAGGGGTCTGGAAAGCAGTTTCCCCTCCTCGTGTAGGAAGGGGTTTGTTACTGTTGTGGTCTCCGATAAGATCAGAGGGAAGGAAAAAGGTCAGTAACCAAGGAGAGGGAAGAGACAGTAAATAGGAATGAGAAAAAATATTGATATAATAAACTGCAGTCATGTAGGGCATAGGTTGACTAGGATCAGAAGAGAGGCTGCAGTGTAGCTGGGAGCAGGTATTGGTTTTCATATTGACTGCTCAGGTGAACAGCCCCAATGCCCCAGCTTCTGTAACCTGCACCGAGCAAATGATCTTACATCAATAACTCCAAGAGCTTTACTAAAGCACTTCATCTGAAGAGGTAGTACAGTGCAAAGGCTACAGAACCAGCTCCAAGGTTAGCTGGGGGGTGGTATGAATTGCACCTTTCAAACCGATAATGTAATACATGTTTGATTTACCCTAATTCTGAAGGCTTTTCCTGTCAGGCGTAGCATTATCTGCCCTTGAGCTGGTTGTTACAGGAGTACTGAGTGGCTCTGCACCAAGGAGAGAGAGGTGGTAGATCCACATCCCGTCCCCACGGGGTGTGCAGGTGGGTGCGGAAGGAGTCACAGCTGGCTCGAATGAGGGGTTTCAGGATTAACAGTTCTTCAAGGCCTAAGGCAATACACCCAGGTGCTCTGAGCAACAAACAAATGGTATTTTTTTTATTCTGTCATTTCCTGTAAGAAGAGAGATATTTTTGCAATGGGAATGAGAAAGACCACTCTGCAAGCAAACTTTTTTTTTTTAATGTTGTGACATCAATTTAAAAAACAATGTGTTCTCCTGGTTTGTTTTTTACAAAAACAAAAAATAGCAAGTCATAGCAATTGGCAGATCCCTGCTGTCAGTATTTGGTGATGCCAGCACTAGCTGCAGCAGATGGAGAGATGCAAACATTCTGGAAACTTGGACAAACTGATTTTCTTGAGCTTGAGAAAGCAGCGCTGTAAAATGCTTCATCCTCCTCAAGAGTAAGCTTTCTTAATAAATAACACTTTCTGAGGAAAGGAAGTTGGGATGTGACAGTGCTTATGGGACCAAGCCAGCTTTCTATCCAGCCAGCTACTAGTTCTGTTGACGGTGGCTATTTATGAAACATATGCCAGGAACATTGCAAAGACAGCGTCAAAAGTCAGTTTGCTTGTAGTAAAGGCAAGGAGTGTGTGTGCTTATTCTCTTACTTTAGTAATCATAATCATTGCAGAATGTAAAAAACAGGGAGTTGGAAGCTGGATAAGCGTCAGGAATTACAAACCTGAGGATATATAAGCACAGTAGCTGGATGAGAGGCAACTACATTGTTGAGAAATCAGTGATGTTCATGTTTTACCACTTTAATAGCACTGATATTTGCTGGTGAATTTAGGGATGTCACGGAGGTCTTACTGTAGCAGCAAATGTCAAGGATCTAACCACAGACCCCTGGTGCCTCAAATTGATACCACTTATGGGTGAAGTGAATGTCGATGAATTACCATATAAAAGACAGCCTGAGAAGTCTCTAAAAGACATTTGCTCTTAAGGTGTTTCTCTAGTACCGTCTTGACTTACACGGACGTTGATTATCATTTCTGTAAGATAGCAAGTGGTATGAGGGTATCACAGAGGGAAAAATAAGGAGGTTATTGTTAATTTACCAAAAGCACCAAAAATATGCAGGGTTTACAGACAATTCTGTTTGGAAACTCCTTTGCAGAGCTTGTAACATTACTTCACTTGCTCTGTAGAACCCCAAAGAGCTAACCCAAGACCCCAGGTGATTTTTGGGTTGCTGAGGGTGACTTGTTGTGCTGGAATGGGACACAATATAGGACTACGGGAGCTTGACAGGTCAGGCCACTGGTTACAGGATCTGTAATGTTACATGGGGAGTCCCCTATCACAAGGAAGTTCATAGGTCCTCTAATCCTAGAGCTTAGCAATAGAACAATGAGCAGAATGTGTTTGGATCAAAGTGAGCTGGAAATACATGAGATCCTACCTACCGGACTAATTGCAAGTGGCTAATGGCACTAACAAAAAGAATATCAGCAACCTCTGTAATAAATGCCTGGGGTACTTGGCTGGTTGTCTCATTCTGCACCATGCAGTTCCCTGTCTCAGCTTTTGTAGGAACATAAATAAGTGAAAAGATAGAGTAAAAAAACAGGGTAAAGGGAATCAGAACTGAGAAATACTTAACTTTTCAGTAATGCCCTAACAGAAGTGATGGAAGCCCTTAAAACTCTATGACTAGTAAAGCTTTTGTCCCATATCCAGGCTGTTTGTTTCTCTGTGTCTGGAAAACGTGGTTTTAAAATGCAGGAAAATTTGTCTCCCCCTTTCCTCTGTATCTTAATTTCCTCACCCAGCGGGGTTCTGACTCCATGAGGAAAATGAAATTCCTTGTGCTGGTTAACCAGCCAGCAGCCACAGAGGATGTATGAAGGATGCACAGACTTACCTAGTCTTTGCTTGCTCTTTCAGGGACCAGTCATGGTGGTTTTTTTTTTTTTTACGTGTAATTTTGATATTATTGCCTAAAACTTGGTTTGGAGTTGGAATACAGGCTGAATAAAATAAATACTTACATCATCATTATTAAAGGAGATTATTGCTGCTTATGCAAAGTCGTTCTTGCTCTCTCTTCTAGAATTTATCCATTTAATGGTTCTTGTCATAAACTAAGCCACGATCCCATATGTGTTTCAGTTCCCACAGACAGCAGTGACAACTGGGGAAGCTGTTCTGGTTGTGTGCTGCTGTCCCTAGGGCCACTCCTGAAGGTGCACCAGAACAGCTGTTTGCAAGGCAACCTGAGGAACCAGCCACAGGGCCTGGGGAGAACCAGAAATAATCAGTCTTTGTTAAGGTTAGTTTTAACATGGACCAGTGATGGCCAGCACTGCTGCTGGAAGAATATCTTGAGTCCATCGGGGTGGAATATGGACCTTTTAGTGAGCATGATACTTGCCTTTTTTAATTCTCTCTAGTCGCATTGGTGGCATTCTCATTGCTGAACTCTCTGGTACATGACTCTCTATTGCAGAGAAGATGAAAAAATGATGCGTTTCCATGAAACATATATATAGAAATAATGGATATGTATATATCGTACTCATGATGCTTTTTCATTAACTTTTAAAAGATTATTCTCTTCTTTGTTGGGGGAAATAGAGGGTTAGGCATGATCTGTCATGAACTGCTGTGTGTGAATGAGATTGCTGTGGAGGAGCAGTGAAAGACTTGACAGCTAATTATTACAGACTTTAGCTGAATACTGGCCAAGGTGCATATAGTTTGATTGGATCTTGAAGCAAAAAAGGATGTAGGTGAGATGGCTTGATGTGTCAGGGCAAAACAGGCAAAGCCACAGTCCTAGGGCACTGACAGTGAATTATGCTGCCAGTACTTCAGTCTGCTTTGGGCTTTTCTCTCCTGTTCTAACCTAATGTTTTAACTTAATGTGTTCCAGTGACAAGCAGAATACTGTGGGAGGTCTATGCTGTGACTTACTGTTTAATATTTTTATCAGTGGCCTGGAGGAGGTGAGGGAGTGCGTTCTCATCATAATTGTGAATGATAACAAATTGGGGGGTGGAGGAGTTTTACATCCTTGAGGGTTTTCAGGATTCAAGTGGATAAAGCCCTGAGCAGCCAGGTCTGGCCCCAGAGCTGGCCTGCCTTGAGCAGGAGATTGGACTAGAGGCCTCCTCAGGTCCCTTCCAACCTAAATTACCCTATGAGCCTGTGTCTCTAGGTGCAACGTGCCTGCCTTTTTAAAAAGGCTGTTCTGTCCCACTACACATTTTGCTGTTTTCCTGTGGCTTGGTGCCCTTGTAAGACACTCTGAACTACAGCAATGTGACCTGTGGTGCTGAAGTCAGGAGCAAGTTGTGAAGTAGAAGTACTGAAAGACTTTGCTTGTATGACATGGAAAGCCAAAGCACTGCGTTCAGAAAGGTATACTCCCCAGGAGACAGGCTGAAGCCGAAATACCCTTCCTAGGTCCTTGACAAGTAGGTTTCACAGTCTCATCTGAAGCTGGCATGGTTAAAACTGCATTTTTTTATTTTGTCCAGGGTTATGTTCCCATGGTCAGGAGCTTTTCTTAGAGAAGTTTCTGCTTCCTGCCCTCTGGGGTCTGTAGCTGCATTTCTAATGCACATAGTGTCCCCAAACGCTGTAGCTGTCATGGTACAAGAATGTGAAGAGGTTTAGAGAAAATTATCACAGCCTTCCTCTCAAGGGTTTCAAAAGCAGGGTCGAAGAAAAGGCGGGACAAAGATAGCAGGAGGAGTGAGAACCAGCTTCAGCATGCCAGCACTTGATAGATAAAAATATATTTATGGTTTATTTTACCTAAGAGTTGGGAAGCCATAGAGTATGAGGCTTGCAACCTTTTTGTGCTTCTGTTTGTTAGTTTAAGAGCTTCTTCGGCTTTGCCTAATGAATTTTCCTTACTAAGATCCAGTCTTAAGCCATTCTAACTTACCTTGTAGTCTCTTGTACAATTAGGTGTTCTTGGTTTTGTTTGATGTTTTCTGGTATTAATGGTGAAGGTGGTGTCTGGTGGTAGCAGTGGGATAAAACAGTATCAAGATCTCAGTTGTTAGTTTCTTTTTAAAATACTTTGTGAATAAGCATTCTTCGAGGACAGAGAAGAGTTGTACTGTGTCAGTTTTGAGCAATAAACGTCATCCGCTTTGTCTTCAGAATGTCAACTGATGTGAATCCCTGATGTCTATTGGGTGTTTATGTTACTGCTCTCCAATAGGTTCTTCCTAAGACATAGGAATTGCAACTGGACAAGGCCAGAGCTCCCCTAACCTCGCTCAAATGGCAGATGATAGCAGGCTCTGCAGAGGGATACTGGGAAAATCTCTTATGCAGCATTCTAGAAAAACATCTACCTAGAGGCTCTTTGCTTCTGGTCTGAAATAGGCAGTGAATTATTAGACAGGCTAAAATGAAGAGGGCTTATGGATAGTTGATGGTAAGTGTTGTGCCTGTAGAAGTGTCATGAAGAGAAGGAAAAGATGATGAGAAGTATAATTCTGTGTTATGTGGGGAACAGAGCAACATATCTCAGTGAAGAGCAAATATATTAAAAAAAAAAGCCACTTATATAATTCAGCACCTCTAAAGAAAGCATGAAAACTTCTCAAGGCTCGGGCACGTTTTCAGCATTGTCTTGAGTCACCATAAATGCTTTGAGTCCATCTACATGAATTTAAAAATACTCTTTTTCGTATTCTTGGAGAATTTGAATTGAATGGACTCCTTTGACATACGTGTTCATCCCTGTCTGTTTGCATGGCTTTTGGTGCATGCAAACAAGCTGTCCCCTATGGCTGTATAGATTTTTATATCATCTGGAGGACTTGCTCTCCACGAGCTCTTCTGAACTGTCTTGTGCTATGCCGTTACCTCAAGGTGAGGGAACAGGGCATGTATGTGTATAAACAGAGCTCCCTGTTTGTTTAGAGCTTTCAGTTGCATCTTGAAAGAGCTGTGAAGTGCATTGGCATTCTGTGTTCATGCACAGATGAAATAGTCAGGCCTAGTGAACTTCTGGAAGATGCCCACTTCATTTTATATTCAACTGTAATGAGCAGTTACCTGATTCTTCTCTTCTTCAGCACTTTTATCTGTCTCATCTTGATGATAATGGCTGATTTTAAAACATTACAAGCTCACAAGCAATTAGGGCAAAGACATATCAACAAAAGCGACGTTTTTGTGTGTTAAACCAAAAATCACCAGAGAGAATGGAAAGTGTTGGGAACGTGACTTCTGGTTGCTCCTCTTCAAAACTATTATAAAGTCTGATTTATTTCAACTGTTGAGTATGGTATGACTGTCTACAAGTGGCAGAATCACAAGCAAAATGAGCTTCTAAAAATGCTGAATTTAGTTGCACACAGTAATTAGGAGAACAGTGAACTCTTGGGCTGATAACACATCATGGCACATCCGTCATTTCACACCTATGTGGTGAGGTACTCGTGAGACATGAACGCTACACAGGTCTGGTTCTGGCCTCTGCACTGAGTCAGATAAACGCTACAGAAACGTTTATACAGTAGCTACTTTAATTCTCTGCGATACCAGTTACTCCTTCAATAATGCAGCTTTATGTTTATTGTACTGGATAGCAGACCTGCTTCGGTATGCAGAATCTTATCTCTCGCTGTTTTTTCTGTCAGCAGGCCAACTTATCTGGTGCTAGTACATCACCAACCACCTGCTGCGGGCTATGTATCTGTTTTCTTAATTGCAATGAAATCATTTACGCCAAATAATGCCACATTACAACAGCATAATTTAATTTGGCGCTGTTCACTATAGTTCTGTTACCCTTCAGCTTTGGCACCCTCCCAGAAAAGGACCCATGAGTAGCAGGTTAGGCGGTTTCCTGAAGTGATAAAAATGCACCCCACACAGCTCGCTGCCAGGTCTTTTCTGCTGCAGAATTCTGGCATAATTACATTTCTTGGGTTCTGCTTATGTCATGCTAAAAAATAATAATAGTAATAATAGCATGGGGTTTTTCCTTAGAGTTTCAAGTCTAGATTACAATTTCTTGCTATTCTAACTTAATCATGCTGTACTATGAAAAATAAGGGATTTTAAGATGCATTACAAATATTGCTTACATTCGAACAGTGGAGCTTGTAACTTAAAACCTGTACAGAATTTTGCACTACGTTAATAGAGATGAAGGGCAGAAGGAATTCAGGGTGCCTCACAATTATTCCCTAATGAGAATAGTAATGAAAGTTGAACTTGTGAGCATTTGGCTTTTTGTAGTGCTTTGAATTTAATGTACATGGTTTAAGGCATTTACTCCATTATAATTTAAGGTATTAGCATGCAGAATGTAGTTTATCAAGCAGTCCACTGTTTCTCTAAAAGTATTTATAGTAAACTTTTTACAATTAATCAAAAGCAGACATTGTAAAAACAAAAACCAGATTTATTGCCAAGATCATAAATGTCAAGTATACTGTTATGCAGGCTTTGTATTACTTCAGTTGCGACTTTAAAGAACATTTTAAGTGATTGGAAAAAGGAAGTTTATTAAAGGCTCAGCAGGTCTTCTCTGCACTCTACTGTTATTAATGTAAATCATTGCATCATGTGATGGAGGAACAGGCAACATGGTAGGAGCAATTTTCAATCAGGTTTTCTCTGTGACTACCAGTACCTTCAGGAAGAACTTAAAACATAGACCACCCTCTTTCCTCTGACAAACAGATGCAACGAGATTTCAGAAGAAAGAAAGGATAGGGCAAACCATCCAGGGTAGGTAACCGCTGAACTTGTCTTTGAATATATCCCCATATCTTCAAGTAGCAGCTGGATGGTTAAAAGATCCAGGCAGGTTTCCCGTTCACAGGTAAAATATAGCGATGTATTTCTTCCCTATAGCTAGTGTCTTGGGATGGGTAAATCTCTGCAAGAGATCTTGTCAAAGATTTTGTGCATTGTTCTTTTGGCAGAATGTGTGACGCCCATGGACTTGCATGAACAGCCATATTTCTCCCCCTGCCCCATACTGTAAGGATTGCTCTTTGGTACAGTTGAGTGCTGTGAAGTGCGTCTATGAATAAACCACACAGATCGTGTGATTTATGAGTACAATGAACTGGAGAGCAGTTCTTTGCAAGGACTACAGGCCCAGAGAAAATGTCCGAGAGAGTGAGAGAGGGAGCAGTGACTGTCTATCAAAAAAGCAGTCTATGGCGTCACTTGGTAATTAGCCTTGTGATCTGCATGGGCGTTAAAGGCTGTAGAAAAGAACTGTGACTGTAGTGGGCAAAGGCAATAGTTAGAAGGTGGAGCTGGACGAAATTGAAGCAGTTGATGAGAAACAGCATTACCTTCCTGGACAGTAGGCGTACAGCAACTGGTGGGGGTAAAAAAAAAAAAAAAAAAAAAAGAAGAAAAAGACTTTGGGAGATTCCATACCTGTCTGTATGGCTGCTCCACATAACATCATCTGAAGCACACATACACACCAAGCAGGGCTGAAAAAAGAAGCTATAACTTCCTTATCTCCCCCATGGTCTTGAACATTGGGTCACAACTTAGCAGGCAGCCACTGTGATGTTTGTAAGGAAATTCAACATTCCCAACTTTTTTTGCAGTCTGTGGTTGGCTTTATCTTCAGTCCAAGATACTTTGTAATGCTTGAGGCAAAGGTTATTTGTTAGTTTTTCTTAGACAACACTAACTCATTCCCTTAGCTACTAAGCTAGGGAAGAATCTGCTAAGAAAGGTAAATAATTTTGGTGCATGAACTAAACTGGAATTCTGGTTGGTAGATTTTGATTACTTCTGGCATGATAGAGACATGATGGGGACTCAAACACGACCATAGCACAGAAGACCCTGAGTGGGATTCTGGCTCTGGCCTCAACTTCTCCATGTTTCATTTTACATGTCTGTGAAATGTGGGTAAGGGCTGGCATCTGCTTTGCAAACTGTTTTGACACTAGTATATTTAAAATGTCACTGAGGAAAAGAACATTGTTTTAATATTAATATGCACTTGATGAAGTTATATAGAAGACAGAAGAAAGAGGTGGACAAGTTGTCCTTCATTTTTGTGGTTGTGACTTTTAAGCAGGGAAGACTTGGGATAGGTATAGAACGATAGAGAAGTACTGTAATAGCTCTCCTATGGACATTTGGAAATCTTCATCTTTGATGTTCTTTATAACTGACTGAGAGATGAGTACAGAGGATCCTGTTTTAGAGCCAGGTATGAATTGAGGAATTCCTGAGGTTGGTTTTAGTCCAGCTGTTACATGAAATACAAAATAAGGTAAGAAGGTAAGCTAAGGAAGAAAGAAGAAATACTTAGATTAAAGGCAAAGCTATAATTTCAAACATTTGCTTCATATATCACTGTGTGTTTTCAAAATATTGTAGTCCATAAGATGTAAACATGATTTTAAGTGCCTTTCTGCTTTGGAAAGCTACTGATCATTTGCATTGAAACATTAAACACAGTTATTTTCGTTATCTGAGAAGCTTTATCACTGAGAGGTGTTAGCTAACACTTGGAAGTGTTTTCTCACTGGCAGTGCAGAGAAATCAGACTAAAGCTGGAGTGAGCAGAACACATGCAAACAGTACAGAATATTCAGAAGCACTGTTACCACTGATGGAGCTGGTAGGAAAAGCTGCTAACAGGTCAGAGAAGTGAAATGGATATTTTACACATAGTTTGCCTGTTACATTAAAAAATCTGGTAAATGATACGTGAAGTAGTTTATGTCACTGTCATGAGCAGTCCTCGTGTGCAAGTGATGTCTGACTTCTGCACACCTGGGAACTCCACCTACTCACAGAAGCTCCAAGGCCTGACCAAACTTCTGTCTGACTTAGCAGGTCTTGCCTCAGCCAAGGTGTTCACCCTTTTCTCAAACACACACAGAGCACTGCTTACAAATGAGCATTGCCAGGGCCTTAAGTAAAACCAGCCCTTTGGAACAGATCCATTCCTGGGACACCACTTGGTTGATTTTGTAATTGGTGAATACGCATACCAGCATTTGACTTGACTTGGAGTGATGCTTAATCAGCAAGGAGGGATTTGATTGTGGCTTTCCACAATGCCAGCCCACACCCAACTAAGTCACCATTACAGTCACTTTTTTAATCTCTAAATGGAAAGATATTAACAGGTTAGGTCTCATCTGAAAAAAAAAATTCCTTCATAATTCTACCTCTTTAAGATGATATTTAGAAGATTTAATTGCTACTCTGAAAGGGAAAGTATCAACATTTTCAGAATTGCCCTGTAATAGAACTACAGCCCTGCAGCAAGGCCTTAGCCCCAGCCTTTCCCTCTTCTACTTCTGTTCCTACAAGGAAATGTACTTCAGTTGAACTCTACTTGATACTTTTCTTGCGGTGAGAGCGTTTGGAATGGCTTGCTGGATTCCAGTTGTGGCAAAATGTGACAATTTAGACTGTCAGTCCTTCAAGAAGTCTGCAGCATTTCGGCATCTCCTTTCATGTAAATTGACCTCAACTTCTGTGTATGGTGAAGCAGTTGATGTCACGCCTAACTCAAGCTGACTTCCAGTTTTCTCCTGGCTTTTCCCTGTAGGTCTGCTGACTGCAGTCAAATTACCTACAAAGTGAGGTGTCAGCTGAGATAAGTACAATTGGAAGAAAATGGATCTGGCTGTCTAAGGTAGTCTGCAATATTTGTAATCTGTGGATAAGCAGCAATCAGCAAAACTCACAATAAGCGGTAAGTGCTCTAAATGTCGTAATGAGCTCAGTCATTGAAGTCTGAATGCCATTTATGTTGCCCTTTGATAATAATTTGTGATTGCCACTCAAGAAGGCAATCATGTATCCAGTATAACTAAAAATTAGATGCATAACCCAGGCTTTTCATTACAGTCTGAACTGTTGTAAAGTATACTAAAAGGATCTTTGACTGCATTCATAGAATCATTAAGGTTGGAAAAGACCTTTAAGATCATCAAGTCCAACCATTAACCTAGCACTGCCAAGTCCCCCGCTGAACAATGTCCCTAAGACACTGTGTTTAGATGGCTTACATCTATGTCATGTATTAAAAGAGAAGGAGATCTTAAATGACATGATTTAATTGGGGAAAATGTGTGTAGATTACAGATATTCTTTGGAGAACTCTACAGATAATATTCTAGCTCATAAAATACATGTTATGAGGCTAACTACATCTGGTCTCTTTCATGCCCACATTCATATATTTTGAAGATTGTGCTAACGTAGATCTGTCATTCTAAGTAGTTAATTTTGGAGGTTGGCTTTTTCTCTTCCCCCCCCCCCGCTTCCTTTTTTAGTTATTTATTGCTGACTGCTGAGGTGTTTCGGCTTAATTTTCAGACTATAATACCTTTTGTTTCTTTTCTGCCTCTAGACAGAACAATTTTTTAATATTGTCTTATCTGCAAAATTTCTTGAAAGGATGTAATGCTCTGAGTCTCTTTGTGGCTGCTTTTTCTCCTTGTGTGTAAATGCCAATTTAATCACAAAAGTAATATAAAACCACGTTTGATACTGATGGGCAGGTAAAAACATGGCATTGTTGGCAGAGAGTTTCTTCTTCAACATAAAGGAGAAAGACAGGAAGAAGAGACTGGATGTAGCTCATCCAGTATTTGTTCCAGTGTCGACATGAGTTATTCCACTGAATACTGGTAGGTAGCACACCCTGTGCATGACACGCTAAGTTGATCATGTGCCACTTTATTTGGTGGCAATGATAACCAGTTGGTAATTAGGATTAGCATTTGGGAGACTTTAGTAGACTTATGACAGAGCAGGTCCTCTAGAGAGGTATGCAGAACCAAATTAACTGCACTGGTTGCTCAGCAGATGCAAAAAGAGGATGTGAGCCTAATGTTTACGCTCCGGAACTACCCCAGTCCCCCACAGTAAATGGCTAAATAGTTTTTCCAGGCCTAAATTTAAGTCTTCCTCAAAGAGTGTGCCCACAGTTTGCTCCAGTGGCTCTTCTCTAGTGGGTTCATTCTCGATGTTTTTTGCGTCATGCTGCACTAAGGTCTTGGCAAGAGCTATCCATCCACCCTTGGCTCCTTTTACCCTGCAAGAGCACCACCACATTGACAAAGAACCTTCTGAGCTGCAGAACGTACACACTTCAATGTTGCAATACTGCATATCCAATTCTTAGAGCCGTTGTATTAAATATACTCATAGAAACATAAAGACCACCATGCAGTTCATACCAACAATATGCTTAGCACAGTAACCTGTGTCCAACAGTAGCCATGATTCAACAGACCCAGGATACTTGGAGTGCCTTCCTAACTGCTAAGTACTTTTTGCTTAGGGGATCTCTCTTCTAGGGTCCTCTAACCAGTGGCTCCTTTAAAAAGCCAGTGACAGAGTGAGAAAATCTTATCTTCCCGAGTGTAACAGTTTACCAGGGGCTTTGGAAGTCTCACGGCAGTGCTGTATCTCATGTCTTGCTGCTTCTCTCCTCTCAACAGCTCTTCATCATCAGGTAGTGGAGTTTGGCCTCTGTAAAAATGCTTTCGCGTTTTGGACTTCCTGCTGTTAGTTATCCAAGAAGAAAACTTCCCAAGGTCTTGGAGAAAGATTGGCCAGATGATTGTCAGCCTTGCATTGCCTGGGAGTCTTGAGTACACTACCTTTAGTAGTACTTCAGCACCTGCTTTTAGGTGTCTGGTGCTAAGACTATGCTAAAAGTTAGAGAATGAAGAGGTAGTGAACAAGAAGGGGATGCCAAAGCAGCAGCAGAAAACTGTTGACAAGGCTAAATCATCTCCATAGAAAACCACTTATAGTGGGTGTGAGATTTTCCTGTTAATGGTCTGTTGTTTCTTTGAGAGGTAGGTGTGGGCATCTGGCACTCCAGGGGTCAGAGGGAAACTCTTCAGTGCAGAAATCGGGAGTTCTTTGCATGCAATTACAGTAAACGTTTCCATATTAGTCACTGGCAGGTCAGATGCTGTACGTAGCCTTCTGTGCCCTCGTTCATCTTAAGGATATAAGGAAGTAGCAGTACACGGATAAATTTCAGACGATGCTGAAATGCTCCCAAGGAGTGATAAAGGTGGTTCTGAATTCCTGAGCTTGATGGCGTTTATCTACTGGAACAAGTGCAGACAGATGAGCATTTCCTCTGTTCATCGCAGTACTGTGCTGAATTCAGCTGATCAGTCCCCCACACCCTCACATGTGCCAGGAAAAATGTCAAAAATAAGATCTGGAGAGCCTGGAAATGACATAAACTGGATTCCAGAGGAGTAACACATGTATACTGTTTGCATCCGAACAAGAAGATTGATAGCTCATGCAAATGATTTTAAAAAGCCTACTACTATGTTTGAAGTAACACATTTCTTTACCATATTTGCCAGTTGTTCATTCCTAGCATGACTGGCTTCAGATTTTTTTGTCACAAATATTTGCATAAAAAGCAGTTGCTACACCACATATACAGCAAAAACAAATTGTGTGTAAAAATAGGACGCTAATCTTAGAGACGGAAATTTCTTCCCAGGCCACAGGGCTCTTGCATGGAATGGACCTTATTTCATACTTTCTGGATTTTGCAAGTAGCCTTACAAAAAAATCTGAATTCAGTAAGGGTGCATAAAGTGGGCATCAAATCAGATAATCATAAGCCAGCCATCAGAGCAGCTTTCCAGCATGCTTTTGCTGTGCTGGCTCTCACATATGTTGTATATATTATCTAAACATTGAGACATTGCTCAACAAGTGGGGTAAACGTAGAAAATACAACTTGGGTACTAAATATGACCATTTGCTAATGAACTTTGTGGACTTTTCATCTAGATTATTGCAGCAAACTTCAAAGGAGACTGAATAAAATAATTCCATTTGATACCAAAAAAGAAGTATGCTACAGTAAAGAACTATTGAAAGTGAGCTTGTAATTCTGTTTCCCCAGAGGTCTGAATGATGCAAGATTTATAGGAAGAGATACTGAGTATCTTTTATTAGACCAGCTGATTATATCTGGAAAAAGCGGATGAGCTTTGGGTCGCGCTGTCTCCTCATCAGATGAAACGGCAGCAAACTTCAAGCCAAGTGCTGACTTGAGACAAATGTGATAGGAATAAGATAGGTAGCTCTTACAATGGAAAGAAACTGTTAACAGTGGAAGAAGCGATGATTTCTTTCTCTAATTAGTATATGTGGAATAGAAAGGTGTTACTAGGGACTAAAGAGTGAAGTTTGTAGTATGATAAAACTCATATTACTGTTGATTCTGTGATTTATTTATTTTTTTAATCCACCTGTAATTCCTAGGCTTCTGAAGGTGTTTCATTGTCCTCCTTTAAAGCTAAAATCTGAGAGGGCAGACAGAAAGGTAGTGACTTTGTGAAAATGTTCTGCAGCTGGTATGTGGGAGTTTCTGGTTTTAGACAATATGTGTTCCCTCTGGTTCTGCCTAGCTGTTTGTTTTCACCTATGTGCTTTGCAGGGAGGTGAGGTAGAAAAGCTAGACAAGAAAATATGCTGATGAGATGAAGACTTTGGAAATCTGCATGTAGCAAACCAGGGCCTGTCTGCCTCTGAGATGAGGCAGTAAATGCCCACAGCACTGGAGGAACAATGCCTGCCATGCAAATTGTCAGTAAAATGGGTACTGATACTCGGATCTGGGTCTTACTGGCATAGTCTTGGGTGCCTGGGGTCAAATAAATAAGTCTGATGAGTTGTCTTGTTTTTTTAATCAATGTTAATCAAATTTCCAAATAATTTGTTTCTTTACAGAAAAAATCCCTTTGAAACAGTTTCTAAGAATGAAGAATCCAACTATGAGACAAATGGTTCCCTGGCCCACTTGGTAGGGCACATCCCTGGGATGTGAAATATTGAAGGGGATAGAGCAGGAACTCAAATATTTGGCTTTCATATGCCAGACAAACATAGGTCTTATGTACTCAACAGTAGTTACTAACTTAAACAGTAGTTACTAACTTAATTTATTCTTTGAGAGAAAACACGCTGTGAAGACTCAGGGTTACAGGTAGCATTCATCCCACAAGAAAAAAACATTAAGGAAAGAAAAACTTTTTTTTTTCTAATAAAAGAAATAAATTTGCTTTTTTTCTTCAATACTAACATGGTAGATAATAATACTAGAAGGACTTTCCCAGCCACAGTGCTAGGAGGGGGATTGGTAGCACAGCAGCAGTGTGTTAACGAGATGCCTCTCCAGTGGTGTGTCTTGCCTTCTGACTGTCCAGACAGGCTTCAAAGAGGCTATTAGAAGACAAATACTTATTAGAAAGTAAAGGCTTGTTCATTTTGTGATAGTGTGTTTCAGAGATATATTTTTTTTGAGTAGTTTATATTTCTGTCTGCCAAGCATGTATGTATTTGCAAAAGCCCAAATTTGGAACTTTTTGTCTTGTTCCTGTTCATAGTCTAGTGTTCAGTCCCACAAGTGTCTGTTTTCACTTTGCTGACAGCTTTGACATGTCAGTTGCATTTGGAATTGATTATTCTGGGCTCAGTTTGGATCGGTCTTGCAAGCCACTAACTAGGGCTGCTGCACAGCTACTCTTATCCGCCTCGAGTACCTCGGTACAGCTTGTATGCAGGGGTTGTTTTTTACAAAAAATGCCTTCTTTCATCACAGTATGCAATACATCGCTGTTAAATAAGAAGTATGTTTTACAATGCACTGTCCAATACTGTCAAACATAATAAAAACCCACTAAGTAACCTGGTCTGTCAAGTTGCAGAATACTTCAGAAGCCAACTTCACATGGTTCTATAAACTTTTTTGATTTATTTGAATTATTACCTTCCATAAATGTAGTAGAAACGGATACGCAGAATGGAAACAGTTGTCATATGGAGTCTAGGATAAAAATTAACAACTAGTATGTTGGTTAATCATGCATACATAGGTTGCTATAGACCAGTTTAATTTTCAGTGTGAATATTAGTAATTGAAATACTTAATCCAGATAGTTGGACTACAGTAACTCACAAAGTGTTAAATATCTACCTTTGGGGATTTCAAAATACACATATTTTCAAGTATAGTGCGTGAAAGCCTTTGCCTTCAGTGAAGAAGACCAAATGTTCAGCTTTGAAGGAGTCAAACAGGGAGCAGAGCTTTCAGAAACTTTGCTGAGACTCTCTCACCTATTATACAAGACAAGGGAGGCATTGTGGTCTTTAAAGTCAGATCATATATGTTCAGTTTTTCACAGCCCTTAACCACAAAGTTCCAGAAATGTTAATTTTCAGTTAATTTAAATAATTTATTTGATACTCTAAGAGAGGACAGGTTTGAAAACCTCTAAAGGAAATGTAAAATATTTTTTTTCTCCCAGAGTAATTTCCAGCCACTTTAATCTGTGTTAATGTTTGTTTTTAATTGCCTCATAGTAACACACAGAAAATTACCAAGTCAGGGAATTTGCAGCTTGATTCCCAATATGACAAGGGGCACTACCTTAAAAATTGATCTCCTGAGCCTATTTCAGATACAGCTAGTAAAAAAAGAAAAAAAAAACCCAAAACAACCAAAAAACCCCACCAAACCAAAAATCTTTCTTAATCTTTATCAATGATTCTGCTTTCAGCATTTAATTTTTCACTTTGGAAAAGGCATTAAATTTCACTTCGGAAAAGTGAAAAATTTTCACTCCTTCCATACTAGACTTTAAATTTATTTGTCTCTACACAGAGTAGCCCTTTGCCCCTCTCCCCCCCTTTTTTTTTTTCTTTAAGATTAATACAGCAGTCATGTGGAATTCTCTTTTTAATTTGTTTGATGTAGTTGTCCTGGAGATTGGAGGTACGAGTTATCAAGTACTCAATCTGAATCAACAGGTGAATAATACTGAAATATATTCGGAAGAGCTAAGTGTATTGTCACTGTTGGTATGTCAAGCTGATGCTGTGACTTTTCTCTCCAAAGTGATCAGCCGTACAGATTCCCTTAGGTAGATTGGTTGTCTGAAAGTCAAGGCTTCTGTCTGGTGACAGCCTGAGAAATATCCCTCTAAAGTGTCTGTACATCTGTACATCACAGAGACCCTAAATATTTTGCTTTCTTTTCCATTTTTCTTCTTCGTTCCTGTCTGGATTTGAACACAAGGGGAACACTGGAATGGTCTAATTTATATAAATTATTAAAATGTGACTATGTCTCCTGTTTATGGGAACTTTTTCACTTGTAACTGTCTTTCTAGAATGGTGAATTGCATTTTGGTGCTGAGTTATAAGATACACAGCTTATCTTTGTGAATCTTCATCATCCTAGCAATCCGCGTAAATCATTAAAATCTTGGGTTTTTTATGTAAGGTCTGTATCCTATAAACTATTTAGTAATGAAAGCATCTAAGGACTGGAATATATAAACTGGAAATTCTACTGGACTTCAAAATCTTTTGATTAAAAATACATATCAGGATGAAGTATTAATAAATCTGTAGATTGCTGGGTACACTGCGTATGTCCTGGTGTTCGGATGGGCTGAGTATCCAGAGAACCTCTTGGATTCAGTTTGTGCGGTAGATGCTCATCACAACTGAAACTTAAACTCTGTCCTCATCTGCTCACAGGAGCGCGGTTTCCTTTCTCCACTCAGGCCGCCGACACCCACACGGTGCGCACAGCTGTGCATGGCCCCATTACATCCCGTCCCCTTCCTTCAGGCTGTGGCACTGCCGTCTTGGGGATCCCCACAAAAGCCACAGCAGAAGTTACAGATCTTCCTTTGAGTACTATATTCAGTGCTTACTTGCAGTAAGTTACTGTCCCGTATGTGGCAGGAGTCGTGCCAGACTACAGTTTGGACTGATTCCTGTTACTCTAACTTCAAGTCCGTATGCTGACAGAGTTGGTTCTTTCCAACCAGACTTTGTCAGCCTCTAGTAGAGCCATACGTAGTGAGTATTTAACGGAGTGTTATCAAGGCATTAAATAAGTAGATAATGACAAAGTATCAATGCGAGAGGATGGGAGAGTTTGCATATTATGTTGTGTATTTAAATGAAATAATAAGCTAACCTTATTCCCTGGATGTTCTTTTCAGGTTCTCCCTCAAATGTTGTCATTACTTGATTTGGCTTATTTTATTGTCATTCTGGTGGTGAAGGAACACCTAACAGTGCTATTGAGTGTACTGATCTGAGCGGTCCCTCATGCTGAGAATCTGTGGTTGAGTTTCAGTTTGATTTTTGTTTGCCACTAGCCCAAATTATGGTAGGAAAATCAAAAATAGTGGAATACAAAACCCCTGTGCTGGAAGGCGTATCGATGAAACAGAACAACTTGTGAGCCTGCTGTACTTATTTGATAGTAGTGAAGCTTGGCAGAGGAGGAGAAGGGGATGAGGGGAGAAAGGTAAAGTAGTAGGGTGCTGTATAAGGGTGGTTATTTCTACGTATGTATATGTATGTGCATGTTCTTGGTATCATACTGTGGTAGCACAATAGTGTATGAGTGCCGGAACCGGGGTATGTCCTCTTGGTTTGGCCAACCCAATTAGGAAGGGTGCGTTGCTTCAACAAGAATCTGGCTTGAAAGGCCTTCCTGTGTTTCCATCAAGCCTTCTAGTGGAAGAATGCAAGGATGAAGTAGTTCAGTATCGATGAAGGCATGACTGGCTATTTATGGTTTGGTTGGGTAGGTGTGGCAGACTGCCATGTCCATGTCCTCTTTGTCCATCAGGGAGAATGTGGAGCTGGATCTACTGTTTGGTAGTTGGCCATGTATGCTGAGCAGAGGATGGTCCTGTTAGTGCCTAGTTAACCTACGCCAGTTTCTTTTGCATCTCTGCAACCACTGTTGCCCACTGGAAAGCAGTTACACGAGATTTCTAAGTTGCTCAGCAAGGTCATGTAACAGTGAAATCCTTCAACTACAAAGGCAGTGATACACAGCCAAAAAAAGTGAGAAAAGGAAAATTAGTACTGATTAAGTTGGAGTTCATAAACAGAAGTTTCACACAGAGCTTTTTCCAGTTTTTAAACAATTTCCATTCTTACCACCTACGCATTCAGCAGAACATTGTCTCTAAGTGAAAGAACTTTTCACACATGAAAAACAGTATTTGAGAAGGCAAAAAGACAGGCGCTGTTCTCGGTGAGGGGGAGGTGGGAGAAGGTGGTATTTCGGCATAATATAATCACGCAAAAAATCCTCTGGAGTAGGACTGCTCCTCCTCACACGAGTGGCGGGAAGATTTCATTTGGAGCATTGCCTGGTTGTTGCAGATCCATTGATTCCTGTCTTACAGATGCTTGGTTGGTTAGATTTTGTTTTGTTTCCTTAATTTCTCAGTGGCATGGTTTTCAACTCCAGTTTTCTTTAAACCTGGCAGGTGCAACCAGTATTTTCAAGTGATGCTGTATCTCAGAGTTGGCTTCTTTGCAAAAGAAAACTTTGATGATAAAGTTTCATGTTTTGCTTTTTGTGCTTGTCGTAGCAGCTGTGCCTTCTCTGTTCATCCCGATGACTAATGACAGAGTTTAAAACTTTTGCTAATATAATTCTCTGTAGATTATGGTCATATATCATAATTCTATCTAACAAAAGCTGTTCTTTGATAAAAGGGAATGTAGTATCATTTGTATTTACGGTCTTGTTCAAAGGAGTGATGTGAGGTTAATTGGAAGGTTAATTAGGAGAGGTTTAATCTAAAGGCAACAAGTTTAATCTCCACTCTCAGATTCATGAGAGAGCTCTTTTCGCTTAGCTCTTCCAATAAAAGCAACATTCCTTAGAGATAAAGATCTCTGACACAGCAGGCAATTCCATTTATTTCAAGGTAGTATAAGTTCACAAGAATACTCACCTGGAAATACAGCAAGGGGGTTGTAGCTGCTCTGGTTGTGCTGTGCCAACCACACTAATTCTTCTTCCATGTTATCATGGAAAATCAAAATCTTCAAAGGAAACATGGGAGTCATGTTAGGCCTTCTGACAAAACAGTAGGCGAGCGTGACTTATTTTGCCTTTTTGGCAACCACAACAGAATTCCCAAGGTCAATAACAATGTCAACATGTGGTACTCTACATTTTTTTCAATCAATAAGCATGAGAAAGATGAATTGTTTTTGAGATGAGTAGCCAATCAGCACTGTAACAGTCGAAGCCTGAAAAAATTACATGCCCTTCTGCTGGCTTGACCTTCATACAGCCCAGCCTTGCCCTGAGCACCTGTGGATATTTTTGCAATCAGGGATTAGATAGTGTAATGGCTCCTTTTAGGCTGGAGCAATAAATACTGTTCTAAATAGACAGTGAAAATGTAGGGCCTCCTGCAGTTGAGTAGCTGCTGCAGTGCTTTCTTCTTCAGGGCTGGCTGTCTTGAAGCAGTGTGATAGAAGTGAGTCCAGGAAGCCTTTTCCTAATCTTGCTGCTGGTCCTGTTACTTCATCAAGGCGGAACTAACCAGGTGCTTTTCTTCCACTCATCATTTTGGTACCTGTCTCTGCCTCTTCTTCCCATCTCATTAGTTTTCCTTCCTGGCTCTTTGTGAGCTCTTATGCCACAGCAACAGTGAGGGAGGGAAAGGAGAGGAGAGCTAAGTTCCAGAAGTGGCTGAAAGGAGTGAGAAGACACCATCAATGGCACAGATGGAAGAGACAGAGAAAAGGGCACAGCGGTGGGAGAAGATGCACGTGGAATGTAAATCAGAGAGCAAGCAGCCGATCCACGTGCTTGGCCACACTACTGATTCCAGGATGTTACGGCTTAATGTTCCAAGCTTTGGGGTCACCCACCAGGAGTTTCAGGCTAGGTGATGTTTCACACATCGTTTATGATCTTAAGTCCCATATTGGTTTATTTGTTTGTTGAATTACTTAGTTGTAGAATTTAAAAAAAGCACGCTTTAGATTCTAGATCACAAAAGTCTAAGTGATGTACTGCATGAGAAGTGAATGCTGAGTAGGGTAAAGCCTGCAAAGCAGGAGAAGCGGAGAGGTGGCATTTAAGTTCAAGCATGTGACTCTGCTGCAGATGCCTAAAACCAGGCAGCAGGATAGGAAGATGGAAAGATGGTCCTGAGGGCTCTTAAGTCTTCAATGGGATTCTCTAAGAGTACACTTAAAGACAAATGGAGCACTCCAGGAAGTCAGATGATGTAGGCAATGAGAAGAAGAGGCTCTTTTTGAAGTGTACCTTATATCTTTCGTAATAGAGTATTAATTATCTTTTAGTCTTTTAAATTTCAGAAAACAATTCTAAATATCTCACTGTGGACACATTGTTTTATAGGCAAGAGCTTCCATTGCATTCTGGAACATTTCCTTTATCTGCCATCCTATGTACAGTGTTAAGATTCTTTAGAATATCCTGGTCATGCAGTATGCTTCAGGATTCAAGAATCACATTTGCACCTCTGCTCTGTATTTAAGTATTTCCTTTCCATCATCAGAATCTTCAGTTTTGTCTTTAACTTACATCAGCATTAAGGTTTTCACACTTTCCCTTTTTGTGTTTGTAATTATCGGCTGTGTATATAGCTTTAATTTATATCTGTTCGTAAAAATTCAACAAGATACAGTTTTTTTAGAAGCTTGTTCCTCATTGAGGACAGAAATGAAGCCATTGCATCTGGTATTGGTGCATGACAGCTCTTGGTAGGTCATAATCTGTATTGATGTTTGCTCTGCAAAAACATAGTAAGCCTGTGGCCTGTCAGCATGAAGTACCATGGGAAGTGTCAAGTGTATGGGCAGAGTGTTAGAAGATGTCTCCATTACAGCACTAAGGCTGGCATTTGTCTCATCTAATTAATCATGAGTTCACTTGTGAAGCGTGTCCTTCCTCCTCCTCCAGGTAATACTGAAAACCCTTGAAAATCCATAAGCGGGACTTTGTCAGGCAAGTCCTTTCTTTTTAGTCTCTTTTGTATATCAGTCCAGCTCAAGTGTTTAGGTAAGCTCATGACTGTCAGAGGCTCTAGCCCCCACACACCTTCTTCCCTGCTTATGCACAGCCATTCATTTCAGTGTTGCCTACTGTTACTCCCTCCTGCTAAGACCTTTGCCTCTTCTGCAGGCCTTGCCTGTGAAAAGGCACAGGCAGCGGCCCAGTTACAGCTTATATGGTAAGGAGTATCCCAAACCTTTCCACGCTGAAGACAGAAGCATAGTCCACTTTCCGCCAAGAGATAAAACCAGTGCCTTCATCTTTCTTTCTCCACGTTCTGCCTGCCTGAGACACTGCCCAGGGGGAGATAAGCAGACCACCACAGGTGCTGAAAGGTGAATGCCACACTTCTGCAATGTCATAAGCACCCTTTGGATGCCTGGGCAGAAGTGAAAGAGTACTTCAGGGCAGAAGCAATGGCTCCACAGGTTCTGGAATAGCAGCCTTCTCAGTTTCACATCAGATGTGTACAGTCCCGTGGCCTTTCTTAGACATGTCTGAAAACAGGAGCCTAGACAACTTGAAAAAACAGCCTATAGTCTCTTTCTAAATGTTTAGGTACAAGAGCATGGTCTTTCCCGGCTCCCAGGTAAGACTGTGCTCATCTCAGCATGCCATTTTTTTCCACTACCCCTGGAGTCTAGATCCTGGCCACTCTCGTAGGCCAGCACTGGCATTGCTCCGGCAGTCAGAGCTTGCCATCAAATGCAGCTGTGGACCAGCCCTTTCATCCATGAAAAATCCGCCATTCTGGCTAGGTTTGGTCACCTACTAACTTGTTTAATCCCCACTCCTGCTTAGAGGAGTTGCCTTCACAGCACGTCAATGAATGGCATTTTGATGATGGGCAAAGACACCTTTTCCAGACTAAGCAACAATTTCTCCCCACACACTTCCTTTCCCAACTGCAGAGACACCCAGGCAAAAATGACAGCTGCTTAATCAGCCCAAGGTTTCCTCCATGTGCTGATCTACACAGGAATCTCTGACCCTTTGTCTATAACTCTCTCTTGCCTTTTTTCTTGTCCCTTTTTCCCAGGCCCAAATGTTTCTTACATAGCAAGGGTCTTCGCTCTTTTCCTCTTAACCTGTCACATCAATAAATGGGGCAGTGAACTGCACAGCAGTTTCAGAGGGAATATTCAGTCCACGCATATAGTTGGTGCTTTGCTAAAATGTATGAACAGGCAGTTCACTGCTATGCCAAGTGCCAGCCAGGCTGCCAGTTGCTGAGGTTACCATAGCCATGTTCACATGTGCTGTGGCACTGTAAAGACCCCACATGGGACTTCTCCTGGGGCTTAGGAAAAGAAAAAAATCACCTCAACCATTGAAACCAAAAAGTCTGAATATGAGCAGAATTGTTTCCAGCAGGGAGGTGGCCACAACAAAGAGTAACTGTGAATGCTGTGTTCAGGCACTGCCGTCACCAATGAAAGAGTGTAGCAAGGCTTTGAATGTGCAGATGTGTAGCTTGGAGCATCAATGCTATAGCAGGAAAATAATGGGGAGCAGAGCATGACCTCAGGGGGAAGGAGGCCCATGGAGAGGTGGGGCAGAGTGTCCTGGGCAGCCAGAGCAGGTTGAAGCCCTGTCCCAGAGGTTGATGGTGGCCTCCTAGTAAACAAGCCGTGTGTTACCACCTTGCTGTGTGGTACGGCACTTAACATTTTTGCTTTTTACTTAGTTCCAATACTTGAAGTCTTGGAGCAGTACTTTAAGATTCTTTTTGTTTTGAAGGTGAGAGTTTTTAGAAGCGCTTGATTCTGAATATCCATGTCTCTCTGTCTTTTCTCTTCTCTCAACCAAGACATCATAGCGTATTGAAATTCCTAACTGACTTTTTTTCTTGTACATTTAACTTCAGGCATATGTTTTGTATATGAGTAATAGTGAAAAATGACCCCACACTCAGAAATCATTCTAGTAACTCTGATAACAGTGAAACAACAAATTTCAAGGATCATCGGCCTCTCCAAACGTTCATATTGTTAACAGACATAACAGCAAAGTAATCATCATTAGAATAGTAATTTTGTTTCAGCAACCCTTAAACTCCTGCTGTGCCACTGTATTGCCAGTCTCTGTTTCGAGTTGATGGAAGGAGAGGGTGATTCTATTAACTAAGTTTCAGAATAATTGAAGAAGGTCTTTTAAGAGCCAAACTTTGCTTTGATATAGGAATTTCAAAGGTAAATGGAAGCTTCAAAGGAGGCACTGGGAATGCAAGGATAGCAGGATAGAGTTTTTAGTGGTGGGTAGCTCCTGACTTCAAATTATTTCCTGTAAAGATACTGGTTCCTTCTTTTCACACCAAAAATATGTCAAAACAAGAAACTTAATGTATTCCGTTCTCTTGGATGCCATATGTAGCTGTCTTTTTCATGATTTAATGTATAAACATGAGAATGCATCTTTGCCATTAAGTTATATTAGCAAATACTGTCTTTTTTTTTAAGTACTCGTCTGAAAATTTACTACATCTTTGGAGACTGTGTTAAAACAGCATAGACACTAATGTGAAATGCCTTTGGTCTTCTGTAATTTCTAGACTGAGCTGTGCAAAGTTGCCCTGTAAAGGCAGAAAACTATGGTAAGTGAAAAAGAGACTAAAAAATGGAAAATTCTTACATTGGTATGGATACTAGGAGCTTAGATTTTTGGCAGATTTCTTGTCAGATTTCAAGCACCTTTCATTTGCACCTCTTTTGATGTAGAGATTCATGCAGTCGTAGAAAGGCAGTACCCAAAACCAAGAGGTTTTCGAAGTCACCTCCATGCTGGATCTACTCAGCCTGTGTCATTCCTGAAGGAATGATAGAAATCTCACAGTCTCCACAGCATACCTATTCTAGTACTTTGCAGTCTTTGTGATTAAAAATACTATTCCAGGATCTAACCAGAGACTTTCTTTCTGTCTTTGATGTTAGCCTGTTATTGTTCTGTGCTCCTGGATGTGGAGAAAGAATTACTTGTCTTTGCTGTTCCCTCTTTGCAATTTGGTATGTTGCAGTAAGACACAGTGTACTAGCTGTGTTTTATCAGCCCTAACTACTGGACTAGATAACAGGTGGTGTAAGTTATATTCCTTTGAATGTATCTTCCCGTTTTGCGAAGGAATCAAACTGTTGACTCCTGTTCAATTCGACGTTAAGACTAGTGACAGGTTCTTTTCTGCAAAAGTGCTTCCTTGCCATTTGCTCTTCAGTGCATATTGCTTCAGTCGATTATTCTTTTTCAGGTGTAGAATTTTGAAGTTCTTTTTTAACCTACTTTTCAGACTGTTTCTCAAGATTTTGAATTCTAATCCCATTCCTTACTGTAGTGAAACCTGCTGGTCTTTCTGGTTATTAAAACTAGGTAGTTTTCATTGTGACATGAATCACTGATAACTGTAGGTATGGCTATTCCGCTGGTGTTGCCCTCACCCTGTAATTGATTCATCTAGCTAATGTTTGTCAGACCTGTTGGGAAGAATGTCATTGGAGATGTTTTTCTTACTTTTGGTCTGCTGAATCTAATGCAACCCAAATATAGCTACACTCAAGCCAAGTTATTGGTATGACTTGTATGCACCTGGCCATTTGTATCATACTGTGTTGGAAACAGAGGCTATAACCAGGATGCTAACAAAGATTCTGGTCTTTGCTACAGGAAAGGGTTTAACATCTGCATTTTAATAAAGTAGCTGTAGAAATCTTTTACTTTACTAAATACCACACGAATATTGTGTAGATACGACTTTTTTTCCTCTTAATTTGTATGGGTGGATTGAAAAAATTTGGCATACAGTGATATCTTTAGTATTCTACACAAAGCTTTTGCACCATTACTATTGATTTCAGATTTTTTACTCGTCTAGGGGAATGGTAAGATTAATGAATAAACTTTGCTCTTTTGTATTACAGTTCGGTCGAATTAGATGATGGGATTAACTAAAGTCAAACAGCCACTGACCACTGCAATGGTGTGTCTTTGACAAGGATATTAAAAAAAAAGAGTTTTCCTGCATGTTCAGGAAGAGAAGGGGTAGTATGTAGCAATGTGTTTTGCTGAGGACAAGAAGAAAATGGTGGTGGCTGTGGAAAGAAAAGCAGGGATGTCAGGTGAATGTCAGAGGAGTATGACTAAAGGAAGAGGTGGTTGGACACATGCCACTGTAAAGCATCTGGCTTTTTCTTCAAGAAACCATGCATAAGAGACCGGAAGTTTTTAGAGGCTCAGTAGCGATCATAAAAGTTGTTCAGTCAAGAGAATAATGATGCTTTTAGTGGTCAGGGGTGCGAGATGCTTTTCCACATACTTTAAGTATTGCAAAACTCTCAAGTTAATGAACTTAATAAAATGCTTTTCCTAAAAGGAGGCAACAGTATCAGAAATAAAACATACTAAGTATTTTCCTTTGGAAAGGCAGATGTTTTTCCTCTTTCAGGGCGTTTCCTTTTCCAAATGTAAGCCTATATGCAGGGCTCTGCATACCAGCCCATGGTTCATCTTTTTTTCTTCTTGTGCTTTTCTTGTTTTAATAGATGCCGCAAGGGATTAATTGTGCCTTGAAACAGGCTGTTTACTTTTTATTACTCTTTTTTTTTTTCCCCTTAGAGTTTCTTTTGGTACATTTGAGGCCTGATCCAAATTCCTCTCTGGGCAGCCCCAGGGACCTTTGTTCTCCTGTGTGCAGGGGGCGGTTTGCTGGCCAGCGTGTTGGGAATGCACGCTGCATTCCTGGTGGGGTGGGCATTGAGTGACGTGGCTGTTCCTGGGCTCTGTGGCAGGGTATGCGCCGCGCTGCACCGATAGTGATCATGGAGGAGCTACTACTCTCCGAGTCCTGTTCTTCCTCCACTGGTCCTTCACCCTTCCTGCACTGCCCTGACCTCAGCAAATCGACCCCTGGACATGTGTCAAGGAGGAGTAATTTAAAATTACTGCTTTTCTAGTCTTGCAGTTAAAAATTAAATTATATCAAAGTTGGAGAACTTGAACCATTTTAAAAGCTCCTTCAGATTGTCCATAGTGAAATAACTTGGTAAGGATTACCTGATGTTTTCTTTTTGAGGAAAAGCCATTGTTATCAGAAACCTGCCCCAGACCAATGTCAGACAGATGAAAGCTGAATCAGTGCCTCATAGCATTCCCAAGCGTCTGCAGCAGCTGTGTCGTAAAGTAAATGGACTTGTGATAGTTAACGGCAGAATGTTGAGCTATAGAGATGTTGCAGCAGCAATATCTGTCAGAGACCTCCTCTCTAGCCATTACAATTCACTTCACAGAGGAACAATAATGGCAAACTCCTTAAGATTTGCTTGCAGAAGAGTTGGTGTGGCACGGAATTTAACAGCATCTTTTGTCCAATAGGTATATTTTAAAAGATTTTTGTGCATTGCTTAGGGAAACCCGCAAGAATGAACCTAGCGAATGTGTTTAGATAATGTGTCATTATGATCACTCAGCCCCTACTGTTAAATCTCAGTGGATATTGCCGTTTATACACAATGAACTTTGTTTTTGCATCCAGAGCTTCATTGGCATAGTAGGGCTTCAGACCACTGCTGCGAAACCGGCTGAAACAGAGATCCAAAATAGAAAGTACTAGTATTTTAATGTTGCAATTCTCCTTTGAAACAGCAGGAGGGCATAATTAATGCCAATCAAAAGTTTTATTGAAAAAAAATATTGTCTCACAAATTTGGCATAAGTTTTCAAGTGATTACAAGTTTAGTTGATAAAAGTAATGGCACTGACACAGTATATTTAGACTGTTACAAAGTGTAGGACTGAACGATGCATGACATCCCTTTAAGAGATCTGTTCTTAATGCTGTATACTATCTGTGTTAATCTTCTTGAATAAAGCATGGGGGCATTGCTAATAAATATGCAGATGACAAAAATTGGTCGACTTTCAGAGAAGTGTGTGCAGCCAGATCTAGTTCACATAGTTAGATCTAGGTGATATTACATCCGTATATCTTAGAAGTTAGATTTCCTTGGGGATATCACGTCCAGTTCTTGTACCTAAGGGAGATGGCTGAACAGGAGGAAAGTTGCAAGACTGAACTATGCCATACAGTAAAAAGGAAGGAACTATGCCTTTGTAGGTAATCTTAAAAATAACAAGTTACAAGCTGTGTCAAGTTACTGGTAATAGGAAGGAAACTTAATGGTAGCTGGTTCTCTATTTCAGCTGGGAAAAAAAACAAACAGGCAAGCCTTTCTGTCTAGAAATTGAAGTTCTGAAACAAGTGCAGTATTTTAGTGGTGAGGAAAATGACATACTGCATTTAATTTTAAATTAATTTATCTAGAGGTACATTCTCCAGGGATCTGCTGATCTTTCAGGACATCAGTCAGAAAAGATGCAGGATAGCTGATCCTGGGTGGAAAAATTAGTTAGATGGTGTAGTAAAGTCACTGCTAACCATATAACTCTGTGATGCCACAGATTCTCCTACACTAAAGTGTTGCTGATGGCTTTTTTTAATGGCAAATGCACCTCATTTGATATCCTATAATCATTTGGATCGGAGCGCTTTCAATGTAATGATCAGTAAGTCAAACCTTCAAGGGAGCATTTAAACACATTTATCATGTGCAGAAAATGCCCAAAACTTCTCTTGCAGATTCTGTATTGGCTGTCTTTCCTTGGACATCTTGTGCTATCGTCAGGATTTTCAAACGACAATAGGACATTTTTGTCCCAGAGCTCTATGTCAGCGGTGGGCAAGTCATAACAGTTTGAAGAGATTTGAGACAAACTACTAAATGAATTGAAAAAGATACTTTCTAGCTGTGAATTCTTACTACCTGCAGATCTGACTTCTCTGCATTTCTTGTAATTAAATATTTAAAGCATAATTCTGAATTCCTAAAGAAATCATTGATAAAGCCTATTAAGCTGAACTACCATTTCCCATGAGAAGTTGAGGTGGCCTTTAGTTCATTTTTCCAGGTTAGTACTTTGTGTCCTTTCCAGGAGATTTGCTGCTTTTAACCTAGGGTTTTTTTTTGTTTGTGTCTCCCTGTGTAGGGGGATGGTTAATAACCACAGCTGAACTTTGGGTTTTTAAACATGACCAAGTAGTTAGTGTTGAAAAATAGTACCATGTGAGCAGATAGCTTTTGAAGTCTCTTTGTGTGGTTCTACCAACATCTCACAAACCAGATTCAGTTGTTTGCAACTATGTGCAAATAAGCTGTGGTGAAATATGGAGTCTTAATTAAGAGGTTTTGTCTGTTTGTCCTGTGGTTTCTACTCTGCAACCAACGAAACCACCACAGAGTTCTTATTGTCTTTGTTTCCAGCCATTTGACGGTCTCAGGTCTTTAAGTGCTCTTGTGCTTCTGTAATTATGCTCTAGGGCTGGAATGTAGCTTTCTTAAATTGTTTTGGCTTCTAAGATTTGCCTCAGTCCAACTCATGTCTTCTCTAGCAAGTCCTCCATGACAGATTTGCTGTTCAAAATACCACCTTGCTTTTACTTTGTCCTTGTCAACATCTAGCCCAGTGACAGTAATCCTCAGGGAAAGAGCTGAAGGGAGCTGAAGGAAGCTCTTGTGAAAACACATCATGTCTGCTGACTCAGGTGAAGTGGCTGTGAAGAGGGAATTGGCTGTCTTGTCTGCACACGGATTGTGTCCTTTGCTCCTGTTTTGCTGGTGACTCCTCAGTAAGATATTAGGACTGATGCTTAGAATGCCTCACCTTTTTGCCTAGATAATAAATCTCTATTGCCATGAACAAGTGCCAGTTCATAAACGTATGAGAAAAAACATTACTACAGCTATATTTCATACACCAGTAATAGTGTTTCACTCATAAAAATAAAGCATTTTCTTCCTCTTTTCTGTTGTTACATGATCAAGAAATTGAGTGCTCGCTTAGAGGAATGAAAGGCCGCTCAGCATCCCTGAAACACAAATCTGAGGTTTATTAAAACACTCCCTCGACTATGAAGGCATTCAGAATTCAAAGGATACCTTGTCAGTTTTGCTCTTTCACTCTCTGGGGAGCACACAGTAAAGGTGAAGGTGGTGTATGGCTGGAAGCAACTAAAGGGCAGGCAAGCCAGAAGATGACACAAAAAGGAAGATCCTAGTTGGGTCTGGGCACTTGGGTCAATCCTTCCTACGAAGAGCAGGAGTCCTTAGAAAGGAAGGAGTGATTGAGCAGGGAAGAAGAAAGTCAGTCAAATGAAGTGGTTTGAGGAGAGAATAGAGGAGGAAATTAACTTTGCAAGAAAGGAGGAGCAGTGTGGAAGATTCTAAGGAAAGAACCACATAGTAGGAATACAAGAAACTGTCACGGGGGAAACAAAGTATAAGAGTAGAGTGATAGACTCAGTAGTATATGAAAGCAATAGGGAATGAGAAGAGAAGAATGCTTCTGTTCGTATAGGAAATGGGACACAGAAAAACAGAAGAGCACAGCAAAAAACAAAACAAAGGAACAAGCAGAGAGAGATCTCAAGTCACCCACAGCTTTTGTGTTGGTGAATTCAAGTACAAGTGAAGTGATTGCTGTGTGTTCTTAAACAGATGTGTGCTGCGGAGGAAAGCAAGCCATTCTCAGCAATTCTATTACATTAATGTTGTTGTCTGCTCTTCCCTGACATTTTTATGAGAGTACATCAGCTGCTCCTCTAGACTGAAGAGCCAATTTTCAAGGCTCTTTTCCACATCTTAGACCTATATTTTGATCCCCATATGCTCACCTTCCCTTCGATAAACCGAAGTGAATGAATAGTACACAGCAGTATTTTCTATCTGAAGACTTTATTAAGTGAACGGAGAAAGTTTAGGGCACTAAAACTATTTGCAAATCCAGGATAAATTTGGTGAATAGTTCAGATGAAAAAGAAGTGATAGGATGAGGTGTAAGAGTGGGGATTTTTTTTTTAAGGGTCATTTGCATTTTGAGATTGACTTCGTTTTAGAAATGGGATAAAACAAACACGAAAGCCTGAAGAATCTAAAGGTGGACTATTTGAGTTCAAGATAATATCACAAGCCCAGCTGAGCAAAAATTCTTTAGTTTTTGGATTGGCTATCATCTAAAAATTAATACAGAAATCCTGTGCTTTCACAACACTTTTCTCAAGCTGTTTTCAAAGCTATTGCTTCCCCAGATAGAATCCTCCGTTTTGGAGGTCGGGTATGTTTTTTTTTGATCTTGATTTAACATAGTATTTCCCTATATTATGCTTTTTTCTTGTCCCCAGCTTACCAAGCCACCCAGGACACTCTCTACCTCTGATTCATCCACTGATACTTGCTGTTCCACCACTGTGTCAACCTCAAACTTTGTCCCTAATGATTTTGTTTTTCACCCCCCAAGTCACTGATGATAACACAGAGATGACATCTGAGCTATGTAAAGTCTCATGGTGGTTCCTGTTGACGATAATGGCCTGATGGTCATCAAAACCGTCTGTTTGATGTGGGTGATGGTAATTTATTTTCTAACGAGTCCCAGTCACTCACTCTGAAAGAAGTGTTCTCACTGCATGTTGTTGCCTGTTTGGGGTGGGACTCTGCATTGTTTTGCACCAGAGATCTTCAAAATGCTGTACGAACATCCTTTATCGATATTCTTCATTACTCACTTCAGAAAAAAATAAATCATGTATGTCTAAAGATTGGAGAGGGCCTTTTTTTTGGTCACTTCTTGTCTTCGTGCAATTAAATAAACTTCACAGATAACTGCTTGCTGAATATTCCTAACTATTTACTCTCTCAGCACTTGCATAATAGTGAAAAATATAAAATGTGAAGCTTCTTTTCCCCTTTCATTTTCTCTTGGTCTTTTTTCTCCTCCAGTTTGTACACGCTGTGTTCTTGTAATGTGGATCCTTAATTTGTCACTGCAATGAAGAACATGGAAATAACACATAGTTCATGAAAACTGTATACAGGATTTGTTCCCATTTCCTGACAGGTTATTCTGAATTATAATGAAAATGAATGATACTCTAGATTAATGATGTAGGGGGAAGCTTTGTTACTACTGAAGCCAAGGGAAGTTGTTCCATTGACCTTTCAGTGCCAAGATTTCACTCTAAGAATTAAATTGAGACTGAATATGGATGTAGAGACTTGGGCAATGGCTTTAAGAATTATTTCTATCAAAATCTTGGATAGAATGTCTCCTAGAATGTCTTCTCAGTGCTAATAGCTAGGGCAAACAGTGTGCTTTGTGCCAGCCATCTTCTTCAGTGCATTGTCTCTAGTTTTCGGTGCTTTGTGCTCTAGGATCTGTGTTGTTATATGTCCTATCATTTATTTTAAAATTATGTGTGCCATAGAAGTGTATTCATGTGTATGCACATCCAAGTTAGCAAACGCTTAAGTTTTTTAGCTGTCAGTATGCCCCCAAAGGTATTTGTCTGTCTTGTGAGTTGAGTAGTTGGAAGTTGCTGATGTGCTACTTAAAATATACTTAAACTTTTACAAAGAAGATTATATAAAAGATACTGCTGGAGATTAGAAGAAATTCTTTCTGAAGTCATTTTGAGCCAGTAATTGATGGCAAGCTTGCTTCAATACCTCTCTTTTTGTGTTTTAGAGTTCAAAAGGATATTGTGTCATTTCTTTAGCAGATGTTGCAAGCAACTAAATAGGTTGTTTAAATATTTTGTGTAATTAAGCAAATAAATTTTGACCAGGTAGCTTCCATTAACAAACTGATTAAAATATCAAACATGCATCCTATTTCCAGGAGTTCCAACTGTTAAAAACATGCATAACCTAAATTTAAAGATACCAGTTTTATTTTATTATACATGAAGCTTCTTTAAACAACTGTGGTAAGCTGAAAGATTTGGTGCTGAGCTGGTAATCTATCCTTGAGAAAGTTGTGATTTATTTGTGCTAATGCTAGAAGAAAAATGAGAAGATTGCCTTCTCTTTTTCCTTTGTTACATTTGATAATTTCAGTTTCATTGCAGCTGTGCGCATCACAATTGTGTACTCCAACACGTCCCAAGTCATATTTTAGGCTGCAAACATTAAAATGAAGTTTTAACTTGGAGTGGCATCCTGTTATGGTGGCCCTGCTGGCTAGTCAGGAAAGCAAGCTGAATGGTGTGACCAGAAGCCACGGCTTACATGAGGACATCGCGCACAATTGCACCATGGTGAGCCGACTGAAACAGCAGATCACGTTGTAGTCACTTTGCTGTGTTTGCCCTGCTTTTTGTAGTTACCTTAAATGGCAAAATGACTTGCTGGCTCTTAGCAAGTTATCGCAAATTCAATTTAGGATAATTTAGCAGGTTGAAAAATTAATGTCTTCATATTTGAAATCTAGCCACTGGATTTTTTCATAAAATTGAAACATCAAGAAGAGCGTTCAGGTACTGTAATGAATTATAAAACAATGTCCAGGCTAGTCTAAAAAGTGAAAAAGAAGTCTACGCAGCCCTCTGAAAAACAAAGGTCTAAGGAAGATTTCCTTCCAGGTTTGATACGGTTACTCTGTAAAGCTGGTTTACTGAAGTTGTATTCTGCTTACCTTGAGCTACACAAAAATGTCATGGCTTAGCGTGAGGGAGAGAAGGGAGAGGAGACATTCTTTTTCTTGACCATTGCCTGAGACTTTACAGATGAGATGTCTTAGTCCTAGCATTGGCAGGTTGAAGAAATTTGGAAAGAAAAAAGAGTGAGAGAGGATGCTCAGTACATTAATATATAAGTATAAGGAAAACGTACTGACAACATGAGCAAATAAATCAAACACAGATGTAAAGTCAAGTTTCTAAATCGGCTCGTTAAATATTTACAATTTACACTTTCAGAATTGGAAAATATGTTGACCTCTCAATTTGTCTTTCTAAACAAACTGTCATACCTGGCATGGTATAAAACTGATAGCAAATAAACTGGTCTGGAAAAGTCAGTTACACTTATTGAATTAGTGAAAATTATAGTTACTGAAAAAATGAAATGTGTCTTTAGAATCTCTTTTTGTTTATTTTTATACCTTAGGCATTTTCTTAATCTAGAATGACAACAATTGCATGTGCTAGGATACAAAAAGCTTCCTGAATGTGACTTTTTGGAAAGTTCTTCATTAGCATTTTTGGCTTTTACTCCGGCGGGGCAAAGGATAAATAAGATGACCATTAGCCATGAAAGCATGAAGTCTTGTGTTGTTTCCATCTGCGTACAGAAGTGAACTGATGGAGGCTGTAGTGGTCTCGGTTTGTTAGTAATTTTTGGAATTAGAGAACAATATTTATGGGTTTTTTTCAACAGAAAAAGACAAATGTTCAGATAATTAAATGCACCTTAAGATTGCATTAATAAATTGATTTATATTTGAGAATGGAAAAAAAAAAAAAAGAATTGTTTAGACATCTATCTTGTTTTTAAAATCAGTCCCCTTTGAAACTCACATGTTTAACCAGATCCCTTCTTCAGCCAGGATCACTGTGTCTGCTGTGGGACTTCCTTTCCCAGTGTTAACGGAACTGAAAAAATATTCAATGGGGAAACTAGTATAGTCACTATCAGTTGAAATTTTGGCCTTTGGTGAGAGGTGAGGGAATGATGTTTTTGAAGAATGTACAGAAAATGCGTTGGTTGTGTTTGTAAAGGAAGTGGGAGATAGGCACCTGGGAACTGATAAATTCTCTAAATAGTTCTTAAGCGCTTGAGCTGTTCTTTTTCCACCACAGAGATGAGCCCCAAAGAGGCCCCTTCCAGGTCTTTCCACACAGGAGTGCACTGCAGGCAAGACAGTCTTCGCTCAGGGAACCCCCTGCCTTCCCCGCAGAGGTGCCTCTTCCAGCGCAGAGCAGCCATCAGCAACGTCCCCTTCCACACATCGCCCCAGCGCCTCCCACCATCTTACCTCAGCAACGGCACCACAAGCTCCTCTGATTGGCCGGAGCACAGAGGTACTCTTCTCTGATTGGCTGGAGGTGCCACCTGGCACCCAGCCGGCTGGAACTGGCCGTGGCAGGCTCAGGGAGGATCACAGTTGCCTCCTTCACAGCTCAGGCTGTCTTTAAAGTCTCTTGGCTCATGCATGAGATGTACTCTGAAATATGCCTTTCCCTCTTCAGCGGGGATACCCTTGCTGTGGAGAAGCAGAGAGATGTCTGCTCGCAGAAACGGCTGTGGAAATGGGGCAGCACATGCGGGCTGCGGTCATCTGGTGTGTCGAAAGGCAGCTCTTGCGCCTTGTTACTCCTCCCTTACCTGAGGTTGGAAGGGGGTTTGGTTTTTATTTTATGGGTTTTGCTATATGGAAATGCATTTCTTCCAGCAGAATGATGTTTCTAATTGGATCAATTCTGTAGTAACAGTTTCGAAATTGCATTTCTTTTTCTTTTATTTAGTGGGCTGGAGCCACAAAATTTATGTGGAATGGTATGGAACATGAGGAGGTATTAAAATACTTGTCCCTTTGTAAGTCTGGGATGTTATATTTGTTACAGGTTTCATAAATCACTGAGTTCAGGAATGAGACAAATTTGATACTCATTCCATTTTCATGTGCCATTTGGCTCTTTCTGCCATAGTGTCACATTTGTATTGATTTTAGTGTTGACTGGCTGAAAAACAGGACAGTCTGAGTTGCATCATCCCCATACAAGGTGATGTGATGATAATAGAGCAGGATATTCTTTAAGAACAAAAATATCCACAGGGAAATTGTATGCTGTGAAACCCAGTATCTTTTTGGACACTTACCTGTGCGTATATGCATTAATGACTTGGTGATGGTCACAGGCTATGCAAGTAAGTGAGGAAAAAGCAGATAATTAAAATTACTACCTCAGCAGGAAAAAGTCACAGGCCCAGCTGAAAAAAAACTTGATCTATAAACGGGCTCAGCTGGGCGCTTTAAAGAGAAAGGACTGAAAGGAGGCAAGCAATAGTACAAGAGGAGAGCAATTGAAATTCTTTCTTTCAGAAAGCAAGAGGAGGGATGAGAATCCTGTGGTGAGGGTTGTGTGGTTGTGGTTTTTTTTTTCTTCCCTTTCCCTTCTGATTTGCTGTAGTTAGGGTCTTTCAGTAGGACATACAGCTCTCGCTATTGCAAATGTCTGGGTAGAAAGAAACATAAGTATTTTAGATTTCTGAAACTAAAGTTTGAGAGTTAAGCTATGGAGGGTAAGAGAGCATAAAATAAAGGCGAGATGGACAGTTGCGTTGAATGGCAGGAAGGTTGGGGAAAAAATAAGACTGCAGTGGAGGTTATTTAAACCTTTTGTTACGGAAAATTGGCTGCAGTCAAGATGTAAATAGGTATGATCATTGTTAACAAAAAGGAAAAATGTCCCTGAAAGAGATTTTGAAGGGCAGAGTGCGAATGGCAGTATTCTATAAAAGTGACTTTAGAAATGTGTAAATTAAGTGCTGAGAATGGGAGATCTCAAGTAGAAGGAGGTGAACTTTTTTGACAGTTTGTCAATTTGTGATGAAAAGTGCTCTAGTTAGACATGGTACCCAGCTATACAATGAAGCCTGGATTTTAAATATGAAAAATAATACATCATGAAGCTGTATAAGGAAATACAGCTCTTTTCAGAACAATGTTAAGAGCATGTTGTAGATATGATTCATTGGGATGAGCTGAATAGTTTGGCTCTTACGGTGAGTTTGACTAATATGAGGTGCAGCAGCAATCACAGGGAGCTCCCAGAAGATGCATCAATAATGATCTGAATCAGTAATTTACCCTTTGTCAGGCCCAGACACAGAAGCATGCCTAGGAAAAAAACGCAGTGAGCGTATTCCAGAAGGTGTTAGTGAGGCATTAGCTAATTTTCTAATAAACAGGCAGGCTGGAGAGGAAGGAGCCAAGCAGCAGCATCTCTTGATGTTGGATTCTTTGGTTGTCTGCAAAGAGGGAAGAAAGGTGGGGAACATTCTTGATTAACAGAATGGAGGACAGTCACTCTGGGTCCGTCATGTAGCTCTGTTCCTTAATCCTGAAGCAATGAGCAGGTGGGGAGAGCAGGCGATGAGATGTGGGCCATGAGTGTGCATGCATTTTACGGAGATGTGGTGAACAAGGGAGTACTTGCTGCCTTTTGCCGAATGGTCACAAGGAAAGTATGACCTCTCACACAGGAGCTACTGGATGAGCCGTATGAATAAAATGGTGGCTTCAGCGAGATGTAAAGCATAAAGATTCATTTTCCATCTGCCTGATTCTGGTGCATATTTGGTTGGCTCATTCAGCCCCAGTAATACAGACTTTACCTGTCCTCCCACACACCTGCAGGATTTTTTGCTTCCCTGAGCTCTGTCACATGCTGACCCGAGGCCCCGCTCTGGAGAGACAGGTTGTGTGTCACCTCTGAGAGGAACATCTTCAGTCAGTGACAGCTCTTAGTCATGTCGCTCTAATGCGGTAATAACCGCATGTAACTTTTTTTAACTTGTGCAGTCTTGAAAAGGTGTCAACCTTTACGGTTTCTTTTGTATCTGCACAGAAATTGCCACTTGGAAGAAAAACACTAATCTATCGAGCACTGAACAGCATTCCAAAAGAATGAAGTAAGCTCACATCTCCTTGCTTTTTAGGCTTAGACTTAATATACTTATGTACTGTAATGGCGCTGGGATTCCATGGCCTTTTAACTGTGAGTAATTCTAATAGGTATAGCAAATAAAAAGTTGTAATGTTTAGATGAGTGAAAATGTGTATTTTTTTCATTAACTCGTGAACAGCTTTTATGAAATCTGTACCTGTTTGCATGTGGGCTCGCTATCATTCGCGGAAAATATTTCCATCATGATTTTAAATGGGGTTTTGCCATTTTCTTCAACTCAAGCCAGGAGTCCATATTTGTTCCTGATAGGATTTGATCAACCCTGCAGCGCCACCTCTCTTTAATCCCAGGAAACGGAGAAACTAGCATAAGTGTTTTAGAGGTACAGAATCATTACACCTTCTGGAGAGATTAATTCACGTTTCAGCACGGGGCACTATGTTTCCTCCCTGCTAATTATGAGAAGAAATGGTTGTAATGGGGATTCCTTCGCTTTGAAGCTGTGCCACTGCAAAGAAGAGACTTTAAAATTCATATACTTGAACCAGGAGAAAACGGTTCTGTAACGCAGTGGCTAGGCACCTGTCAGGGAAAGGAGAGAGCTGCGTTGGTTAGGTCACTATTCCCCATGCTTCCCCTGCTTGAGGCAAAGGCTGCTGCACATAAAATAGAAACGGGCTGCCAGCCTTTACATAGAAGCACCCTTCTTATACCCTGTATGTTCCTTTACAGCTGGTGCAGGTTTTAGCAGTGCAGTGAGTTGATTCTGATCTACCTCAGTCGCTTCTGAACATGCGGTGGTGTTAGCTAGATGTGCACTGTGCTTGTTGTCTTCATCATGTTCCGAGTTAAGACCTGAAATTCTTTCTCTCCCTTTGCACCAAGGAATATTTTGTTGTATGTCTGTGAGAATGGGGAAGATGGTGGAGGGGAAAGTGGTTTTTTGCCTTCTGTTACTTGTAAAATACTAACTGGACCTTTGCCTTCAAGTGGAACAGGTGACAACGGCTGCCTGGCAGGATTGCCTCCTGCAGTTAGTTTCCATACCAGTGAGCACTTTGTGTGTTGGAAGGGCACCGTGACAGCCTCAGTCCCTGCTGCAGAGGAGCTATGCCTCTTCCATGCCCACCTCAAGTATGTCCCGTTAAAAACAGTGTGTGTCGAGCACATTTGAGGGTTCTTTGTCATACCTCATTTTTCTTGAGCGGTGACTTAAAATCCTTGAAAGTTATCATAAGCCTGGCTGATTTACAAGTAGATTTTCCAAAAGGCTGGAAATTCTGGTGTTTTTATTGGAGCACCCAAGCCAGGTCTAGGGGAATTACAAGCAGAGTTGTCTAACAAGACATGCCTTTTTCCATACTGGCTTTCTCAAGAGAATGAATTAGTTTTGTTATATTTTCCATTCTTCTTTCATCTTTGTCACAGAAATGGATTGGATATTCCTTCTTCAGTAGATTTTCTTTTTCTTGGAGTGTATTTTTACAGACTCTGCCAACTCTCACCAGACATTCCCTTGCTTCCCCCACAGTTGGTGAGGTTGTAAGTGGGGAAGCTGCTGCACTGCTGAAAGGGTGAGTCCTTCAAAATGTAGAATATTGAAAAGGTCAAAACAATTCTGTACAGCACTGTGGTTTAGTGCATGCTGTGGTTATTAACATTCAGATACCTTCCACTACAGCAAAAATTGAAACAAGGGAAGAAAACAATCCCTTCTCATGACAAGTACTGCAAGTGGGATGGAGAAGGGAAGTAAACGCTCAACCTGCTCCTGTAACTATTTGCAAATTTTAATTATTTTGTTCTTTTCCTAAATGACATAGTCTTACTTACTATTAGTTTCTAAGTTTTATTTTGCTATTAAATATCTACATACTACTTTCAGAGCCTATGATTAAAAATCAAACCAGAGGTTGAGCTGTTTTTTCTTCAATTCTCTGACTGAACCAGAAAAAAAACCCCAAAAATGTATATTCCTAATCACCATGCCAGCCATTGTTTTTCTTTTTTTCCTCCTATACCCAAAGAAGAACATAAAGAATTGTTTTGGTTTCTTTTCATTGATTTAGCTGTAGAAAATTAAATAAACTTCAATTTCAAAATTTCTAACTGAAACTAGTTTTTGAGACAAGATGCTTGAAATTGAAAAACAAAAATGTTTTGCTTATTTCATATTTTTTTTTCAAGGATTCTTTTCCAAATGTAAAATACTCACAAATACTTTTGATCCACCTGAAACTGCTTTTTTAGTGCTTGAGAGGCTTGTTCTGGGCTATAGCCTGCCTGGAGCCTGGGCTATAAGGCATGGCATTAAAAAAGCTTAGTCAGGTGTGTTGCTGTGCTGATGTTGTGCGTGCGCATCAGCTGTACAGTTGGTCCAGGTAGCCATGGGAACATGATGTATGAACTGCTTAGAGCAGCATGGGAGAAAAAACTTGGTCACGGGTTTGGTCTCACTAAAACAATACTCATGCTCCAGCTTATCCTAGTCATTGTTTGCTCTAAATCTGTAAGAGTCCCTATTGTGGTTGATGCAGTACTTTATTAAAAAAAACCCCAAACCTCTTTTACCATTTCTGACTTTGTCAGTGCAAGTTTTAATTAAAACCTTTCACCAAGTCGATTCTTGTTCAACCAAGTAAACCTTTTCCATTCATCGGAGCTGCTCAAAAAAATACAAAGTGGGATTAAATTCTCACAGGTTTTATGTTACAGTATCGACTGCTGAATGTTTTTTTCTTCAGCCAGGTGTTTATTTTGCAGTCCCAACTGGGTCTGTTTGGGGAAATAGTCAGCGTTGTTAGTGGCAGCTAATTTAGCCACGTTCAGCATCCTCCCAGCGAACAGAGAAAGGCAGCATCTTTGATGCAGTGCACTCTGACCCACCCAGTTAGGTGACATGAGCACTATGTTTAGAGCTCTGCTTGGAGCACAGATTGCATTCATAGCAATTACAGGGAGGTATCAAAAAAGTCATGGATGGTGGCAGTCTTGCACAGGAACCTGATGCATGCTGAGCTTCAGTACGCACTCACTGACTGAATAGTCGTCTTCAAGTAGTTGCTGTTGTAGCAGGCTGATGGCTGGCTCCGCATGAGAGTTAATGCACAGATCCTTGGTACTCTTTACTATTCCTTGCTCTGCATTAATGGCACAACTGAATTCACGGGGTCTGTGGTGAGGCGGTGGCGGCGGTGGGGGCACAGGTTTTCTATCAAGCTTTCTTAGCGACTGAAGTGTTAATTTTAACTTGTGTTTGGCAGAGCTGTTGTTAGGTGTATTATGGATAATTTGCAGCTATCTCTTGACGCTTATGTTAAAGCTCTAAGAGACTGGGCTTTATATTAGTATTTGCAATTGACAGCTTGGGAATTTGGAGAGCAGAATGAGTTGCTGTTTAGGATAAATAGGAAGTATTATTTATAAACAGGGAGGAAGAAAATTGACAGCTAGAGCAGCGTGAAGAAACCCAAGAAGGGTACTTTAATAAGCTAGCAGTAGATTAACCCATTCCAACAGAATAAAATAAAGCAGGAAACAACTTGTCAGGAGGTGCCGCTTTTCTGTGGAAGCGGCAGGTTTTGAAATTCAAAAGCAGGGGATCCTACGCCTCTTCCTGTACCTGAACTGTGTTAAAATGCAACCAGGTTAGGCCTTAAATCCATGGATTTAGGCATGCCACACTGTACAAATATGCCAGCCAAAGGATTTCTGGACATGCTTCCACCAAGTTCTGTGTAGCAGGACTTTGCAGAGAGCAGGGAGTCCTGGTATTCATTGCATGTGCCTCGACAAGGAGTGGTTGAGCACTGTACCTCTGCTCTCATGGAATGACGAGAACGTGCTTGAACATGCTTTTGTCATCCCACACTAGGCTATGTAGTCCCTGAACACACATTTTGGACACCCCATATGCCAGATCTGGCACTTCTCTAACCTTGTCCCTACTCCATCTAATGCACCAAGCCTGCAGATCACTAAACTGGTCCTGTTTACAGCTCTGATGCCTACCAGCTTCTGGGAAAACCCCAGCCTGAGGGAGAGGAGGCTTACTTTCACCTTGTGTAAATGTAAGTAGAGACTGTTTTCACACAGCCAGTCAGTGAGCGAGAAAGAAATAACTTTAATTGGGAAAATGGACAATCTGAATGGATTTTTGCTTCTGCCCATATAACAAAATACTTGCTGTCAGATCTCAAAGTGATAGCTGCATTAGGAATGTCTGTAAAGAGAGCTAAAATAAATGTATCGATCTGAGGCTTATAATGAAGTCTCTTATCCATGCAGCATCTTTTCAATTAACAGAGTGTGCAGTATTTTAAGCTCACCAAAGTTTAAATTCTATCAGACATTCAGTACGCATCTTCTAATTGGCTGTCTTGATTTATGATCTGGGTAGAGAATCCTGAGTTCCATTTCATAGTGTAATAATGAGACCTGTCCTAAAATACTGCCATTAAATTACCTTTTAGGTACTTACTGAAACTTGTCCGAATTGGGCATTAGCTTTATAACAATGCATAGCATTGATTAAATATTTTAACAGTGAAAATTGTTAAGTAGCTGTAATTGCAAGTTTTTCTTTTTGTATTGGAAAGTTACCTGTTCTATGCTATTATTAACTTACTTCTAATACAAAAATGATGTAAATTGTCCTTTTAGTGAAGATTCTTCAATATTTTTATGGCAAGGTTAAGATTTTATGAGAATTTAATTGATTTTGATTGATTTGCCAGTATAAAGAGGAGCATAATTAAGAGGGGCTGGTGAGTATGTCTGAGAGTACAGAAACAAAGAGGATGGTATGTGAAACTGTTTAATCTGAGGCATCATTCACCCCTTCTTCTTTGAAACAATCCCAGGAAGCGGTATATGTGAATAATTTTAGAGGATATGTATTGGTTAAAAATAAAACATCTTTTTGAGGCTATGTCATTCATGAATGGCACATTGTATTTATTCTGCTTCTGGAACATTTTGTTCTCTTAGAAACAAATTACCTCAGAAATGTGAATTGTAGATACCAGATAATCAGTCATATTCCACTAAGACTTACCAGCATCACCTGTCATTGTCTTCAACCCCTCACCTAGTTTAAATCCTTCCTCTGACTCCCTTCCCATGTAAAAATGCAGTCTTTTTCTCTTCATCTTTGCAAGCTGTAGTCACGGATGAGGAATTCTGTAACATCCTGCCCTCAGATCATTGTTATGATTATTGCTGTGCCCATACTGTTTGTCTTAATCATCTGATCCCTCCCCACGCTTTTTACACCATCACTTCTATGGTTTTTTTGGTATGTAGTTGCTTTGGGAGTGTGAATTTCTGTCCTACACCACCCTTGTTCCGTGTCATTCCGTCTCTATTTCATAGTCCTCCTTTAAAACCTGTCTCTGTCTGATGTCTGTAATTTATTGTTATCCAGCCTTGATATTGGGCTGGTAGCAAGCTGAGGCTAGTTTGAGCACAGTGAGTGCTAAAAATATTCATCATACTTACGGCTTCTTTGTTACATACCTCTGTGACCTCCCTTAATTTGTTTACGCACTTGTCATAACTACGGATTTTCATTCCAAAAGCTCCCAGTCTATTTCTTTTTATTTGTTTTTATAGCACCTTCTGTTGCATTCTTTTTGTGGTTATTAATGGGAACTCTGAATCAGATTTTATAACTGTTGGGATGCTGAGTCTTGAATTGTAAAACAGGTAGATGAAATTCTGCTGGGAGAAAGAGTTTGTAAGGAAAATGGAGATGCTGGGGCTTTTATGTGGCTCAGATGTGCTGCAGACTGGAATGTTCCTTCCAACCAACTAGTCCTTGCCAGAACGCTTGAGGGACTGTATCATTTCAAATTATTCAAGGGTCAGTAACCCTTACATCTGCTAGCTTGACGCCCTCACGTGCCTTGTAGATTCTAGCAATGTGTAATTACCTTTCAGCAATACAAGTAATCTTTGTGATACTAACCGAAAAGTTTGGTATCAAAGAAATGCGAGGAGTTCCCTGGATCAGGTTGACAAGCCTAGCCAGCCAGACCTCTGCCTGCCTCTGCTGCACCATATCTTTATCGTAAATCACACGGGTTACTGTGCTAATGCTGCCTTGGCTGAGTAAATTTAAAGGAGCTCACAGTGGTCCCTGAGCACGTGGAGAATCCCTATTAAAAAAGAAAAAGAAAAGAAACACATATTTTGGAACAAGAAGAAACAATGCCAAAGTGTCATTTGTTAGGGAAGCAAAACGAAAATGTGGTCTGAGACGGGAAGGCAGGAAGTTGCCAGCAGTTCCAGGGAAGGAAGAAAAACTGGGGTGCTGTAGATGGAGCAGAGAAAATGCTATAAAATTGACAGAAAAAAAGCAGGCTGGAAAGCAAAGGAACAGATGTCCCCCTTTGCAATTCAAGAATTTCGCTGGTTTGGTGTTTAATCATTACCTCTCATATTCTCACACTAATTCATTACATGTACCATCAAAATTCTCAACTCGTCTTATATATAAAGTGTGTTACAGCTAACAGTCATGTAGATGCACATTCTGCTGTGGAAAGAGCTCAAGGAAGAAGTAGAAGTACCATTGTCTACGTATTTTTAAAATTTCTTTGAACACAGAATATGTATTTGCAAATGCAGAGTTAACATATAGCTTCATGCTTCTGCTAGAGGTTCTTTTTAGTTATTCTAATATGACCTTGAATTCTCAAGTTTCAATTCTCTCTCTCTCTCATCTGGAGAACAAAACAAAAGAAGAGTTTCCATTGCTTGAAACCATTTCATTTCTATTGGTTGAATAGTTAAAAAAACCCTAACATTTACACAAGTCATTGTTAATGACATGCTAGGACATAAAGGAACACAAAGCAAATGTGTGTGTGTTTCCTGTTTGAAATACAGAATTGCACATGAAGAAGTGGCTGTATTTGCAGGGAGTATTTGTATACAGACATGGGGACCCCGGCAACTTACATATGATAATTGTGTGCTTAACAGTAAGGGGGGGGGGGGGGGGAGAGAGAGGGAGAGAGAGAGAGAAAGTAAGTATTGCATCCTGAATGCAGGGCAGGTGGCATTGGCTGAACTTGAGGGCCAGATCAATAGGGAGAAAAAGGGTAGTGGTGTGGTGTGAAATACAAGGTTATGGATTATGCTGATACGAAGTAAGGATGATACATACCAGAACAGGGCAAATCCTAGGATCTGTTAGTATTTCCAGGGTCTCAAACTTGGGGTAGTTGCAGAAGGGAAAACACTTTTGATGCCCAAACTGCATGCAACTACTAGGACCTCTTTCTAAATGGTCCTTTGCAGAAGGCAAATTGCAATCTGCTTTCCTGTGTGGTGGTGTACGTTGCGAATTTCTTTTTCCTTCTGTGTTTTTTTCACTCCTTCCTCAATCCCAACTGACTCCTATGCATTCCTGTGTTAAAATTAATTAAGCACAGTGATTTTGGTTTCACTTATGCTGTTTATGGATTTGCTCAGGCAATATATTTTGTACAGCAAGATTTATACAGATTCATTTCTGAATAGTTGTATTTTTTGGCCACTGCCTGTTGATGAACTGATATTTCTGTCAGATGCTATCCCATGCTGACAGAGTAATGTGTCATATGTGTTGTGAGACAGCCAGTAAGGTAGGAAGATCTTCCTGTAAGAATGGGATCATTATAGCAGTTACAAAACCGCTACAGTTATAAAACTTCATCACCCTATGAAGTCAGTATTCACAGAGCCTTCATTAGCGAAGCAAAGGCTTTGTTACGGGCTACTGTTTATTTTGGGTAACGATATTGAAACTTGAGTAACGGGTTTTTTTATGTAATCAAAAAATGTATCTACAATCTCTGTTTCTGAAAGTGTGTTCCTTGTGGTTGGCACAGAGGAGAACTGGTTAGCAAAGCTTGTCCATATAGAATTCATTGAGGTGATCAGTCCTGGGTTTGTGAATGTAAGAGGCTTTAATTCTGTGATTTTGCTTTGGAAAGGTTAAGATGTTTAAATATCTTTGCTAGAGATAGTTGACTGGTTAGTCATGCCTTTGCTCATCTGTTTTCATAGGTTTTGTGCTATGGCTGGAGCTCTGCTTCTGGTCTCCTCTGAGCTTGTCCATACTGAAAGTTTTTGCATGGTTTCCTCACGAGTCGCAGTATTTTGGTGACATCAAAACTAGATCGACAGAAACACAAGGTTATCAAGTGTAAGTGTTACGTCATGGGAACAGTTGAGAAGCCATATTTAAACTGTGAAGCAGAAGGGTATTTTCAGTTTTGGATGTGACTAGGAAGTTTCAACTAGCTTGTTTATACAGAAAAAGCCCACAAAACTCTGTCATCCACTCCTCTTTTGATAAATGTAGGTTTGCCACACTTCTCCCTATCAGTGCCTTAGCACTGCCTTCCCTGACTGACTTTGAGAAGTTACTATTTTCATCAGAACTTACTCTCCATACTGTGATTGTGGGTTAGAGATCAGTATGTCCGATATGGCAGTTCCCATGCTTTTAGCCATAACTCTACACCGTGACTGCTTTTGCACTAACAATGAAAAGTTTTTAAATTTACTGTGTTTTTTTTATTTGCTCACTAATGCAGTGCTCTTTAAATTTTATGTGTGACCTTAATCTCCAGGAAGAGATTCACAAACGGTTTTCAAGCTTGCCTATGTGTTTCTCACTGCATCCAGCTTGGTGAAGCACCAATAAACTTTGGAGAAGCTCCAAACTGATCCTTGAAAGCTCTCTAGTACTGGCTTTCTTTTCTCAAAATTGCCTCAGTTCAGATTTTAAGAGAACTAAAACATCAATTTTAGCTGTTGCATATCATATTTTTTTTTTATTTGATGTATTTTCTCTAGACCCTCGTGAATTATGGGTGTTAACTTTGCCATCCGGGGGTGCAACTGATAATTTTACCAACTGCTGCTCAGGTTGTGGTACAGGAGCACTGAAGTTTTGACATTTACAAGCTCAAAATGATTTACACATTTAACAAAAGTTTTAGCAGTATAAAAAGTGTTTGGCAATGGTACACAAGCTAACCTGTGCCCTTTAATGTTATTACCTTCCAGAGACTGCCAGTCCTAAATGATTAAACAATAAATCATAACACACTGAGACAACAGCAATCACTGGAGCCATCACTAAAAGACAGACTTCTTGAATGTTCTTGTATTTCCTGGCCATAGTTTGCTCTTTAGAATGGTTTATCAACAAGGACAGTTGGATTAGAAGTTTTGTGCTGTTCCTAGTAAAATATTTTACTTCTAGTGTGGGAGGATTTGTTCTGTGGTTTTTTTGCGGAGGGTGGTAGTTTGGAAGTTCATATTCCCACATTACTAGCAGAGCTGTAACATGAATTGCCTTATCTGAAGTACATAGCACAATTATGGACAGGCTGTTCAAACTATAAGACACAAAAGGTTCTTCAGGAACATGCTTCAAGTTGACATAAGTGAACTTCCCATTCTGATAATGCTACATTTTTTATAACTTTTTTATAATATGAGCATGTGTTGATATCTCCAGGAGAAATATATTGAAGTTTCTGCTTGTGTATGATTTTGTGGATTGTCAGTCAGAACTATAAAACTCTGTAAAAGTAAACTTTGAAATTTCTTTTTAGGCATTAGGATGTTGGGATGATTGTGGGTTTTCATGGGAAGGTATTTATTTGTATTAGGTTTTTAAAAAAAATTCTAAGTTAGGTCACGATAGCCAGATTTGTTGGATGAAGTGTCCAGTATTTGACTTTGTTTCTCCACTTCTTAAATCTTCTTAATTTTTAATGGTGGTGCCTGTATTACAAGTGCTGTCTCTGCAACCGAGGTAACAGTCATGGCAAGGAGCAGTTTCCAGTACTTAACGCTGCAGTCTGTATATTGTGGCATAGTGTAATTAGAGGAGAAACTTGTGTATTTTATGTACGCGTGTATCGACGTACACGCACGCACTAAAGTGCAAACAAATAAATTAAAAATTTTACTGGGTGGGTACCTCTGAGTCCCCACAGTCGAATACTAGGGAATTGATTTATGCACGCACAAACTTAGAAGCAGCAGCATAAAGAGTGTAATATTAATGTCTTGTCTGCAAACAATGGCATAGATGGCTGCCAGGGGTTGAACGAGTGTAATAGCAATTTAATGCCTTTCTGGGATTTGTTTCTGGAACACATACTGGACTGTGGAGCACTGAATGCACTTCAGCCGCTGAAACGCTGCAAACCCTATCCCCTTTGGCATTGCTGTACGGCCGGGCCAGCTTTCAGCACTATATGACTTGTCCCTCTGAGCCATTCCTCCCCAGTTGCCACAACAGCTCCACTTTCTAGTTCCCCCCCTACTTTTGCTGGAAATGCAAGCAGAAGTTGCATGTGGCTATCTCTACACCACCACCTCTGCATGCTTCTGCTGGCTATACTGAAGTAGGTGGGTGAGTGGCAGGCAAAAGAAACATGCAATAAAATAATGAAAAAAACCTCCCTTTCTGTACCAGTGTTGCTCACCTGTTGAAGTACCCTTCATTGAAACACTGAAGGTTTAATATAACAAAAAAGTACCAGTATTCCACCCATGGGAAATGTTATAATCCCATCTGCCAAAATACATGTTGTTACTTCATAATTTCTCAAAGGAGGGTTTTGACTGCCAAAACTGCATTTGATCTGTTTTCTAATGCTGTTTGACATTACGCTAATAAAAATTAACTTGCTCTAATTCCATTGCTTGTGAAACAATTTGCTAAACTGACCTCAAATAAGCAAGTGTATATTTAGTAAATGTCTTTAATTTTCATTAGAAATTACTTATAACTGATGCTGAAAAAGACTTCACTGAACTGTTTTGGGTTTATATTCTCTTAGAATCAATATTTGGTTTTTCATAGTAATGGTACAGGTATACCCCTTTAGAATTGCAGTGCCCCATACTACACTGATACTACTAAAGCAAATTAACCAAATTTGCTTTAGGAAAGAAAAAGTATAAATACAGAAGCTTAGTAAAAGTGTTATATGGACTAGATAACTTTTTGAGAGGCAAAGAAAAAATCTTTATCATAAAGGAGTAGAGTTCTGTAAAAATAAAGGTATAGGGAACTTATGATTAATAGTGATTTCAGTAAACGCATTTCACTTCATACATTAATATAATCTGAGAATTCAATCAGAAATAAAGGCAAGCTGTTCTTTTGTCCAGTTTCACAACATTAATTCCTTTAGATTTTGTGAGGTAATGCAGGTGGTGAGTGACAGAGATTGTTCTCATAGCGTGGAATAGTCCGGGTTCAGTTCCACATGTGAGGGAGTCTGAACTTCATCAGTCGGAAGAATTTTTACCAGTGACAGACTGAGACAGGCTGTGGTGATACCAATTCACAGAGTCCCCGTCCCGCAAGAGAAATGTTGTCTCATTCCTGCTTTTGTTCTATAGTCAGACCTTAAGGCAGATGAAAGTCTTTACACTGCAGGCAAGGTTTAAATTTCTACCACAGCACTGTATTTGCTTTAAGTGTGATGTGAAAAACAATCCACGTGGTACTAGCAGTATTGTACTGGCTTTGGCTCTAGGAGGTGTCCTGCGCTGGGGTCCTGGATGGCAGCTACAAAAGCAGTGCTAAGCTGGTTGAAGGAAAAAAAAGCTCTTCCCTCTGTTTGCCTGAAAATGACTCTTCAGTGCATAGGAAAGCTGTGATGAAGATGGTGACGATAGTGTTAAGACACTACTGATGACAGACTAGCTTTTTGGCAAACAGATAAATTTTAAAATAATTTTCCTTCAAGAGCAAAGTCAGCATTTTCACGAAGGCTAACTTTTTTAGTAGGCAAAATATTGCTTATTGCATTTTTTGGTACGCCCACAAATCTGGCTCTATTACTTTGCCTCTCCTTGAAGTGCAATTGAAGAACTCCCCCCAAATGGGCAGCGAATATGCATTTTATTCAGGCAGCTATTTGACTTTTTCTTTAGTACAGTGATGCAGCTTCAGTAGACCTGCAGAGACTGTCCGTTTTGACTATGCTTATCCGCTGAAGTGATACCATGGGGAGTCCTCAGCCGAAAGCAGAGAGGTGATCAAAATTTCCTAGGCAGAGGAGCTTCAACCTTTGTATGTTATGGTGAGTGATTAATTTCTACACTCTAACATAGTTTAACAAGAGTGGGGCCAAGTGCTTGAAAAATGCCATGGAATGTGCATCTTAGTTTTAGGCTTTTATTATTTTATAGGTTACGTTGCCTACCAGTTGATCCTCAGAGGATTCAGCTGTAGGAATGCCTAAGCTGTGCATTGTAAGTCATCCTCGTTGAGACACACCTGCTAAGCTGGGGTTATGGCAGTTCTGGATGCAAGCAGCGGTTTTGTAGGCATACAGGGAACTTTGGTGGCCAAATCTTAGAATCATAGACTATCTCAAGTTGGAAGGGACCTGTACGGATCGTTGAGTCCAACTTAAGTTAGATTACAGAATAAACAGACGTGGACTCCTCTTCTAGGTCTGGACAGTTAAATACAGACCTTTTTCTTTGCTCTTTTCCTTCTCTATGTTGCTGAGCTATATGATTTGTTCTCCCCTATGCCCAAAGGGCATGTTTTCTTCCTTACATTCTTCATCCAGGCATGTGATCTTCTCCGAGTTAAATGGGCATATCCAAGTTCACAGCTGTGTGACTGACAAGATCACAAACTTGACAGGCCAGGTCTTTACCTGATGCAGATCAGCTGTGCATCTCAATTTCTTTTTTCATTTGACCAAAGGTGAAACAGAGTTGTGTAGAAAAAAAAAATCTAGGAGGTGCAGAACGGTTTTAAAATGCAGTATATACGTGACAGACTCTTTTTACTGTGTTATTTGTAATACACTGCTCTTTTATTATAAACAACCCAAAGGGTGTGGAAAGACTTCCTGGTAGGTATTTCAATAAGATCATTATTGCACTAAGGAGAGCAAAGATAATTTTTCAAACAAATATCAGCAAAATATCTAGCAAATATCAGCAAAACTTTCATGAGATTAATGCAATATTTTAATTTTGTGTATTTTTTCACATTTCATATTAAATAGCAAAATAAGCTTTACATATTAAAACAATATTAGCTGTTTCGTATTAGCAAAAGCCACTGGGGGAAAAAAAACCCCTAAAATTTTTATTTGTTCACTTTAAAAGTGTTGTTAATATGAGCCTTACAAAAACCACAAAAGAACATAGGAGCAACCTCTGGGAGGTGGGAAAAAAGTAAAATGCTACTTAAAAAGTTGTAGATTTTAGACCCGCATTCAAGGAAAAGATCCCAAGAAACTCCATACAGAAGAATTACAGATCATTCTACAGAAATGCAAAAAAAAAAAAAAAAAAGACAATTTCAGTGAGAGAAATTTAAAAAAAAAGTTGCTTTAAAATACTGCATATCTGCAAAACCTGTCTTCAGTTAAACTGAACAGCAAATAGAAGAACCTTAACATCTTTGATATTTTTCTGTTCAGCCCCGCTCTTTGTAAGGCAATTGATTTGATTTGGGTACTTAGTCCCTAGTTTGACTATCCGTGTAGCTAAAGTAGCAAAAGTCAGAGGAGTAGCCAGATATCCAGCGGGCTTTCACGTGATGGTTGTTGCCAGGGAAACCACTCCCCTGGTACCCTGTAAAGAGCATGTCCGCCTCTTTAGGCTCACAGACACAGAAGCATCAGTCTGTCAGTTGATGGAAAGAAAGCAAAACAGCTGTGGAGGAAACAATATGGATAATTAAAGCATTTAGATACTCCAAATTTAGAAGTTATTATATTTTTCTTAAGGGGTCCATCAAGGGGACTGTACTAGTGTGCCCCATGGGAAGGGAGCTCTCACCAGCATGCCGAAAGCCTTGAAAGGAGTTACACTTCGGTTCCACGTGGGGGTAGATGTCAGCTCAGCCAGTACTAGTCAGTCACTCTGTTGATTTAAACTATATGTGTGGTGCAACCTCCAAAGGGAAATAGAAATTACAAGGCTATAGCTCTGTCAAAACTTACCTAAATGACTATGTCTTTGGAGGGCATTAACTCCACACTAAACACAAGCAGATATCCGAGTCACAGGTGTCCCTTAAAACGTGTGCCACTGGATGGTATGACTTGCTTGACCATAAACTATTGAGAAGCGGATGATTTTCCCTCTTACTGAGTGTGCAATTTAAACCAATGTATTGCTAGGAGTATACTTGAGAACTCTCAAAACAAATGATCCCTAGGACTCCTAGCCACAGAAGATCTTGGTACTAGCAGCTAGCTTTGAGGGACATCTTTTCCTCTGCTGAATTGATGGTTTCAGCTGGTTGCCAGGGGTGTCCTTTGCTAGAGGTAAAATGTCACAAGGGATGCGAGTCTGAAAGAAATACTCTCCTCTAAGCATTATTTTAAACTCAAAAGAATTTAGAAGCTGAGATCTGTTACTTGGTTAAATATTTCAGTAGAATTGCCCATTAAGAATGTAGATTAATTACTTAATCACTGGAGAGCTCATGAGCATCTTGCCCTTCTCTGAAAGCACCTGCCTAACAGCTGATCTGAGACAAAGGCGTAGGTATTTCTTAGTTCTGTAGCATCAAAGGAGCTGTTAGTATTTCATATTTTGTAATGTGTTGAATCAGATGATTAATATCTTACGTTTTTCTGTTGCATGGAACACTAAATGTGTGTTTTCTGCAAATTTTCAGGCAAGCGGGACAGAAACAGTGAGAGAGCTCTTGCTGTCAGACCCAAAGCTTTACTTTGACCAGAATATCTCATCAGACTCTCTTCAGTGGAAAAGCAGTCATCCTGTGCCCACCTATGAAGCCTTCTTGCTCTAGGAATCTTCACAAAAGGAAGAAAAGAAGCTCCATTAAGCACTTTCCTGCCAACATCCTGAGTGAGTGACGATTTAGAATTACAAAGAAACTTGGGATAATAATTTGGAGGCCGATGTGGCCATTTCTGTCTTGTTTTCTGTAAGTTGTTCCTCTGCTTCACATGCTCCCTGTTTTTCACTTGTGCATATTGCATATAAAAGATGGGAAAAGGATATATTTGGTTTTGCTGTATAGGTGCTACCCAAGATAAGTAATTGAAGAATATTAACCTTGTTATTTTGGTCCAATTCTAGTTTTGAGTAGTTATGCTGTGCACTTAAAACTCTCTTGGCAATTCTAAATAATTCATCATTCTCTCACTTCTTACTAACTTTTGCATATCACTGTTGTGTATAGTAAACTTTAGCTATGTTTCTCCCGTGAGGGGCTGAAAATGGTTCTTACAAGGCATGTACTTAGCAAATCCATTTGTAAAGTGCATTTGGAAAGCTCGTGAATGTGCCGGGCGGGACTGTATAAATGGAAGATTATTCATTCAGTGTGAATTTAGCTACACATTTTCTATGCAGTATAGATTTCCCTCCTTGGAAATAACCCATAAAATTTGTGGGGGGTGGAACCCACCTAAATTAGTGTCTGGTTTTTTTCACGTATTCATAGAGATACACAATACTGAATGGTTTATCGTGGTTTTCTTACAGCATGCCATTTCTTGAATGATGCTACTACCTTGATGATTGATAGTCAATGTAGATGGTCGGGCATTAATATTAAATACAATTGTTTTATTTTCCTGTCTATACATATATATTGTGTTTTGCCAGAAACACATTTCTATAGCCTTGCTGTTTTTAAATGCTACTGCACTATAGTGCATGTCTTGAATAATTTTTTTAGAAATAGAATTTGAACTAAGTAAATTATAAATCAAAAAATACCTATATTTATGGCCTAATAATTTTTTCTAAATTATTTTAGGTTTGAATACAAAATTTTCTGAATAAACCTGTAGGCAGGTGCGTACATTGTCTTTCGAAATGGCAGTAACTTACTGAAATACCCGTCTACACAGGCATATGTTAAAATGTGCTAAGTAATAGCCTTTGGACCTTCAGTCTTAAAAACCAACATCCTATACGAACAAAATATAGGTCTTATTCTTGTTTTTCATGTTCCCAGGCCGTGTTAGTCCTTTTTTCAATTTTTCTCTCACTTCACTTCTTCATTCTCTTTTCTGTTGCCTATGAATGTGAAATGTTAAAAAGAAACAAAGAATGGCATGCTTTTTATTTATAAATTAAATTGCTCCTTTAGCATATAACCATTCATTAGCCAGCGTGTAATTAGTTCTGCAAGAGTCGATCTAAAACTTGCATACCTTGATGCACAGTTCATTTTGTTCTTCTCAATTAATGCATTCATAAGAGAAACGACTGCAGGCCCTAAACGTAAAGTAACCTCCAGTGTGGATACCCAGGGAAAAGAACACTGAGCCTTACAGGACTGGCATTTCATCTCTTTCCTCAGACCTCTGTACTACTGCTAAACTGTAGAGCTTAAAATCCTTGGCTGTCTTAACAGATCCAGCACTTACCTTGCTTTATACTTACAGGAGAGTCAGTATGTTGAAATAAAAAACTGCTCAGCCCACCTGGTCTCTGCATTGCAAACAGCTTCAGATCACCTTGAATTAGTGCCACTGAAATAATCTGTAAGGTTACTTGCATGAAAAATGTATAGGAATTAGCTTGATTTTTTAAGGAGGTATTTGCTATTTCAGTGCTTCATTAGTAACAGATGGACGTTACTCTTAAGGATTGGTGATGGTACTTGTGTTATTTAAGAAAACTCTTTTATTGTCTATAGTTATCTCTACAGGTATCAAACTGTAGAGCTGAGATGTGACTGTACAACTCAGCATGGATTCCAGTTCTGTTCTAGGTTAAAGCTATTTGAGTTTAGTATTTCTAGGCCATAGTATTTCTGACACTACCTTTCAATACCTAAGTAAGTACAGCTGGCAGCCTGTCTGAATCTCCAAAAGGATATGCTAAATTGGTCTTTAATATAATTGCTAAATATTGGGTTGATTGTTGTGCTGGCTAATTTGAAAATACAGACTTCATTCAGAACATGTTATAGCTTCATTTATTTAGGGGAAAAGGAAAAGTGCCCCTAATTTTCCCTTCAGGGAAGTTTCCACACTGAATGAGTACCAGCCCTAAACTCCCTCCTGCCAAACCCACAAATTGCTGGAAGACTTTGAAGCCGGAAGCAAGAGGAGATCACAAGATGCCATTGAATTAATGAAAACGGAAGGGCTATTGTAATCTTATCTGTAATAAGCCACAGCAGTGTGGAGTGAAGTAGGAGCTCTTCTGTGCTGACACTGTGATGATGACAGCATCTTCTGAAACTGGGATGTTTTGCCTCTTAGGGCAGCTATGGGACTGTCACAGCTCAGGGTTCCTTTTAATTTTTTAATGGGAATTTCTGTTTCTGTCCACATAGCTCTAAACTCAGTGACTGCTACTACATCTTTCCTTTCTGCGGTGAGTATACACTGCAGCTGGTGTATCACAAAGGACACAGGGCATGAAGAGGTGCATGGAAGTATTTGGTCACTGAAGTGCTCAGCACAACCAGGGAAATAACTTCCTCCGGAGCTCCTCATGTCATTTGAATCAGCCTTGGCCGTGCCCTGAGCTGTCCTGACCCACAGCAGCGGAGCCAAGCTGATGCTGGCAGAGGGTCTCCCGCTTAACTGCACTTGAATGTCCTTTTTGGACACAGAGCGCTGCAGCGCTCAGGATGTGTGCAGGTTAATTCTAACTCCTCACAGACCAAATGACAGCCCCATGAAGGCAGAGAGGTATTTAGGACTATGAGGGCTAAAATTAACCTGTACACCCAGCCGGCAGGCTGTCTGTCAGGAAGCCCTGCAGAACAAGAGTATTGCTTGTTCTCCTACCGGTTGGAGGACATGAACACGGTTTAGTGAACAGCTGCAATGAAGAGAACAAATAGGTCTGGTAGAAAAGATTTCTGTCCGGGTTACAGAAAAATAGAAATTATTACAAAGTGGTTTAATTACTTACGGATTAGGTTCAGTGAGTCAGTTCTTTTACTAGCATTCAACCCCCTTTACCCACTGAGGTTCAATAAAGGTAATTGATAATGGTGTTTTGTCCAAGATATTCATTCAATCCAGCGAGTCTCACTAGATGTATTTGAATCTGATCATTCAGGTGGCATTCTGCGTTACATAGTAAGCAAAAATGTATTTCACCCAACACAGAGAGGCCTAAAAATTTATTACTGAGGTCTGTAAGCTTTCAGACTGAGAAGAATGTAAATGGTTATTAAAAGCCTTATTTGCTCAAACGGGGGGAGGGTTCATCAGAGCAATGGAATGTGGCCTGGAGTGCTGGGAAGTACTATCTCCTGTCCCAATAGCTGTGTCTGTTGCTATACAAAAAAAGGTTTTACATTTTTTACAAAGATGTTTCAAAAGGTCTCATTCTCAGAACAACTGTTAATTGTACCTTAGCAGGCTGACTATATTAGGCAACAGCTTAGGTATGCTGTAAACAGTTGGATCTATAGATATGTGCCCATCAGGATCAACTTCTCTGAGGATGAGCAATACATCTAAGAGTTAGGTGGACCAAACCTGTGATGGACAGCTTTAAAATGGGATAAAAAGGACTTGGCAATTTGGAATGTATTTCCTGCCCAAGTTTGGGGTTTTCTGTCTCTGTGGACTTCAGAGCACTGCTGGTTATTTTATCCTATTTTATATCTTAATTTTTACTCGGATTTCTCTACACATGTTTTTAGTGGATAATAAAGGCTTCTGTTGATTTAATGAACTCAATAAACTAGATTTTGATTGACATACTTGATTGAATTGACAGATGCTGTCAGGGAGCAAAATGTTACGCTCTTCCCAAGAAGAGCAGGACAAATGAACAGGCCTGCCTTGCAAGAGGTTTCCAGGAGTGCAGAGATTGCTGAAAGCTTCTTTTGAAGCTGGGCCAGTTGCCTGAGAATTAGAAAGGACCATTAAATAAATTAGCACTACGAAGAGGTAGGATGCAGTATGGATATTGTTGTGGGGAAAGAGAGCTGTGTAAACACTCCCTTCTTGTAAAATGGTACTGATGGACTGAGGGGAGCACTGGACTCCTCCCTCTCTATAAACTAGTAAACGCATGCTTATGTGTGCTAAAAAGAAAGACCGATTCCTGGTGGAAGCATCTTCAGACTATTGAAATTATCAGTAATCAAATAAGCAAAGGCAACTTTCTTGGAGTATATGGGGGAGGAAGGATTTTTTTGTTATATAAATCTTATTGAAACTATCCTGCTAGCGGCTCTTTGTTGAGTTTTATATTCTTAATATAATGCTACCTTCATTTTCTGTGTGGCATTATTAGTATTTATTTAATGCTTACACATAGTCATGGAAAGATTACTTACCATACACTTTCTTACGATATTTATGTGCCTAGTTTCACTGAAGCCTATGAGAGTCTTTTCTTACAAGTTAATAGGGTTTGTTCCTTCCAGATATTAAAACATCACTTTTCTAAATAGATAAGAGCTTCACATTTCCACATAGACTGAACCATACTGAGTCAAAAAAGTGTTTGATGTTCTAGAGGCGCAGTGTGAATGCAAACATGAAAAAATACAATGTTAAATTACAGTAATGTAAGTTAAACGCTCAAAAGAAATAAACTGCAGCTGTAATGTGCGTAGACCCAGCATAGTACATGAAAGTAGTATGCTTATTTCAAATGTGTATAGTATGACTATGGTTTTCAGTGATTAATATAGCTAAAATAATAAAACCAAACATAACTGATGACTATGAGCAATAAAAACCATCTCAAGCATCACAGGCTGAAAAGAAGCTATACATTCTGGACTGAAACATGCTCCTCTTCAGAGGCAAATCTAACTCTTTTCGGCTGTCTGACCAGATTTATTGGATACAACACAAGCCTTTAATAAACCTTAACAAAACAGTCAAGTAGCAAATAGCTTACCACTGTTATTAGAGCAGGTTCTATGAAAATGTGCTGCACTGAATTTTGAGTCCCTAGTATGTTTTGGGTTTTTTTTAAATGGACTTTTCAGTTCAGTTTCCTGATTTTGAGTGGTTCTTCCCAATTACCCAGCTTCTAGGCCTCATCACATACCCTGCTTACTTTTGGGCTACTGCTGCAGTCATCATTAAGCAAGTTAGCATTGCTATAAGAACTATTTCATTGGCGTAATGTAAATGTCTTGCTTAATTTCAAAATTAAATAGAATTGCGTGCTTTACCCATCAAGCACAATAACATGGAAGAAAATGTTTCTGAGTGAATATGCCTGCTTCTATTTCACAGTTAAGGTACTTCTTGTTTGGGGCTCAAATTATCAAAAGTAAGAATCTAGGAATTGTGATACTACATCGGACTAACAGTTTGTCTAGCGCAGAATCCCGTCTCAGGCAGTTTGCTGAATCAGATGCATTTAAGAGAGATGCAGAAAGTCCCTCCTTACGTTACTTGCCCATTCTTCAGCTTCTGCTTGGTGGTAGTCGGTTTACTTCCCGGAGCATGAAGATTTGTGTCCTCGTGTTTGCAATTTTATTATGATCTGATGTAACCTCATTTTCATTTAAATGTAACTTAAACAAAAAAAATGGCCAACTTGTTTTCAAGAATGTCTTTCAGCTGTGAAATCTTCAGACTAACTTTTTGTTATATAAAATGGTTTTCTCTCATACCACTTTCAAATTGCTTGCTTCCGGTGATCCCTTGCTCTCCTGTCATGAGAATGGTATCCTGCTACGACCAATTTTGGGTTTGATAATTCATTAGCTTATATATCTTTGTTTCCCCTGCATTTGTCTCTTCTTTTAGCGAAGTATTTCTAATCTGTCATTCTTCTTCCATTGTGATAAGTTTTACTGCTGTGTCATTTCCCACTGTTTCTTTTATAATAGGGAATGACCAGAAATTATGACAATAATTAAACCATCTTGATCAGTGATGTAGTGTCTTACCAGGGCTGGAATTCTTGGAGGGGCTCAACCTTACTTCATTTCAAACTCACGAGTGAACCAAAGCCCTCGGAGGACACGCTTGCGAACAATAAGGAAACAGCTATAGGAAGAGAGAAGTATGAGTTAGGCTTTCTAGATGGCTGTTCTGTGGCCCTATTTTTAGCACTGGACATTGAACAGGAATAGTGATAACTGTTCCTGGGTCAGGGGCTACAATGCAGGGCTTTTTGCCAGTTTAGTGAGCAGTGTACTTCTTTTCGTGGTGATGGTGTTTTCTGTGGATCAATCTTAAATCCCCCTTTTTTCTAATTTTTTCCTCCTTTTTTTTTTTTCTTTCTAACATCATGGAAACTGGTGTGACTTCAACATGAAGAGCTGGAAGATACTGACTGCCCTAGGACAGTTGTGTAAGCCTCTGTTTAGGAGAAGTAGATGGTGTCATTTTGGACCTTTAAAGAGTAAGTTGGGCAGAGCGCTATGTTCTCCCATATGTTCTCTCTCTTTCATAAAAGAGAGCTTACCATCGCCACCAACACTTAATGTATATATACTTAGATGAAAGTGGCTTCACATGATGCATGTACGCGAACTCGGTCTTGTCAGCATTGACCGTGTTGAATAGGTTCAGAATACAACATCCAGGAACTTGAAATATGGGGACACCCTAGTTTGACTAGACCCAACTGGATTCTCATACAACGCTGAACTTAGTCCCATTGAGGCATAGGCAGTTCGTGCAATAGCAGAACTTCAAGTCTGTAAACAAACAAACACCTTGAGCTTGACCCTTATGATTAATTGTGAAAAGCTCCCTTTTGCTCTCTTGGAACCAGCGTCTTGTTTTAATTTTTAAGTAGCGTTAACTACTACTGCAAGATTTGTTTTGTTTTCCAGAAAAGGTGAGTAAAGAGGCAGAGATACATAGTACTGATACAAAGGAAGTGTTCAGAGACTGCATAACGGCTTTTCCCTTTTCTCAGGTGAGCTGATAATGCTGACTATAATAGCGAGGTTCAATGCATGAAATCCCAAGGACAGTGAAGGAGAACAAATGTTCAGGGAAGAAATAGTGCCTCCACCTGCATGCTCTCCTCTACATTTGTGTGCTGTTACCAGGGTTCAGGAGATGTGTGGTACCTCACACCAAGAAAAGAATCAGCATTGTCTCTGAGAGAGAAGACAACTTGTGTTGCGTTTTTAGAAGGCTCTCAGGCACTATAAGGCAAAGAAAGTTTGTCCCATGGTATGTGTAAATATTTTTCTATCTGTGCTAAACTGTGGGTGATTTTCTATCCAATTTGTCTGTAAAAGAAATGCAATTAACAGTAATGTGTTTGCCCTATCCTGAAATTTCTATTTAAGTTTTGCTTACACTTGCATGTGCTCTTACCTTGTCTGTTGTTCATTCCTAGGCCAAAACAACTATTTTATACTCAGACAGTAATACTGCATGCAAATAGCTGTTCCCTAACAATTTCTGCCAGTCTAAACTTACCTGAGACAGGCTGAGATGATTATTTGGATTGAGCTTGTCCAAATACCTTACTGCCAGTTCTTGACATACGGCTTTGTAACTCATCAATATGTAATGTAAATCTTCAAAGGTCAATCTCATAACGTTGAAAATCTATTTTCTCATGTTGCAAATTCACAAGTGACACAAATACACATGCCCGCCTAGTAGGCATTAGGGACAATGGCACAGTTAGTTTAAGAAGATTCTTGGATGAGGGTTCTTAAGGGATGTAGTCGGTTCTCAGTGGTACTGATAAAAGATTCTTAAAGGCTATGCAAAGTAGTTTCAGAAATTAATTCATTGTTTAAATCGTTTTATCCACCTAAAATCCCATCTCTCTTTCTCCTGATCAAGAAAAATAAATTACCTGTTTAGATTTTTGGTTTGGGCTCCTATCTCTGTGGTGCCCATATAAATCAAGGGTAACTTTAGTGAGACTACTATGGATTTATACTGATGTAAACAAAGATTAGTGTTAAATCTGGCCATCAGTCTGTAACGGGAAAATTCCACAGGTTGTGCTTCAAATGTTTATATCAAGGGTGTTCAGCATTTAATGGTAGAGAAATAATTACGGAAGAAGACAGTAAGTGAGTGCTTTTAAGCAATGGCTGGAGTAGAGCAGAGCTAGCATGGTTGGGAGTGATATGATAAATACCAGAGATTGCTCTTCTCCCTCAGGCTAACGTGAAGAAGTCACCAGAGGAACGACACTCATAATGGCCTTTTTGGCCATTAAACGTTACACTTTTCTCAGAGTAAAGGTTCTTCACAGTCCTGGCAGAATTCCATTTTGCATAATTGTATTCTGGCTCCTCGGTTGCTTCCATTAGTGGCTAAGGGGGTCTCCACTTCCAGTTCTGAACTGCTGGGTAGAAACCATTGTGTGACATTTACTGCTAGTGAATAATTGGCTTTGACAAGGTCTTCGGTGCAGTATTTTTGGAAACCATTTCAATTTTAATGGGATGCCCATTTGTCCACCTAAAGGAATTTGCCCTTTATCTGTTAGACCTTTTAGAGCTATGCAACATGTGTTTCTTGTCTGTGAAAGTCACTCCCCTGACTTTCACCCTTCTGTTAGAGCGAAACATCCCAGTAGAGCAAAAACTTGACTTTATTCCCAGCCATGCTTTCTCCCTTGTTTGGTGCTGAGGCTTCCTGCACCAGCTGTGTGCTGCACAACAGGGAGCTGTAGGACATTGGGATTTCTTTTCACAGTGTGCTGGGCAGCTTGAAAGAAGCAAAGATTTCAAAGCTACAGCCCTTTTAGGGCAGATGGAGGATCTGATATCCTTCCAGGTTTCTCCAGCACAAGACATTGCACCTTGTGCAGAAGTGTCCCTAAGTAGTAAGGGAATGCAGATTGCTATCTTCCTGATACTGTAGTATGATTTTATTAGCTATTTCATAACTTACTTGGTACTGAATATAGATGATTTCGTATGGAACTGTGCAATAGTGAGTAAGCCCTTTTGTGCGTGAGTGAGCCCTGCACCATAAACCAATCTGATTTCCTTTATAGCTTAATATTGTACATCAAAATATCAAGAAACTGAGATTGTTAGATCTTTCGGGAGGCCCTGGACATGATTTGGTGCTATGGTACTGTAGTCACGGTTTATTTTTGGTGCACCTTTTTCTAGCTTCCATCAACGGCACAGAAGAGCAGCCTTGTCCACTTAGAGGGTATGCTTTTGAACCATTCATGTATTTTGATTCTGGGAAAAAACGGTAGACTGCCTACCCTAGCAACTTCCCATGCATCCCAGAATGGCCTTGTCTAACGAGTCTCTATACTGAGACTGCCTGTGGTTTTCCGTAAAGCAGTGCAGCAATGAGATTGCATTTGCTTAAGCCGGGGGGAGGTTATTACCAAAGCTTCAAGTGCCCCATCTCCGGCATAACTGTAAAGCCCCTGCAGCACAGCTGTCTATATGTGTCTTGTTAGGAATGAGGGAGTAGGGCCACAAAACATGTCTAGTCTGTCTGTTCGTGGTTCTGTCTTTTCTCTTACAAAGTGCCTGCCTCAGTTTTTTTTCAAGGTTATCAAGCTTTATTTCAATTCCTGGAAAAATGCTGGAGCAAGTCATCCATCCTTGTAAGCTCCTAGAATTACAACGTCCAGAAGGGATTTGTCTCAGGGGAAAAAAAAAAAAAATCACATCTAGCTGATCTAATTTTCTCCTGAAACACGGAAACGATTCTTGTGGATAGGGCAAACACAATAGGTGTTCTTTTCTGTCTCATGGGGAAGTATCCTCTAAATGAAACTACCAAATAACAGATACAAACCTGGTTAGATAGCTGTACCTGAGAGGAGTTAGGCCCAGCTATCAGAAGAGAAGGGTGTGGCGCATGAGATCTGCAGGGCTTCATGCAGGAGCCAGTTTCTGTTCGGTTTTCATTACAGACCTGGATGATGGCATAAACGGCATGCTTATTATTTATTTGCTAGGAGGAACTGCAAGTATGTTGTAAGACAAGGTGAGAATAAGAAATGACTGTATAAAGTGAGTGGTTTAATGAAAAATAGGATGAAATTAAACAAGTTGTAATGTAACACTCGAGCAGGAATAACTAACTGCGCACAAAGATGTTGGGGGGATAACTGACCAAATAGCAGGTCTGTAGGAAAGGAATTGAGGGAAGCAATCGTAAGGTGAACAGGAATGAACAATATTGTGCTCTTCCACAAAAAGAAATTGCACTGGGGTATATAAAAAGAAGTACAGTTTGCAAGATCTGTAAAGCAATCCTCCCAAATTACTCAGCATTGGTAGTATTGTGTATGATTTAGAGCAAATAAAAAGAAAGAAATTAGGAGGACTAAACGTGGAATTTGAGGTACAAATACTTGCAAGACCACAACGAAAGAGAATGTGAAATATAAAGATAACAAACACTTGCTGACATTGTTGAGCAGCTAAGTGGTTTGGATCATCACTGAATGCTACTAGTAAGAGTAGGCAGGTCCTACTCAAGACTGGCTGTTTTCCAGAAACAGGTGCAAGATAAGGGGATACTAAAAGAAAATGCTGATTTGAAAATGCAGTAAATTGCTCCAGTTCCAGGAGCTGAATTATGAAGTAGATGGGAGGATTTGTACCAGGGAAGATTATGGAGCGGTTGGTCTTGAGAGTGCTCACAGGGCATCTGCAGGACAACCAAAGGATCAGGCCCAGCCAGCATGGGTTCATGAAAGGCAGGTCCTGCTTGACCAACCTGATCTCTTTCTATGACCAGGTGACCCGCCTAGTGGATGAGGGAAAGACTGTGGACGTTGTCTACCTGGACTTCAGTAAAGCCTTTGACAGCGTCTCCCACAGCATTCTCCTGGAGAAACTGGCGGCTCGTGGCTTAGACGGGTTTACTCTTCGCTGGGTGAGGAACTGGCTGGATGGCCGAGCCCAGAGAGTTGTGGTGAACGGCGTTAAATCCGGCTGGCGGCCGGTCACAAGCGGTGTTCCCCAGGGCTCGGTTCTGGGGCCGGTCTTGTTCAATATCTTTATTGATGATCTGGATGAGGGAATTGAGTGCTCCCTCAGTAAGTTTGCAGATGACACCAAGTTGAGTGGGAGTGTTGATCTGCTGGAGGGTAGGAGGGCTCTGCAGAGGGATCTGGACAGGCTGGATCGATGGGCAAAGGCCAACTGTATGAGGTATAATAAGGCCAAGTGCAGGGTCCTGCACTTGGGTCACAACAACCCCATGCAACGCTACAGGCTTGGGGAGGAGTGGCTGGAGAGCAGCCCGGCGGAAAGGGACCTGGGGGTGCTGGTTGACAGCCGGCTGAACATGAGACGGCAGTGTGCCCAGGTGGCCAAGAAGGCCAACAGCGTCCTGGCCTGTATCAGGAATAGTGTGGCCAGCAGGAGTAGGGAAGAGATTGTGCCCCTGTACTGGGCACTGGTGAGGCCGCACCTCGAATCCTGTGTTCAGGTTTGGGCCCCTCACTACAAGAAGGATGTTGAGGTGCTGGAGCGTGTCCAGAGAAGGGCAACGAAGCTGGTGAGGGGTCTGGAGCACAAGTCTTATGAGGAGCGGCTGAGAGAACTGGGGTTGTTTAGTCTGGAGAAGAGGAGGCTGAGAGGAGACCTTATCGCTCTCTACAGCTACCTGAAAGGGGGTTGTGGTGACGAGGGTGTTGGTCTCTTCTCCCAAGTAACTAGTGATAGGACAAGAGGAAATGGCCTCAAGTTGCGCCAGGGGAGGTTTAGATTGGATATTAGGAAAAATTTCTTCACTGGGAGGGTGGTCAGGCATTGGAACAGGCTGCCCAGGGAGGTGGTGGAGTCGCCATCTCTGGAAGTGTTCAAAAAACGTGTGGATGTGGTGCTTCAGGACATGGTTTAGGGGACATGGTGGTGCTGGATTAATGGTTGGACTTGATGATCTTGAAGGTCCTTTCCAACCTTAGTGATTCTGTGATTCTGTGATTTTAAAAATAAGTTGGGAGGGGGGATGGGGGCGGGACAGTGATGTCCATTAAAAACAGCAACTGTGTGTTGGGTGTGTTTTTTTTTTTCTTAAGTTGTAAAAGTGATTTGAGGAATCGGAAACCTGTAAGATTTACACCTGGGCCTGGCAAGCAGGACAAAACGTTGTCTTAGAATAGCTAATAGTCCTATAAAAGCTCTAGCCATAATGGATTCAACAAAAGCATAACTCTCCAGCCATGTAAGTGAGGCAGGGGATGTAGAAGCAACAACTGATGTAATTAAACTAAGTATTCAAGGGGCACTTCATATGGCCTCCAGAAGGCTATTAGAGATGCTATCTAATCACAGTGCAAGGCATAAGGTACTTTTGGGGGCCAGAAACTGAGTAGGAGATGAAAAATAAGAAGGTACGTTTTTTGTTAGGTTTCAGTAGGGGAAAAAATGAGAGCAGGTGTTCTCTTGTTTGATGTATTTATTAATCTCAATATACAGATCTGTACTGAGGCAGAAAATTTGTAAAAGTTAGTCAGCTCTTGCCCTGACTTGGGCCAGAGGGAGGAATTTAAAGAAATACAGAAACGAAAGGTGAACAAACAATGTGCGATGTTGACAAATGCATTAGAAAAGGTTCAAAAGGGCAACCATACCTAGCTGCGCCTTTTGCTTACAATGGTTAAGAGACGCCAGTGCTTACAGTTGACAGCACAGGAGAGGAGTGCTCATGTCCTAGCACTTCTGAGTTCCCAACCCAAATAACTGTGTCCAATGGCCTTTGAGACAGGTTACAGTCTTCAGCAGAGAATAACGTACCTTTCTCTGTGCCCCTAGTGAGATGGCTTCAGTCTGCTGCCTCACTTCATACTGGTGGTGCTGCTAATGCTTTGCTACAGCTATTGGCAGGCCAGAAGATCCCCTCCTGGGATCCAAGTGGGTGTTCCCAGAAAGACCATTCTTTCTGTTCAGAAATAATTCCTCCTACACATAATGTGGAAAGGAGAAGAGATGTATACAGGACAGGTGCTACAGCGCATCTGTCTCTTCCAGGTGTCTCAAGGGCTCTTACTTAGGCCTGTGTGGGGAAAGACCAGTCATGCTACAAGAAATTCTGCACGCATAGCAGTCGTGCCATATTCCTGCTGCTAAATGGTTCCTACTTCTCCAGCTTTCCTTCACTGAAGATAGTGGCATTTTGGTGATAGTTGATCACCCCCAAATACTGTGCTGGACCTCATTCTGAGTATTTTGGAGTAGATTATAATGAGCTGAACTCTTTCTTTCCCATTTGTATAGGTCAGGATGTATTCTTCAGATTACAAGAAGGAATGATATTCAGGTCACATGGGATTAAATTCCTTGGGTAAGTGAAAATATGCTTTTTAAATTTGCATCAATGATTGATCACGTGTCACAACTCGGATAAGTTTTGCTGCATTTAAAGGTGAGGGAGACATGCATGCAGGTTTCTTGCATGCCCTGAATCTACCTACCTTTGGGTTTGTTAACAGAGAATTCAACAGAGATACAAAAATGCTTATGTTGAAATTTCAGCTGTGGCTGTTTCCTCTTACGACTGCTCATTTCCTATCTGCTTAACTCAATAGGTTAGTCCGTATGCCTCAGCGGAAGCTAACCGTGTCTTTCCTAGCCACTGAAAGCATCGACTATCCCAGGCAGGCCCTAACAGCCTGTCCAGGCTGGTATGGAAGATAGGAAAAAATAACATTCAGCCTATTTTGTAAAAAGTACTGTGTGGAACATTTAGCAAGTCTAGATATACCATATGCAGGGAGCCGCAAAGGCCAAACACCAAACAGAGGTATAAAAAGGGCTTCTGAAAGAAAAGAGAAAGTTTTACATTTCCTGTAAATAATCCTGAAGTTATTTTAAAACCACTCTGAAATGTAAGAACAACCTAGAAGGCAGGTGAAGGTCAATGTACTGAAATACATACTGAAATACTGTTCTCTAATGACCAGGCAGACCCGTTCTGGTGGTAAGTGGAAGGCCCCGCATTTGGAGTGTGATGGATAGGAACATGTTTACTCTTCTGTCACTAGGTCTGGAGGGTGAAAGTTAGCTGTGTGTCTCTGGGCTTTCCAGGTCTGGCAGAACTGAGTAGATGATTAGTTAATGGTCAAAATTATTACTTCAGCAGGTGATCGTGAGTGTTTCTAGGCATTGTTTTAAGATACTGAATACAAATTCCAAAATACGAAATGAACAAAGGGTAATATTTTTCTAAGTTCTTAAATTTTATTCGCAAGTAGGTAATTTAAAAAACTATACAAAGGTATTTGTGAACCACAGATAAAAATAAGTTGCCAACTGATAGTAAAATTATGTAGATACTAAATTTCTGTTGACTTTGAAGAGTATATAGGCAGTTTAGTTGTTGTTCCTGTATGCAACCTGCATTTGGGGTTTAACTTTGTAATTTAGTTACTGGTAAGGTGTAATCACTTTTGATGGATGTGTTAACAACTAAGCCCTAAAAAAACTGCTGAGTGTGTTCTGGAAGCTGCTAATTATTCTTAGCTGTTACTAGTTTTAGTCAACTCCTGACTCCAGTATTTCTTGTGCATAAGAACAGAAACCTTATTAGTGTTAACTTTCAAAAAAGTACACCTGATTTTGACAGCTGTCCCTAGGCACTGCAGAAAAGTGGGGAAGTAATGGTCACTGATGCAAATCAGCCCTTTTCCTAGGAGAGGGATCAGCAGCTGTAACTGAAGTGCATCCCGTGTGAGATGAGCTTTCCAAAACCTCCCTCTGTGCAGTATCACATTTTGGAAAAGTGGGACTATGTGCTGTACTTCTTAAGAATCATAAATACGTTCTTCCTTGTACAAAAGGCTTTCTATTTGTGATTATCCAGTCTTGTTTTCTGGTTCAAACTATAATGCTTTCTGAGCACAGCATATTTATTTCAGATGATTAGAATTTACCCTTGTAAGAGACTCTGACAATGTTTTTTTAGAGGCTGAGGCACCTATGTTGTTTTCCATGATCCTTTGGAATTTGGCAGAGAAGATGATCTCCAGAACCAGAGAAAAGCATTTATTACTTTATGAAATTCTGTTCAGTTCTGGCTGAGATCTAAACTTGGTAATTTCCCTTTTTAGCACTTGATTTCTTAGCAAAATGCTGGCAGTTTGTCAAAATATAAACAGTGTAACCTGTGCACTGTGCTGCCAGGAGTAATGGCATCTTGCCCTGGCAGGGACACAGGGAACAGAGAGAGGCTTGGGTAGACTGGACTTCTCAGGGAACTTTGTCTTACATATTCCAGTGATCAAACCAAGGAATAACCTCAATACCCGCTTCCTGGTTAGGACGAAAATCTCTTCTCTTTGGCAGGTGCTGTAGTTACTCTTGTTGTGTGGGGTTTGTACGCAGCTGGTGATAGGTAACTGGGAACTGTTGTGATTTCTCTTTCCCCTTGTTCTCACCTGAAAACAAGACAGGTAAGACAGCAGCCCTGTCTTCTTCATGTTGGTTTTCTTGTGTTAAAAGCCGCTGTCACTGTGGAGTCAGGCACTCAAAAGCTACGGAAAGCCAGAATAACAGTCATTGGTGTAACCTTTTAATTCAACCTCTCTGTGCATATTCATGATGATGTAATCTTTAATTATGGCACTTAGCTCTCTTGACAGCTCTCTGACATATTAGTATCTAAATTTAAGCATATGTATGTGTGTGTCAGTAAGATTCGTAGTTTATGTGTAGAAATCTGAAGGTGCATGGAGAAGAGTACAATGAAGGCAATTGTTGAAAGGATCATCCTGTGATTAAGGCAGGCGAACGTCCCTAGTTTTGCTGCAGTCTTTTTGCACGTTGCTGAGCAAGCGACTTCAACCAGCATATCTTTTGTGGCTACTCTTGATGTGTTTGTCTGATCTCCTAGACCCCTCGGACCTAATGCGCAGAAGTGCTGAGCACTGGCAGCTGCAAATGAAATCAATGGGAAGAGTGGTCACTCAGCATTTCTGGAATTAAGGCAGAGTGGGTTGGATATCTGGACACGGGGAGGACAGTAGGTTCTGGCTGCCAGCCTTTGCTCTGCAAACGGTTTGTAGCATGGCTTCTGGCATGGGTTGTTTGGGTTTTTTGTCTTAGTGTCTCTGCCATGGACACAGTACATCCTGCAGTAAATGTGAATGTGAGACACTCCTGGTGAAAATTTCCCCAAATAACACAGGTGAAATTAATACCTTCTCTATGCGCAGCAGATTTGGGATGGTATTGAGGATACAGTGTTCACGGAGATGTATACTGTACACAGTATACACGTCACACACATATGTACATACACATGCATGCACAGATGTCCCTAGATGAATATATGTGTACATTTTCAAAAACGTAGATGTAAAGGTAGCTTTCTGTTGATAGAAGAGTTCAGAATAGCAGCTACTTGGACTGCTGTCATAAACTTCCAGTTATGAGGTTGTTACTAATTGTTTTTACAAGTCCTCTTCTAACTCAGTACATCTGATGGCTCCCAGTCATCAACTGAATACACTGCTTAATGTTTTTATTTTTACATATTTATAAATGCATTTGAAAATGTATTCTTAAACTGGATTCCCAAGTAGGAGCTGGATAATCTATCTTTTTCCTGATTAGATGTCATTCTTAATTCAAGGGTTAAGGTGGAGAACGTTTATTAGCAAATAGGTAGAGTCGATGCCCTCGGTGTGAGGCGCTCAGACTAACCAGTAGAGGCTGCTTCAGACACTCCTCACATTACATCTGGGAATATTTTCAAATGTTTTTAATTAACTTCAGGAATGCAGGATGGAACTCAGATGGTATTAAAAGAAAAATAAGTAGGAATGCATAATTAAAGGTGAGGGTTTGAGTCTTAGAAGATAGCATATCTTTCTAGTTGGTAGAGTTACTCTGGATTGACACTTGTAAATGTCAGACATGAAATGGACTAACACATAAAGGAACTGCACCTGCTTTCACTGAAATCAATATCGAAATTTCCATTCATTTCAGTAGTGCTAGTAGAGATGATGGATTAGGAGAACTTAATTTGGGGCTTTGGGGAATTATATTCACAACTGTAATTGTATTTATATAAAATGCTCATTGATCCTTGAACAAATTCTCAGTACAGCTGCCCATTGAAAAAAATCAGAAATGTTGCAAGTGCCTCTGCATGTTATTCCTGTGATTAACTGTTCTTTAAAAGAGAAGAGAATATAGGGGTGTAATAATAGGTGTTGCCCTGTTTGCAATTATTTTTAGTAGTAAAATAGATTAAGCAGAGGCTTAAGGTATGAACTTAGTGAATGTAGCCATATCTAAACAAACAGTGGCAAATCTGCGCTTTCACTCTGAATTTTAAGATTAAATAAATGGCAGAGTCATTTAAATTATATGTAAGCACATGCAAATATTAATGGAGTCTTGACACTTTCGTTTGTAATTCCTACTCTGTTATTAAAATAATCCACCAAACTTTGAAGTAGAAATTAAATCTTCCTCTAATTAAAAGCATTACTTTTCAAATAAGATTGTGTACTGTGACAAGTACTTCTGAATTCTGCAGTACTACAAAAGCTCCTGAGCTCTCATATTTGTAGGTCTTCTGTATAAGCAAACAAGATTCTCTGCTAAAATCTCTGTGACTCATCTAATAACGGTGGCGAGAAAGTCCTGGCTAGTGTAACAGCTGGCTTGAATGTTGCTATGTATTTTCCTTATACTCAACCTCCCTATGCTTCCTTTTCTTCTGCCAGTAGTTAATGTGAAGAATCTGGAAGAAGCCTGAGAGAAGGGAAGTATGGCATGAGGGGAGAGAGAATAAAAGTCATTACACAGGCTTTCATTCACCTGTGTGCTTACAAACCGTGCTGAGGCATGATAAATAAAAAATGTGAGCTTATTTTCATAGTGCAGATTGCATATATATATTTATAGGATTCCTGTAAAGCACGAGGACATAACAGGGGTTAAAATTCCTGCTCTTGCCACTTTTGTTGGGGAGAGGAGCATAAGAAGGCCCCACTTAAATCAATAGGAGTTTTGCTTTTGACTTCAGAGAACATGAGGGATGAAATTCTGGACTCAGTTGCAGCTGGGGGATTTAATCTGGACTGAGAGAGGTGAAATTGAGAAGAAGGGATCACGCAGTGGCTGAGCAAATTTAACCACCCCGGCAACCGAAGAGGATGATCTGGCACCACCTGTGTAGTCTGCTTGTTCCTGACCTGCTCAGCAATGGCTTTGCTGCTTAGCTGATGCCTCAGTGATCCTGCTTGCCCCGTCAAAGGTGAAGGAAACTCTGCTTTTCTCTGCCACGTTAGTTTTCTGCTGATTTAATGAGTTGAACTGGCATGCCCCGGGGTCAAGCAAAGTTGCTGCAAGGTAAAGAGCAGAAATACATGGCTTGGGAGCTTTTCTTTTGGTAGCAGAGCCACTTTAAGTAGCTGCCATCTCATATTCCCGCCTATGTCTCTTGCTCTCTGCAGTTGCACCATTGCAATGGTCTGTCTGTGGGACCACTGCAAGAGAGGAAGGAGATCAGGGAATTGATCCGTGCTAAACTCAATCCAGAAAATGATGGCATACTTCTAGCCTCAGTCAGTTCCCCGTGGTGGCATGAGAGGCTGACTTTTTAAGCCAGCACTGAAAAAAGCCAACTGGATAGAACTTGTGTTCTGAACGGTGCCCTACTCATGTGTTCATGTGAGCAGGTGTGGTGGGAACAGAAGCAGCACTGGGGCTGTTGGATTCTGTGGCCAAGCCCAATCTTTTGGGGATTTTATTGTTAAATAATTGTTCTTTGCATCCTGTACTGAGTGGAGAAGTCTGGCCTACTGCGTTGATCATGGGCTTTAGCTAGTGATTGCCACAAAGACAGGAGAGAAATACCAGTGTGTGTGTGGTTTAGGTCGTAAATCTTGAAGTAAAAAATTGATAATGGCTGAGGCCCTGATTCCACAGGCTGCCTAGCCAGCCTGTTTGAGAGTTTTCTTAAGATAGTTCACTAAAAATCTCACAGTTAAGCAGCTTGTAAAGCTCATGTATTAAGGAGATGCTCATATTTAAAGCAAATAAAGTACAACAGATACCTTGTTTGTAAAAACAAATGTGCAAATACAACTGGTGGAAGTCTAAACAAGCCTCTGGCCATGAGCTGATCCTGTCTTCCCCTGTCAGACGCTATAATTAATATCCATTTTTACTTCATGAAAATCATCCCCCTCTTTAACTTCCCAGCCCATGGCAGCATCCCCAGGCTGATCCTACTCGTGGACGCCATACCACGAAAGCGTGCTGCTTCCTTCGACGTCGGCCGCGGCGGGTACCTAAAGCCAGGACCGGGGGGCGCCGGAGCCGCTCCGCCGGCGGGACGCGTCGCTCCGGGCCGCCGCAGCCTGCTCCCTGCGGCTGCAATTCGCCGACCCGCCGGGCCGAGCGGGGGCACAATCCGCCCGTCTTTGGCAGCCCAGCCGTCTCGGCACCGCTCGGCTCGGCGGCCCCTCGTCCGCCCGGCTTTCGGGCGCCGTGGGGCAGGAGGAGGAGGAAGGCCGGCCGGCGCCGCCGGAGCGGCCGCAGCTTGGTGACGCCGCGGCGTCAGCGGCGCGTTTGCCCGCGGGGCTGGAGCAGGTGGCGGCCGCTGCGGGGAAGCGCTGCCCCGCTCCGGGCTGTGGTCGGAGGGCACCGAGGCGGAGGTGAGGGACGCGGCGGAACGGGACGGGGGAGCCCCGCGGCGGGACAGCCGCGCCCCTTGAGGTCGTTGACCCGTTGAAGTCGCCCGGCGTGGGGAGCCGGAGCCCCGCGGGGGTGGGAAAGAAGCCGTTTCCCCGAGTAGCTCCTGGTACCGGTTTGGGGGCAGCGAGCGCGGCTAGGGTGAGAGGCTCTGAGAGGTGAATACTGCTTAAATGGCGCCGTCCAGGGGAGAAGCACTTAAATATAGTAATAGTTGGCAGCGTCCCGTTTGTCGGGGGAGACCCGGCATTAAACTCTTTGCTCCTTTTCTAATACCAGAGCGCTTAAGCTACTGTGTACTCCAGAAATTTAGTCAGAGTCCTTCGGAAGGCTGGGTTTAGTTACTTGGATTCCAAACAAATTAGTAGGCTCATCTGAAAATCCTTGGGAAACTCGGATTTTATTCAGCTTCTGTGCAGAAAATTTGTGGTTCGTAAATCTACTTTAACGTTTGAATCCGAGACGATATTGAGACAGTAAAGATTTATATGGTCATCTTCACTTGAAAGGTCAGGAGTTATTATTTTCCTTTTTAAAAGCTTTTACAGAAAGCTGTTTAGCTGGTGGAGCTGCCTGCAGCAGTTCAGTGAGGGAGGAGCACAGGTGAACCCAATACAGGGACGAGAGGGGAGGGGAGTTCGGTGTGATTGAAGAGGCAAACTCGGGTGCTGCGTGCACTCGGTTAAAGCTGCCTCGGAAAGCTCTCTTCCAGGTGTATCGGGCACAGGAGCGTCTGTCCTGTCCTGTCTGAGCTATGAGTAGAGAGAGTGATGTGAAAAGGCGAGCGTTTGCTTGTGAAAGTAGCAGTATTTTAGCTGCTGAACACTCGTGAGTGGGGTTTTTTTTCCCCTTGCATGGGTGCTAAATGGCTGAAGCCATTTGGAGTTTTGTTTGCTGAGAAATTAAGGAATATATTGCTTTAAGGTAACGCGCCGGGGTTTGCCAATGCAGGGCCTCCCGCGTTCCTGCATCGCCACCGGTCCGTGCGGGACCTTCTCGGGGCGGGGGGGCGGGAGCCGGCGGGGGGGCTAACCCTGCGCCGCGGACCGAGAGCCACCCAAGCAGCCAACAGGTCCCCACGGTGTTGATTCACGGCCGGAAACTTTTTACCCTGAATTCAGCTGGGCGGTAGCCGAGACCGTCATCCTCCCGGGAAAAAGGCCTACAGGTGGCAGCTGGGGATAAGGCACCGCCAGCAGACACACAGACTTGGCAGGCGACGCGCGTCGGTCCGGAGCTGGGATCAGTAAGTGCCGAGAGCGGTTTTGACGGAGGCTTTTCTTCCCGGTGGAGCCTCTCCCTGCGCGGAGAGGCGGCGGGAGGGAGCGCGCTGCGGGGGCCGTGCGCTGCTCTGCCGGGGCTGTGCCTTCCCGGGGAAGGAGGTTGCAGAGGGCTAGCTGCCGAGGCGGGGATGCCCGGAGCACTCGCAAACGCTTGTTTTCTTCCCCCCCCCCCCCCCTTTCCTTTTCTATCCCAACCCTTCTTCTCTCCTCCTCTCGGTTTTTTTGTTTTTTTTTTTTTGCCGACTCATAAAGCGCGGAGCGGGGAGGCGGGCATGAGCAGCCCCTCGGCCGCCGCGTAGCGCTTTCACCGCGCTCCACCCGCCCCAGCCGGGAGCCGCGGCAGCACCGACCATCGTGGGTGAGCCTGTGGCGCTCCCTGGCCCCCTCCGCCGGGGCGGGCGACGCGGCGGCGGCGCTTACCCGCTCCCCCTGCCAGCCTCAAAGTTTTCCTGCCGCCGCGCAGGCAGCCGCAGCCGGCGGGCCTCGTTGCGAGAGGGCGGCGGCCCCGCGCCCAGCCTCGGCCTTTGGCGCTCCCCGCCGCGGCGGAAAGTTTGCTAAGCGCCTGGCGGAAGGGGGTAAGTCGGAGGGGCCAGGGGCGCGGGTGAAACTGCCGCGGGGGAGGGCTGGACCTGCGCTGCCGCGGCTCGCCGGGCTAGCCCCCAGCCCGGAGACTCCCCGCCCTCCTGGGGCTGGGGCAGGGCTCCGGAGCCGGGAGAGCCTCCCCCGGCGAGGACGGACACCCATCTCCTCCCCTCCTTCCTATCGGTCGCCGCTGCCGGGCAGAGGAGAAACGGTGACCTCGAGTGTTGTTGTATTGCTGTACAATCTAGGGTTAATGCGAAAGGGCTGGTGGAAGAAATGCGATGTTTAGATTTTAATATCAGCGTATGGTAATCGGTAAAATAAATGAATCCGTTAGTATTCCGCTCCTGTAATACTTGGCGCGGGAGAGAGGCTGCTGTTACATCTCCTTTCCGAGCTCGTTTAGGGGAAGCGGAGTGATGCTGGGTGCCTTATCGGCTGCCGTTTCCCGAACGCCTCAGCCCTTCAGGCGTCGGGGAGCCCTGCGGAGGGGAGGGGGGCAGCTCCTTGCCTCCTAACCGCAAAGCTGCGAGGAGACACCTCCTCGGGCTCAGAAAGCCCCGTGAATGCCTCGGGAGTGGGATTGCATCAGCGTAGATAGAGAGCGGAATCCGCAGGGTGACCCCGATCCCCCCACTCCTGGTAAGGGATGTGACTCTCATGCCTGTCACCTGCACACCCTCGGGTATTTTCTGTTTCCCTGCGGCTGACCGGAGCTCTGCGTTTGAAATGTTGTGCTAACTTGGGAGATGGACGGTGAAGTCAGCCTTGTGGGAAATTCCTGGGGAATACAGGATTACCTTGGGAAGAAGATGATATGCGTGTGGGTGGTGTCATCTGGGGGCGCTTGTGGGGAGAGGCAGACGCCTGCTTTCCAGACCCTGTGCGTGTTTCAGCAGCGGCCATTAATGACAACTGCGCGGATGTCTGTTTAGAGTGAGATGTGAGGCGGCTGGAGGGGTGGCGAGGTGTGAGGCAATTCACACTGACTCGTCTAGACCCCACCGGGGGGTGGAGGGCGGGGACCCCCCCCCCCCGTGTTTGCAAGGCAGGCTAGTCCCACCTCCCATCTCTGAAAGTTAAGGTGGAAACATTTCCTTGTTCGTCGTCGTCGTCCCCGCTGCGCCCTGACGGGGGGAGGTTCATGGCGTGTAAAATTCTTGGACTGCTCTTTGGGGAGCCTGCAGGTTAAGTGAGTATGTGTTTCGCTTTTGACTGAGAACTGTTTTCCTTTCTGATGGTTGGAAACTGGGGAGAAAAAAGAGATTTAAAAATAAAATTAGACTGTATAGTTGAAGTGGTAAAGGAAATGTTCTCAAGATCCCACGTAGCAAGCTGGGAATGAATGCAAACTGTTCCTGCTCTGTATCTCTTCCAAATTCAGATCTCTCTGAAAGATGCTCTCTCCTCCTGCTTCCCAGCAAAGCCCAATCTGCATGGCTAGTCAATCACGTAATGTAAATGAGGTGCTTTTTCTCAGCCTCCTAAAGAGGCAACGGGAACGTGTTGCTGTTGCAGCAGGAGTGACAGTCTGGTCACCCGTGTAACCCAGCATGTACAGGAACGATGTGTCAATCTATCCCGCCTTAAACTTTTTGTGGTGTCATGAAGCCTCGCAAAATTCGAGGGGACTACTGCCGCTACCCTCTTGCTTCAGCTGCTGTTGAGCTGGCAAAGCCCCCTTATGCCACCCTCTGGAAGGTACAGTGACTGTAGTTGACACATGCTTAATTTTCAAGAGGAAGACCGTAGACCGGTAAAGGGATAACTTGGAGTCAGATCAGGCTTGCTTAAATAATTATTCAAAGTTTGATAGTGCAACTTTGCACATGTTGCTACCATAAGTGTTTTTTCTGTAACTTCCAAATGACAATATGTGTGTACATTTGGAGAGGTTTGGTAAAATGGGAACAGTTACTAGAGCAACCTCCTAAACATCTTTAACGGTGAGTACTAACACAATGTGCATTCTGCAGATAAAGACTTTCAGTCAGCGTTTTGAGAGCATAGCTATTGTTTATTCCTCCACTGACTAAATACCCTACCAGTTGTGTAAATCTGTGCGTGGTTTCTTAAATCTGCTCATTCGGCACCGATTTTTCTGTACCCCATTGGAAGTATGAAGCATCAAGTCTGAGTTGCTGCATTGTGCATCCGTGATGCATATGCATTTACTATGTTGTAGGATAGCTTGGAGTTATCAGCATGTTGGTGTCTATTTGTAGGGACAGCTACACCATAGGGCTGGATGGGTGCGTGGGAACCATACCATGTTGCACTTCAGAAGTAGATACAGGATTGAATTAGGGAACATAGAACTTTACCAGGGTTGATTTAAAGAGCACAGATTTCAGACAGGAGTTGGAAGTTGGCCCCAGATCTTTCCCCTCAACTTAAGAAATAAATCTTCTGTAAGTTCCTGATGTATTGCTACCGGGACCTGTATGCTTAAAGATTCAGGAGCTACGTCTGTACGCTGGTAGGACACATCCTTAAAAAGTAGGATCCTTCAGGTCTCCCTTGCTTATTGCTCCTTTCCCTGTTCTCATGCCTTAAGCAGCCTGATACGCATGGAGATTTAGCACTGAACTCTGTGATTTAAGTCATTTGTGAACAACTTCAGACGTGGGGCATAATGTGTTTTTAAAGCTGTGCTTGTTCTTAGCAAAGAGGTGAACGAAACAAAACCAGTAGCTTTACACTTTTCCTTTCATAGATTTAATAAGCTTTGGAACCAATTCGGTTACCTTTGTGGCCTTAATTAAAATGCTCTTAAACAGGGACATAGTATGAATGTCGGCTTTCCTTTTTTTGTTTTGCTTTTGTAGAAGCACAGAATCATTAAGGTTGGAAAAGACCTCCAAGATCAAATCCAACTGTCAACCCAACACCACTATGCCCACTACACCGTGTCATGAAGTGCCACGTCTACATGTTTTTTGAACACCTCCAGGGATGGTGACTCCAGCACCTCCCTGGGCAGCCTGTTCCAATGCCTGACCGCTCAGTAAATAAATTTTTCCTAATCCCCAGTCTAAACCTCCCCTGGCGTAACTGGAGGCCATTTCCTCTTGTCCTATTGCTAGTTATTTAGGAGAAGTGACCAACACCCACCTTGCTGCACCCTCCTTTCATTTCAGGTAGTTGTAGAGCGCGATAAGGTCTCCCCTCAGCCTCCTCTTCTACAGACGATGTTTGTAGCGGAGCCTCTATCCAGCTAAGCATCAAAATCTGAAAATGGGAAAGTAATTTCTGGTCTTAGTTCAGCTGTAACAGTAAGTCTAATATAAAACCCATTGGTTTGGAGAACCAAACCTTTTTACCCCATGAAGGTGGTTTTAGATCCTCGTCAAAAAGTCAAGTAAACTTAACAGATCTCTGGCAAAATGAGGCATTGCTTTTGCGTGAACCAGCTAGTTTTCTCCTAAATTTAGAGTGTGTAGCTGAAAGCTGAACTAACAGCCAATTAATATGCACTTCTCAGTGCTTAAAGCATGCAGATAGGTGACTGACTAGTTCAAGCTTGAGATCTGGATGTAGCCAAAAGGCTGCTTGAGACTTAAAACCAGGTTTGCTAGTTCTGCCCTGTTAATAGTTTACAAATCAGTATGTGAACCACAGGAAGAAGTAGTTAAAGTGGAAAGAATTATTGCGCAAAACCCTGTAATCAGCTTCCTGTTTTAATTAAAAATACCTAATCAACTGATTGATGAAGGCAAAAAAGTATCTTGCAGGTATGTATTGTTTGTTTTGCTGCTACTAGAGCATTCTATTTTCTGCATTAGTTGATATGGAATCTGCTGGGGAAGGGTAGATTGAGTGCCTAAAAAGCTTGTAAGAGTACAACAGAGCAGGCCTCGGGGAGAGAAGATGCTCCTGCAACTTTGGTTGCTTAGGTGGTTTATTATAAGAGACTTTACAATAAATACTAACTTAGCAGTAATTGGATTTGATTTGTCTTTTGGCAGTTCAGGCAGTTGGTGTAATCCTGTTGGCAGTTTTATGTATTCTAGCTGTTAGGATTACATGCTGTTCTTTGGTGACTGCATACCTGACTGATCTTTTTTTCCAAGCGATAACACAAAAGAAGTTAGAGCAAATACTTTTAGTCACTAGTGACAAATCTCTGAGTAAGAGCTAAGGTCATTTAAAATAGTGTCTGTTTTGTATATATAAGATCTATCTCTCTGACCTTTGTATGACACCTGTGTATGCGCAAAACATGCAGCTTTGGGTGTGGGAGAGAGAAGAGAGTTCTTCCTGGATTCACCTGAGAAGGGAAAAGCCATTAGAGCATTTGAGAAGGGTGACCTATAGCTGCAGGGTGGCCTTGGACCCCTGTAGATTCCCCTGTTTTTGGAGAGTCGACCTGGTCAGTGTGATTGTCCTGAATCCTTGGCTGATGTTAATGAGCTTTGGAGGTGCCAGAATGCAGCAAACCCCCAGCACTGCGAAGGCATGAGCAAGGCAGCCAGCCCCCTCTGCTCTCTAGCCTGTATTGGGAAGGCAGATGAAGGTTGTAATTGGGGCTCGCTCTTTTGGTTTTTGGTTTTTTTTGAGGGGATCTCTGTCTCTGCTGGGTAACTCTTTGGAGGGGTTTCTGAGGGCAGTTAATGACACAGGAGACTAGTGGTGTATCTCACTTAGGATGCTGCAGCTGTGGAGGCAGCACAGAGCAGTGATGAGCCAAGTGCTGGTCAGGCTCTTACTTTGTGTATGAACTCTTATCTCAGCTGTGCTGGCTCATACTGGGAATAACTACTCTGAAGTAATGCTGTTATTGGGAGTTTACATTGGTAGTGTCAAGATTGGAATCTTAGCCTAAAGGTGAACAGAGGAATCCTGGGCTTTTTCCTAATTTTACTTGGAACTTCAAAGAAGCAAACCTTTCTGTAGTGGATATTTGCCTGAGGAAAGGCCATGGACTGCTGTCTTTCTCCAGCCTACTTTGCCCGTCATCAAGAGAATGCCCTGCAACACAGAAAGACACAGTCTTCGTTCAAATGAATTCCCTGAAATAGTGCAGTCTGAAGGGCAAAGAAAAAAGAGAAAGAGAGGCAGGTTCACTGTGAAGTGCCACAAACACTGTGGGTATTTTCTGTCATGGGTGAAGTGCTAGCTTATTTTTCATTTAGTTCTGATGTTTCATTTCTGCTTCATTTTCTAACCTGAACAAACCATTAAAGATACCGGGAGAAGAAACTGAATAAAAAGACAAAGCTGACTGAAAAAAGCTGGTAAAAAGATTTTTGGAAGACATTTAGGAAGGATGTAAGGAGAAAAATATTCCTGATAAAACAGCTTCAGGAGCCGTCTTAGTAGAACAGTAGAGAGTCCTTTCTAAGATGAAGATCACGCTTAAGCACTAAAATGCTGCTGTTGCTGAAGTGATTTAATTAGTGGGAGAGAAACACAGACAGCCCACTGCTTTTATCAGTGCTTTTATTTGTTATTTTTGTTGTTAGGTGGTCAGATTTTGGAATTTGTGGGTAAAATAGCTTGGTTTTTACAGAAAGACACATTCGCATACATTTCTACTCAAAATACCAATTTCTGCAGAAAGTGGCTTAAGAGCTAGGTTGTAAGACTGTGTAAATAGCACTGCTTGAGGATCTGGGAGGGCTATGTAAGAAGGGTTGTTAATACGCCCATTTCACAGAGTTCTTACTGTGGTAACTCGGGAGCCTTCTTGCAAAGCCAGGTTATCGCTTGTCTCATTTACTTCATTCACGTGGTTCTTTGTCACACCTTTTAAACAGGAGGAGGATACTGCTTCTTGGTTTCCATTGAATTTATGGCTCAGTGCACAACCATTGGAGTGATTTTAGTGATTTATTCTTTTGGATGGCATGTAGAATTGCGGTCTTGTACCATTCCATTGTTAAATTTCACATGGCACTTTTTACAAAAATAAAAACACTAATCCCAGCATGTCAGTGTAACTTGAATAGCTGATTCCAGCATCTTCTGTTTGCCTACAGTTTCCTCCTCACTGTAGCTTGAGAAACTGCTTCTGTCTCAGTGGTTTCTGTCTTCCACCTGGCATTTGGTTGTATTTAGTAAGGGCAAGGTGCTCCTGTATAAGGTCTGGGTGTGTTGTCAGCTACCCCATGGGAACACTCCATGAGTACTGCTGAGCTGCAGGCCAGTTCCCATCCTTGCTTGCAGCAGCTTAGGGACAGTGCACACAGATACTGTTAGCTCTGTGCCATCTTGCAGCACTTCAAAGACGCCGCCAGGTGATTGTATGATTCCAGATTTCTCCGATATCCACCCTGTATCATAGGATACATGATATAGGGGAGCCACCCTATTTCATAGCTGACAGTTCTATTTAAATGGAAGGATATTACTTGGACCAGCAGCTCCAAATTTTGCAGGCAGATGAGCGCCGATATAGGGATGATAACAGGCAGCATTGTGCTCTCGTCTTGCAGATCTCTGTATTAACTTTTCTTGTTTGTTGGGGTATTTCCCGGGTCAAGCAAATGTAATGAGAGCAGGCCACTGTATATTGTTTGCTACAAGAGCTGTTAAAATTTCACAGTGGTGTATGGGCAATTTCCCAGAGAGTAATGGGCAGAATATTTTTGTGAAGGACGCTCTTCATGACCCTTGTGGAGAAAATAAATCTCTTCTAAACAGAGAAATTAATTATTCTCTGTCTGAAGTTGGAGAGAGATGCTTTAAAAAAAACCACAACACTTGAGTATTCTGATGATCTGTTTTTGGTGGTTTTGATTGAGCTTTCTTTTAACTGTGTTTTGTGCATATTCAGTAAGCAACATACGTGACTGTGTAACCTTAGGGTATGGTCATTCTGGTACATAATGGTGATGAATATGGTTAACCTCACAGATGCTCCTGGGTCTGTCAGGGACAGCTACAGAGACTATTCCTCTGGGTTACCACTAGCTCAGATCTTCCAGAGTAGCTGTGTAAGCTGATCTGATTTTGTTTTATGGAAATGCGGTAGCAGTAAGGCTGACTGGGAAACAGCCCTTTGGGAGAGGTGAGTGATGAGAGTTCGGGGGTGAGCGGGGAGCTTGTCAGCTGAAGCTGGGAAAGGCCTTGCATGTGCTGGGCCAGCGTTTTCTTTCTGAACGGCAGTAAAGTCACTGCATTTCAGTTCTATGCTAGTCCACGCTTCGCTTGGCAATATCCAAGCTACATAGCTAAGCTTATATAGGTGTGTACTGGTTAACTATGGTGGTGTTTGAATTCTTGATTACTGTGGCAGACGGTTATGTCAAAGTCTCCACTGAATAGACCTGTGCTTCATCTAGCAAACTGAATGTATAGCTTATGAAGATTTTCTTAATACTTTTTTTTCCTTTCAGTTTTTACACTTAGGTAATACCAAAGCTTGAAATAACTTATGTGGAAATCTTTGGTGTCTGGTAGTGTATCTGACCGCATGAAATAACTTGTGTCTTTATTCTCTGCTGTTGTCTGCAAACAGGGGCTGCAAGTTTGAGGAAAGAAAACATTTGTGAGGCAGCACAATGAATGTAATTAGAATGTGGTATAGTTTATTTTTATTGTTATGTCTAAAATGAGCGTAAACACAAGCTAGAAATGAAACCCACACTCTAATGGAGTTAAATATTGACAGCTTAAGTGCCATGTGTATGACAAGGAAAGAAGAACAACTTGAAGCAGAAATACAATGTTGCCTTTGCATTTTGTTTTTTTAGTCTCTGTCAAAGAAAAGTGGTAGACGGGTGAGCATAAGTTAAATGCACTAAATGAAAACCTCTGTAGCCTTAAAGTATTAATAAAGGAGTATTTTATTACCATGTTGTAGAAACATGAAAACCTAGTTTTAGTCTCTGCACCATAAGGGCTTGGTTTATGTAGTACTTGAATATTCATGTGTTCTTGTAGTTGTTGACTGTTACGTTGTGCAATCCATTAAGGCAGTGATTTTCTTCCTTTCTTGCATTGGAACAGTCCTCTGGGCCTGTGGTTTCTTGGTGGGGAGCTCTGCGAAGAGAACCCCTATACTGGCTGGATAGCAGGCACTGCGAGAGCGTCACGATGAACTGCGAACAAATCCTGTGATTTGGCATAGGTGTAACTGAAGCCTGCTTGCATGACCTGAGTGGAAGTCTTACCTTTGATTACCTAGAAAGTAAATGCAATCTGTGATACAAGCCCACAAATGAGATTCGGCAGATAAGCATGTGGCCTCTTCCTAAAATACCTGAAAGTAAAGCTCAAAATATCTGAGTTATTTTTGAAACAAACTAGCCGGTTTTAGGGCATTAGAGAGTTTGTGATATTTAGAGTGTCTTGGACTAGTTCCTTTGTACAGGTCGCACGTGCATGCCCTAGTCAGCTTTCTGTTGTCTGATGAAGAAGGACTCTGCATAGCGCTTGTTGCCTTTGGAGAAGCGCCTACTGGTTTCTGAATCCATTAAGTTATTTAACATTCACAAATAGGATCTTTAAATCTCTTATGAACAGTCTTAACTGTGTTACTTGTATGTCTACTAGCATAAATTTGTTCATAATAACAAAATTGCTGCAGTTCTGATAGTCAAGGAACTTTCCAGTACTCATTTCACTTATCTTGGAGGGTTTTTTCCCCTGTAGGTCCCTGAATCAGTCATAGGGCAGTAGGTAGTCTTATTAACAGCCTTCCTTTACTTCCCTTTTTTTAAATCTTTATGTTGTGTGTTTTTTTTTTTTTTTTTGCCTACCAGGATTTGAGAACAGTGCATTTCATGAGAATAAAACTTCCAGTTTTAGGGGGGAGTTCTTTTACCATTTAATGTGAAACAAGGCTATTTACATAAGTACTTAAAACTAAATAACATCTGTGTAAATGTACCTGGTGTCTTTCAGATGGTGGCTGTTTCAGGGTTTTGTTTATTAAGGGTAAGTGTACAGACTCTTGAATAAAATGAGATTTATGACTGATGAACCATGGGGCAGAATGTGAGCTTTTAAAGAAACCTCTTAGTATTTTGGAAAAACTCCAGAGAGTAAGATACTGTTAACTCCTGTTGAAAACGTAGTCGCCAGTACACTTGGGAGCGGAAGCGGAGTCAGTCTCCAGGAATTCTGCAGCAGCCTCTGTCATGATATGGCATCTTTCCATTTGGCAGCCAACTCGGGAACCAAAGTAGAGGGAGGCGGAAGGCTGGTGGTGAGTGGTGTTTCTCCTCTTAGCTGTTCATCTACATTTATCTGGGGGATTATCTGGATAAGCGAAGTTAAACGGTATGACAGCTTACAGGAGGGTCAGAAAAGCTGACCTACTGTTGCGGTGGTCTTTTTTCATCTAGGCAGGTAGTCTGATGTATGCTGGTGGGTCTCAAACTACTGAATAGGTGAAATGGACTGTTCATGAAATTCATAATGGATTGAAGCTTCGTCCACTGGCACTGCAACCTGCTTCCCTTTTGCTTTATTTCATCCTGATTATAACTTCAAAGAGCAATGAAACAGTGGAAGATAGTGCCTAGGTTTGCCGCATTGAAGGTGAAGGACAGAGTATTATTGAAATCCCTTAATAACTCTCTTTTTTGGGGGGATAGTGATCTCCCTTTGAGTCTTTGAGAATGTTCCTATTCTAGTATCTTTACAGGCGGATTACCAAAAAAAAAAAAAAATCTTCTAAGTATTAAGAGAGTCTCAAACTAAAGGGAGTCATCCATCAGAGATATGGATGTTATGTCCTCTTGCCCTCCCACCAATTATCAAGATAGTGACAAGTTTATGACTTGGACTGTCAACCACAGAGGATGTCATTGGGGGCATGAAATTCCAAGTTCGTTCTGGAGATGTCCTTGTATAACTTCTGTGGAGAAAATTAGCAAATTATTTTGATGGCACAACAGGTAACAAATGTCAAGGCCTAGTGCAAAATTAAGTCGATCCTCTGCGGGGCACACGCACCTAAGACAAGCTAGGGCTAAGAATCTGCATTTTGGGCAGAGAGTAATCAGTTTAGGGTAACTGCTGTACTGTTTTGAGATTATTCTGAACTGAACTGAGGCTGGCATTGGTTGTGCCAGGGTTAGTCCCTACATGTTGTGAGCCGGTGGTGATTTGTTGGGGGCATGTAAAGCTGATGGAAGAAGGGTCATGTGGCTGGAAATTTCCTTTCCTTCTACCTTTGCGTTTGCCAGTATGCATGCTACTGTATAGTTTGTTGATCTTGGTATTTTAGAGTGAAGCAAGTATTTAGCGTGTAGTTAAAACCAATAGCTCTAGTTCATCTAATGCCTTTCTCCTGCCTCTGTACACAAATATGTCTCTGCCCCTGTGTCAGTAACACCTTCATGTTTTTGGGGCTGTTGAAATACTTGAGCTGGTCTAGGAGATGTGCAGCCTCCTGAAACGAGCAGCACTGAGGTCATTCAGTAGGAAGAAAATTGCTGAGACAACAACAGCTAGTACCTAAGGTGCATTAAGAAGTGTGGCAAGTGGGGTTGTGCAGTCTTGGAAAAATACTACCTTTCTGAGGCAAAACACTAATGGATCGGTCTCCAGAGGGTATCTATTTAGTGTCTGCTGGGATCCTGCTTTTTGGACTTCAATGTGAAACCACCTTCTGTTTCTCCTGACGCAGGTACATATGGATGAACGGGTACATATGTTCCCGGTCTTTCTACATAGATGGGCATTATTTCTAATGCAAAAGAAATGAACGTTTTCTTGAATTGACTGAGTATAGTTGTAGGCACAGCCCACAAAGAATTTAGTATTTAGACCGTGTAGATCCATCTTGCCAACAAACATTTTTTTGCAGTTCTCGTACTGCTATATATGATCTTTTAGCAAAATCAATTACAGCTTAATATTACTTGGAAAATTAAGAATAATGAAATCTATCACTAAGGTTATGTTGCAAGCAGGCAGGCTGAGGTTATTGTTGGTGTGCTAGTTTACTTATAGCGATACTGTTTCCCTTTCATTCAGTCACCTAATCAAATTTTAACATGAGGTTTGACATTTACATGACATTCACATCTGTAGGAACACGGTTTCTTTTTCCCCATTGCTCAGTTTTCTTTGAATTAACATTATGCTTAAAGCAGTAGGCTCTGAGGTGAGAGAGATTGTAGAAGTGAGCTGGTAAGAAATGACGACCGCAATACACTGGTCATGTTCTTAAGGCTGGATGCAACTGTTTTAGGCCTGAGTGGTGGGGAAAAGGCTTTAATCCACAAATTGGTAGCCCATTTTTGGTCCTTTGTTTTTAGCATAAGTAACTTTACAGGGTTAACAATAGCATGCTGCTTGTTGCTGGTATAGATTGTGTTGATGCACTGGTAGCAGTGTCATGTAGTTTCCTAGCAGTAGACTTAGGAAGTTACCATTACCCTCAGAGTAGCTCCTTTTAATTTTTTTTTTTTCCCCCCTTCTGCATTGAGACGAAAATGTACTGTCACGTATTCAAATGCGGTGAGGCTGCTGAAGCAAACCACCCAGTGTTTTGCATTTAGGTTGCCTGCTGAAGCCATTTCTTGCGCTTGGTTATGGCACTTTTGGGTGAGTCTCTGGGCCTCGAGAACTCGGGAAGGAACTTGCAGCCTGGGATTACACCACATGCGCTGGACCAGCGCCTGTGGGGAGCACCCACCTGGGCCTGACTGAGGGACGTGTGCTTGATGGGGTGCTGAGGGGGGCCGTTTCCTCAGAGCGAGTAACGGGAGTGGATGGTGGGGCAGCCATAGGGCACCAGCCTCATTTGCTGAGCTGGCTGGGGTGTTTGGAGGCCTTGGAAACAGGGAAGGGATGAGACATGTGCAATATCTTTTTTGTCAGTACCTTGGAGGACGAGGTGCAATAGGGGCTCCACCAGTAATCTTGTATGTACTCTTACATATATAGCCACTCACGCATGCTTAAATGGGCTCTAGGTCCTCCTAAAAACCATGGAGAAATTTTTAGGTTTTGTTCTGCACACCCTGCTCAAATCAGAGCTGATGGATTTGTATGTACTCAATGTTCATACATGAGTTTATTGTTTTCCTGTGAAATGATGTCATTCCTGGGCTGATGATGAGTTGTTTGCATGTAAAGGAATGGCTTAATATAGAAGTTTTGATACGTGAAATCTGAAGCAGCCACTAAAGGAGTGTGGCTGTCCTAAGCAATTAGCAATACCAAGGTAAGAAGGATTAATCTACATTGCTACATGTATGTAAATGTCTATTTTCAGGTGTTACTAGTTCCCCAGTCTGATTGCCATAGCCTTTTCTGTGGAGCTGTATGCCAGTCTTGTCCTGTTGCACGTTTTTCAATAACTGCATATATGTTTAATACTAATTGCTAATGTCGTCATAACAATGTCATGACTGTCAAGTAAAACAAAGTGTATCTACTTTAGAAATAAGCATCCAAATGCACCTACTTAAAAAATAAAATCTATACGGTTCACAATCACAGGGTACAGAGAGTTGCTCACAGTTGCTTGTTCTCCTGTGGTTAGGGTGGAAGACTTTACAGTTAGACATTTTAACCAATCTATGTTATCGTATTGCTTTTAGAACAAATGTTAAATTCTGTGCAAGGGTTTTTATAACGCATTTGTATTTCATCATTTTAACATCTGTGCTTGCTGCTGTCCTACACAGAGGAAATAGTTTGAAAGGGCAGAGCTGTGGACACAAAAGATTTTGTAGCCCCATTTTACAACCTGGAGAGTGCAAACCGATTTATATGTAGCAGCTAAAGCATGGTACCGTCTGCTACAGGAAGGTAGTCCCTGCGTATGGGACTGCCTGCAGTGGTGCTAAATGGTGAGTTAGAGTAATGCAGAATTGGGGGTGTGGAGGGGAGCCCTACAAAAATATGATTTGCTGCTGCATCAGTTACGTACTGTAGTAACCTGTTGGAAAGAAGTTTTAAACAGCTGTATGGTATGAGTGTTTTTAATGTTGTTGAAATGATGTATAGTGTTAGAAGTCATCGTGCTGGTAATGAACTGTGACAAAAACATGAACTGCAGTGGGGGTATTTTGGATTAAATAAAGTATCCCAGTCTGTTTGTCCCTTATTTCAGGCAGAGCATGGGCTTGAATTTTTGTTAGCAACTGGAAGTAAGGTTGGCTGATGTGAAGATCTGCTAATAATATTTCAGATTTTTTTCCCCCCCTCCTTTTCAATCCTATTCCAACCAGCAGCTGGTGCATTGGTCCACTGCTGTCACATTGTCCAAAAACGGCAAAAAACCTCAAAAGACCGAAACCCGCAACACTTTCTGTCTTAAGAGAAGTGTCAGAACTCGAAGGAATTGGTTATATTGTGTAATGGTATCAGTTGGGAGCTGGTGAAGCACAGCTAATTAATTTTGGACTCTGAAATCATTTATAATAAGGAACCCAAAAGCTGGAAAATTGTTTTTGAAAGTTGCGAGAAACAAAAATAGCACTTCTCAACTGCAAGGCTGGATGTTGACTCTTTAAGTTAGGTAGGCATGTCTAATGGCAAAAGATTGTTCATTAGATTAAAACCTGCTCTGAGATAGCTCTGCACCCTGGCTTCTTTTGAAATGGGTAGAATTAGAGAGGAAGAGAAAAAAACTATTAGGAACAACGGATCTTCTCTCTTCAAATACATTGTTGGGTAGTGGGCCAAAGTCTTGTTCTCCATGTTCTCCATGTGCCGTTTGTTTTTTCAACCTGATGATGTATCCATTTTTTTTTTTTTCAAACGTTCTATTATGTAAGGGTTACACTGCTCTTTAAAATAATGCAAGTTTTAGTTTCTCATTTTGTTTTCAAGTAAGTACCTGAAGCTGAATTTCTTCTTGGCCTTTTTGTAAACAAAACCTCTTGCTATTCTTGCCACGAGACTGTGAAGAAGCAAATGGCAAACACTGGACATAGCCTTTAAAATTAAACCAAAGCTTTGGCAGGAGCTTTGCAAGAGATCCCTTTTTATTAGACAACCTCCAGTCCTAGACTCCTATAAATGGATTGTTGATGGATCTGCTCTGTTCACCTGTCCTGTACTCCTTATTAAGCTCTGTTTTGTTTTTGTCTCCATTGGTCATTTAGAAAATAGTTTAATCCAAGTGCTCAAATAAAACAAGTGGATTTGTTGTTAAAGTTCTCACAGGAATATAATGCTTTAAGGGACCTTTTGGGTCATTGAATCTGCCTGCTACTGCAGCTGCCGCGCTGAAAATTCCCTTTCGCAAAACGAAGCGTGTCATGGTTAAGATTCCCTCTTCTCAGCGTAAGGCTGATTGCTCAAATGATTGTGCCTCTCATTTATAATCTGTCCCTATTTAATGCCTATATATTCATATTTGTTATTGTGCCAGCATTGTCCTTTTTCTTAAGTAGTTTCCTACCCTCCTTGGTGTGTCCCCTTTCACAATGCCTTTTGTAGAGAGAATGGCTACGTTGCTTCTTGCCTGTGGCTTCCCAGAGTAAGCAAACCAGTCTCCTCTGGCGAGATCTGCTTTGTTCCTAGCATTATCTGAGCAGGTGCGAGCTTGCGAACCCAAGAACACTGAGAAGAGGGAATCTTAACCATGACACGCTTCGTTTTGCGAAAGGGAATTTTCAGCGCGGCAGCTGCAGTAGCAGGCAGATTCAATGACCCAAAAGGTCCCTTAAAGCATTATATTCCTGTGAGAACTTTAACAACAAATCCACTTGTTTTATTTAGGGGTTTGAGGATTTTCTGCATTTAAGAACTTGTTAAATCAGTGAAAAACTCAGTTGGCGTGTTTGAGCAGTGTAGGCAGCATGCAATTTTGCCATTCACAAGGATAAAACCAAACTTTTTATCCCAAGACTTGTAGTGGAGAAAGTATGGCTTCTAAGGGTTGAGGGAATGTAGTCAGAGGATAGTGCTGTCTGGGGAAGCGCTGGGAAGAGTTGATATCCGCTCTTCTTTCTCTCCTCAATCAGCTTACGAAGTATAGGGACTTTATGGAAAAACTGAGTGACTCTCCTGTCCCCGGCCAACCCAGTCTTTATTTTCTTCCTTCGTCAAAAGACGGGCAGAACTAGTAATACCACAACTTTGCCTAGCTCAGGTTCAGGGCACTGTAAATGTTTTTGTGTGGAACAGAGCCTGAGCTCTGGTGCATCCAGTCCAGTTGTGTGCAAGACTGCTGCGTGTATCTCGTCATCGCACAGAGTCGGTAAAAGCTGCAGGATTTGCCGATACGGGCGCAGATCTGTCTCTGCTGGGCTGATGCGAGCTGTGCGTGGGTGAGTGTCTCCAGAGCATGTATAGTTCTGAGCAGGCTTGTCATGTTGGCTATAGTGCCATGGGAGTGCATGGGCCGGCCAGTGGTTAGTGGCTGGACTGTGGGCAGGAAGACCTCCCGTTATTTGAGGCAATGTGGAATAGCGTTTAGAAATACTCTGTTGAGTCTTCAGAAAACCTGGGGCTGGAGCTAATCAGCCTGATCGTACCTGAGTTTGTGGTGAATGGCATTAAATCCAGCTGGCAGCCGGTCACAAGTGGTGTTCCTCAGGGCTCGATTCTGGGGCTGGTCTTGTTCAATATCTTTATTGATGATCTGGATGAGGGAATTGAGTGCTCCCTCAGTAAGTTTGCAGACAATGCCACGTTGGGTGGGAGTGTTGATCTGCTGGAGGGTAGGAGGGCTCTGCAGAGGTATCTGGACAGGCTGGATTGATGGGCAGAGGTCAACTGTACGAGGCTTAATAAGGCCAAGTGCTGGGTCCTGCACTTGGGTCACAACAACCCCACGCAATGCTACAGGCTTGGGGAGGAGTGGCTGGAGAGCTGCCTGGCGGAAAAGGACCTGGGGGTGCTGGTCGACAGCTGGCTGAACATGAGCCGACAGTGTGCCCAGGTGGCCAAGAAGGCCAACAGCCTCCTGGCCTGTATGAGAAATAGTGTGGCCAGCAGGAGCAGGGCAGTGATCGTGCCCCTGGACTGGGCACTGGTGAGGCCGCACCTCGAATCCTGTGTTCAGTGTTGGGCCCCTCACTACAAGAAGGATGCTGAGGTGCTGGAGCGTGTCCAGAGAAGGGCAACGGAGCTGGTGAGGGGTCTGGAGCACAAGTCCTGTGAGGAGCGGCTGAGGGAACTGGGGTTGTTCAGTCCGGAGAAGAGGAGGCTGAGGGGAGCCCTCATCGCTCTCTACAGCTACCTGAAACGAGGTTGTGGTGAGGTGGGAGTTGGTCTCTTCTCCCAACTAACTAATGATAGGACGAGAGGAAATGGCCTTCAGTTGCGCCAGGGCAGGTTTAGATTGGAGATTAGGAAAAATGTCTTCACTGAGAGAGTGGTCAAGCATTTGAACAGGCTGCCCAGGGAGGTGGTGGAGTCACCATCTCTGGAAGTGTTCAAAAAAACACGTGGGTGTGGCAGTTCAGGGCATGGTTTAGTGGGCATGGTGGTGTTGGGTTGATGGTTGGACTTCATGATCTTAAAGGTCTTTTCCAACCTTAGTGATTCTTTGTGATTCTGTGAATCAGCTTTACAGAGGGAGCATTTGTGCGTTCTGCCGTTCTTCGTGGTACGAAGCCCTTCAGGATCCTGTTAGCTTGGCCTGAGTACATAGAGCCAACTTGAGCTGTGTGTGCACCCAAGTAGTAAGCTCTCTGAAACCTGGAACAACACATCAAGGCAGGCACATCTTGAAAGTTCCAGAGGAATAAACTTAGATATGTCTTGCTTTCTTGGGTGGATAACCACTGACTTCTCTGCTTTACATTCCCAAAGACTTTTATGTGGGTTTTTCAGTGTTGGCTACAGTACACCTGCTGTATCCCTCCTCCACGTTTGTTCCTTTCCAATTCTATTCCTGTTTTTCCTCAAACCAGTTCTTCTGGTCCTGGTTTTCTCTGGAATGGTTTCTCCTCTGACGTTGTACCAAATATATCACTGTAGTTCTGATGGAGGGGAGCATCGCATCATCTTTGTTTATTGCTGCCTTAGTAGAAGTATTTTGAAGAACTGTTGTGCTTGCTTGATGCTTGTGGGTCTTGGGAAGTGAACTCATCTTGTGTTTGCCAATTCTTCATTGACCTGTGTGTCTTTTAGTGTGGTCTTCCCTTCCAAAGCTCTGTACACGTTGGATGCAGACTTACAAGCTTAGCTGCTCAGATCTTTTTTTACCCTTTTTTCTTAATGAAAAATCTATATTTCCTATTCTGTAATCAATTATATCATTCTTGTCTTAAAATCTTTGAAACTACTGCAGCAGCAGGATATACAGCTCATATGGTGGCGCTTTCTGAAGTCGTAGACATTTTGTCTGGTTCTACAGTTTCAAATGCCCTGAACTTCTTCAATTTGTCTTCCACTGAGGAGTAGTACCATCTGTGTACTCTCGATTTCTGTCTTAACTGTGCATCCTTCTTCAGAAGAAATGTCTCCCGCAGTTTTTCGTGAAGTCTGGTTCTACTGATTTTTTTCTCTTCTGTCACACGGCTCCATTTCTTCTCTGGTTGTAACGTATGGCAGTTACATGTAACGTACATTACAGTTACAAAAATACCGCATTTTTGTGGTCCATTGTACTGCTCTGCCTAATGTGTAGCTGAACTGACTGTTGGAAGTTTTAACTTTATTTCTATGCTTTCTTAATCTCTGAGAAAGCGCTCTTTCAATTAATTGTATGGTCTTGTAAAGTTACTGGGAGGCGTTGGAGGCAATGGCTGGTTCTTGATCCAATGTTTTTGGTGAAAGCTGCTCATTTACTGCCATTCTGATCTTGGTCTTCATTTGTCCCAGGAAGAGAAAACGAATTTTGGTAGTAAGTGATGTGGGGGTGTGCTGAGCTGTAGGTCATTAGCAAGTGACACTAGAGCCCTTTTTCATTAGAGCCTCCAGTCGAGTCCTGAGTTGGTTCAGAAACAGGACAGGACTTTCCCATCTAAAATGTATATTCCTATTTAGTTGTTTTGCTTGTAACTGTGCAATAAGCAAAAGACACCTCAACTGTCTTTGCCATTCTTTCATCCTCAGGTTTAATGACTCATTGTCTTCTAATGTCAGGGTTTTGCCACATGACGTGGTGACATTTCACTTCATAAAAGTAGAGAGGGGAGAAAAAGTGAAAGGAAACATCTAAAAAGGGGTAACACCACAGATGTGTGGGAGTATCTCGGTACATGCTCATCCACCTAGGCTATTATATGGTTTTCACAGCTAATTTTAATTTTGTTTTAGAAGATTGCATCGAATAAAAGAAGAGGTAATCGAAATTTAAAAAGCAGTGTACAACCAAAATAGCTTTTGCTTCACCCATTGTACTGGTGGCCATATATGGAGAGCACTGCTATTTGCCCAACAATTTTGGTGATAATCTGAATTGAAAAAGCTCCTCCTTGACAGCTGTAGCCAGATGTATGCTTTTCTCTGGCTTACTACTGCTCCATGATGGCAACTGGAGCCTGGCAAAAAGGACAGATTGAGGAATACAAGACCTGCAGAACCTTCCTGTTTAAATTACGTTACCAGTTAACAGCAGGGTTACCTCAGCACTTCTCAGCTCTTCCTCATTTACTGCTTTTAAGAGCCAAGCATTTTTACAGTCTTTTAATTTCCTACATATTTTTAAAATCCTCAAGAAGCTACAGTCAAAAGGACCATTAACACCTCAGCTATAGACTAAAGAGAAACACAGCTTCTGTGCTAGAGATATTGATTTGATCAGTTCCAGTTGTATTTCTCCCCTTTAATTCTCTGTGTTCTCCCCTTGGCTGTGGTGGTTGTTTACTCACAATACACCCAAGTGAGGATAAGATGAACTACTGAAAATTAGTGGTTACAAGGACATTCTTGTTAATCTTGATACCCTCCCTCATGTGCGGTTAATACTGCTGCTCAGGCATTGGTACGTAGAGATCTTTCCCTTTGCATTCTTTAAATGTCAAAAATCCCCTTCTTTTATTGGGAACATCTTTTTAATCTTTTGCTTCATCCATGATGGAAGTGAAGAGCTAAGTTTGACAGTTAACTTTTTTTTTCTTTTTCCCCCTGCAGCACTCTGAAGGTGCTTCTTTCCTTAAGCTGCACCTTTCTAATCTGTTCTACCTCTGAGATGAGAAGGCAGGCAGAATTTGTCCCATATGTGTATGTGGACCAATTCCCTTTATTTTTTGATAAAGCAGTTTCACGTGGATACTTCATCTGGATTTTTTTGGTTTAAGAAAGTCACGCATTTGTTCTGACCTTCACTTTATCTGTGTGGCATTAGAAAAGCAAAAGGATGTAAATTAACAATAACAATGAATAGTACTGTATAAATTGAAGAATAAAATGGAAGAGGATAAACCATTGGTAAATGCATTGGTAAAATGCCCTGAAATATGCTGCTTACCTTCTTTTTTTAATATGTTGCATTTTCTGAGCTCAGACAAATACTTATTCCTTGAAAGCAATTTCAGATTCATTTATCATTGCAGGATGTAACTTTAAGTATGGAAAGTCTCTTGTGGCTAAAATATTGTTTTAGAGGAAAAAACAATATATATATATAAAAAAAAGAAAATTTAAAAAACCCCCTTAAGCTCACTCCCTACTGCTTAGACCTTTTGCTGCTGCATTGTGAGTTTTATGGGATATGAGTTGGAGTATAATGGTTTTATGATGTTTGTCCCAAAGCATAATCAGCTGCTCCCTCCATCTTTGCCCCCTAGTTTCATCACGGGGCAGTTTTCTTGCATTGCTCATTGTATGTGAAATCCCAACTATGTTAAAGCATCTCCTTCCACATTAGCCGGTTTCCAAAACAGATGGGTGTGTTAATTCTTAGTACAGGTGTATTAGTTTACCAGATGACTGAGTTTGAAGAAACTGTCTGTAGAAAACAGAGTATGAAACTAGCAAGGCATGCTTTGATTTGACTTGTCAGTCACAATTTCTACATGGTTTCTTATTTAAAGGCACTGCATAAATACAGGTTCAATGTTTTTCTTTGTAAACTAATTCTTATGTTTGTATTTCTTTTTTTCCAAGTTGTGCTGGTTTAGTTTATGTAAAAATGTGTAGGTGCTGGCAGATTGCAGTGTTTTGTAAACTTCTGAGGAAGTAGGTAGGCTGCAGTTCTAAACTCAAAACTTCTTTAATTTTTTTTTTCCAGTGCCTGAATATGAAATAATTGTGAACTATCCAAAGTTGCTTAAAACAAAAAACTTTTTTTTTTTAAGCTCTGATTTATGATTGCTGAGCTATCTCCCTACATCTTTCTGTATTTCAGGATGTTCCTTTCCAAAAGAGTTGGTAACAGTCATGTTTCTCCAGAAATGGCTTGCTAGATGTGGAACACTTCTGCCTTTTTACATGGTTAAGAGAAAAAGAAGTAAATGATGCTTATACTGAGAAATGTTTGAAGGGACTGCAGAACAGGGAAAGGCAATATACTGACAAAGAAATTAATTAAGTACAGCTTCAGAAAGTCAAATATCTTGTTAAGTCATGGCAGAAATCAATAAGCACTTTTGAGAATGGTGGCACTGAGTATTCTATTTTGAGAAATACTTCCATCTCTGGAAAACTAGAGTAAGTGACTACAGAGACGCAGATGAATTTTGGAGCAACTGTTCTAGGTACGCCTGCTGGGAAGCCAAGGATGTCTGCCTTGCTAGACTTTTCTAGCTGTCGCTGTGTCTGCATTTCTGGGCAGCCTGTTGGTACCTTGGGATGGGCGGGCAGTTCCTGAGGTGGCTGCGCACCAGGACAAGTGCACGTGATCTGCTGTGGCTGCGCTGCCTAAGCACAGGTTACAGCAGCTGCTCTGGAAGTGACCTGTGCCTGCCCTCTGAGCTTCGTGGGTGTTTGTCATGCGAGTACTAGATCAGATAACTGCAGGCTTCTCAGGACCATATAGCAAGCTTTAAAATGTGGTTATTGGCTAATAGGATCAACAGCGTTTTCCCTGCGGTCCCTCTTTCCCCATTAGCGGTGCTCTTCTGTTACGGAAGAGTAAATGATACTGCTTTCTCCATTTTCCTTAAAGGTCAGCTGGGACTTCTCTGGTTTGTCTTGGACTGGTGAGATATAACTTCAGTTTGAACCAATGCAAAGCTGATTCTGAGGTATTACACAGCACTCTTCCGTCTCTATTGTAGCTTCTTGTAATGAAACTGCGCTGTCCGAGGGGTTTGGCCAGTGCTGCTCTAAGTGGAAAAAGGAGGAAAATCCTGGAAAACGGCTGTATTGTCCCACCATCATGGCTAGCCATAGCTGCATGGGTTTGCTGTTTCATACTAATGAAGTTGGAGCTTCTCTCTGTGTGAAAGCCAGTTCTTGCAAAGTGTTTCAGGCTGGAGGAGGGCAAGTAGGTAACTTTAAGCGTCTTTGGACCTCACTGCTGCTGTGTCCTGTGTAAGAGACATGGTCTGCAGCAGTGAAACTTGACTTACAGCGGAAAATAAGACTGTGAATGGAACCAGTTGCTGAAGTCAACTGAAGTAGGAATTAGACTATACGCCAAATTGCATAGTGGATCTATAAATCATCACTACTCTGTAGAGTAAGTGTAGTTTACAACACTTAACTCTGTAGAATAAGAAAGCCTACTTTGTTGCAAGACCCACAGGAAAATGTATGTTCTCTTGCACTTATATAAGTTAATGATACGAATCTGCTGACGACTAGAAGTATTTATTTGCTGCGAAAAGAACATGCTTATGTTGCACTGAGTGTCACGGTTCAATAGAAGGTACCAGAATTGTATATTATAGATGCAAATGATACCGGAGCATGCATTACTGACACACTCTTATTCAAGGGAGCAAATTAGCATTTCCTGTGTGTTTCACCGTAAGGTGAGTCGGAAGGATTTTAGTCCTAAGCTTATGGTTTTATATTGCCAAACAAGAGAAGATGTTGATGAGTATTGGAAGAGTCTGCGATGCTGCTGGTTTTAGTGAACCCAATTTGTGCAGCGTGGAAGGGACCGGCTTTACTTCAGGGCAGAAACTTCAGGCTTGTGGGTGTTTGAGATGTGCTTTCGCTTAGCTTTTTCTGGCTGTGGTGGTCAGTCCCTGTATCTGGTTGGCATTTTAAGTGTGGAGGACATAATTGTTGCGTTAGTTTTGTTGGGGTTTTTTTTTGTTGTTGTTGTTGTTTCCTCCCATTGGAGGGGAAAGACATCTTCTCAAATGAGCAAGTACATATTTTCATAAATATCCAGCATTCCTTTGTGGATATAAGCATTGTAAAATACCTGAAAGCCATTTTCTTTGACATAAACTTCTCTGTTTAAAACATAAAACATTAAAGCATAAGAATATGCAGAATCATTTCTTACTAGAGCTGAAGTAGATGAAATTGTTACAATGTTCTGATGTAATGGACTAGTGGTTTTTATGAAACAAGTAGTTGAGCCTTTTTTAATAAAACGCTTTTTGAACTTGTTTTGGTCTGTGAAACAACTCGGATTGAACTGCAGGGAAACAAACAAAAATACCCTACCAAAAGGCAAAGAGTATTTCCTACAATATACTGGGAAAAGCGTGCTGGTGTTAAGCAGTATGTATTTAAAGGAAGTTGGGCCTTTGCTTTTGGTGTAAGGAATATGTTGTTTGGCGATGCGAGAAGTGGCATTGTGCAGTGTTGCTATTAAGAATTATGTAAATCATTAATGCTGGGAAATGGTTTAGCTGTTTACCAGGGCAATAGTACTTATCTTCACAGGGAGATGTTCTTTAAATTAGATTGATTTGAATCTGCAATGTTATGATGGAGTGAGGCAGAATAAATTCTCAGTTCATTCAGTTTTGCAAGTAAATCCTGGATATAATTCTTGCTAAATGTTCCATCTACTAGGTATAATGGTTAGCGTGCCAGCAGATAATACATTCTTTTTTTCTTTTTTTTTACATTGCTGTTGCTCAGTGCTGTCCATGCAATGGGCATCCCTGAGGGTGTTGCTGCTAGGGTATGAATGTGAGAGAGATCAGATGTTTCATGGAGATTTTGAGAAGACTAGTAGCATTAATTAGCATGAAGGCCATATGCTTGTAGTCTGAGGGTCCTGTCCAGAGAATTGAAATGGCTGATCCTGAGTGGAAGAGGTAAACAGTCTGAGGAGCTAACAGGGGTGTTGAATTTCACAGTTCGCAAATCATCTTGGCCTGACCCACTGTGTGTTGTACGGCTTTCCCTGCTACCCAGATGCTCTGCAGTGAGCATCAAGACTTGAATCCAGACAAGAGGGTTTTGATCAGCAGGCTTGACAATCTGCCACAGGCGGAGAGCAGGAACAGCCGTTTAATCTGTTCATCCACCACTCTCTTGATGGCGACAATATGATACCTATTTGTCTCTTCCCTCTGAGGCCTCCTGAGAATATGCGTTCATGAACAGCCAAGGTGTTGCGTACTCTTTCACCTATGAAGAGAACGATTTTAATTTGTATTTTTTGTTACGCTTTTCAAGGAGGAGTATTGTAACTTGCCATAATTGTGACTTTTGGAAGCGAGGCAAATTGCGCTGTGCAGCCAAGCAGAAAGAGCAAAGATGTGTTTGAGCAGTTCTGTGTGTTCCCCAAGGCGAAGTCCTGGATTTTGAGGTCAGGATAAATCACAGCTGTGTCAATCCAGAGACCAGAGCCTACTTCTTTCTCCCAGTACATAGTATTTCCAGTAGTGCTGTTGGCCTGAGACTTGTAAGACATAATATCAAAAGCTCTTTGTACTTTGGGAGACATGGTATATAGGCAGTTGTATCCGGACGCGCTGAGTGGCGGTGGCTGTTAGCGAGGGGTAGTGAAAAAATCAGTATGGTTATCTGCCATACAGGGTTTGTTCTTCAGTGTTTGGAGGGAGTAGCTGCTGGAGGCATTGCTGTGCCTGTACCGCCAAGCATGGTGGTTGTGCCCTTTGTACAGTCCAGCAGAATTTGGGCAGTGCTGCTGATAATTTTTCATTTTAATAAGAAAAAAGTCTGTAAGAACAGTAGTTCTGGTCATGTCTTGAACTACCGTGTTGTTCTTTCACTTTGTGCCCTAATTTGAATATGTTGTATAAATGGGTGGGAGGGAATAAAATACGGCTGTAGGTGAAGACACTGGGTAGCACTAGCCTTCTTGATGCCTTATTACTATTCGGCATGGAAGGGGGAAGCGCTGTTAAAGTAGTTGAGCCTGTTGATAAGATATCCCCGACTGCATCATTTAAGCAATAAGTAAAATCAGGATTAAGACAGGATAGTAATAGTTAAAATTACGACAAAAGGCCTTTAAAAGTAGTATGTACACCAGCACATCTGAACGATCATCTGTGCTTTGGTGTCTTATTGGAGTAACAATGTGATTTTATATCTGAAGCTTTGCTGTTGTAGTCCAAGGTGCAGCACTCTCTTGCTGTATTGTTTCATATCCTGCCCCCTTGCAACAGGACTGAAACACAGATGGGATGGCTTAAGAAATAAATTTTAAGGTGTATGTAGCTGAACTGGCTAATGGTCTATTCGAAAATGCTTGGAAATGATGAAGAAGCATTGGTCAAGCATTGGAACAGGCTGCCCAGGGAGGTGGTGGAGTCGCCATCACTGGAAGCGTTCAAAAAACATGTAGATGTGACATTTCGGGATGTGGTTTAGGGGACATGGTGGTGTTGGGTTGATGGTTGGACTTGATGATCTTAAAGGTCTTTTCCAACTTCAGTGATTCTGTAACAAGTGCTGTCGCAAAGGAGGATAGCTTTATCCACAAGTGTTGAATCCCTGCTGGAAGTGCAGAATGAAGCTCAAACTTAAGTAGAGAGCTGTGAACAGTGCTTCCCTTATTCACGTACGTGGTACAGGAACCAGAGGTGCCGGCTGGGCTCTCACCAGCAGATTCAAGCTGAATGGAAGGAGTTTCTCCAAATTCTTGCCTGATTGTTTATCCAGTTTTGACGTACTCTTAGTTATTACACAAATTCCTATTGTGCAAGCTGAGGACTCCAGATTGTTGTGCTCCTTTCTGAAAAGGCTAAATGCTTTTTTCTTCAGTTGGTCTATGGTGTCATAACCGGGAGACTAATTTGACTCCGGAGGTATGAAAGGGTTGCAAAGTCTTCCTAGAACCTAGTTTGGTGTTCAGATACTGGATAGTTCAGTTGCCTATGAATGCTAATTTGCAGAAGATCATAAGCGGTGTTGCTTCTGTTGTGTGTTCCGGTATCATGAATGCTTTGTGGGAAGCCAGCTGGTTGCAGCAAAAATAACCCATCATTGGCTTATATCACTTTAGTTTCTGAAATACGTTCCAAGACAGTATTATTTAACATCCTCTCCAGAGGACACACAATATTGACACCCCTCACCCCCCAAAAAAACCCCAAGAAACAACCCCCAAACCAACCTTCTTCAGTATATTGGAAGGAGAATCATCTGCCTGCACTGTTTAGTTATTTGCTGAGTGGAAAGACGTGATGTATTGTGTGTGTGTGTGAGGGAACGAATCAGCAGAGACAATAAAATAAACTTTGCCAAGCTAGAGGGTCTGGGGACATCACATACTATAATTCTGTACAGCACTTTGATTGTTCTCTTCTACCACCTCATACCCTCTTTCCTCCAAGGATAGGCATCTCTTATTTCTTCCCCCCCCTCAGGTTTTATTCTTCAGAAAGCCCTCCTCAAAAGCTGCTATCAACTGGCAATTATTTCATAAATACATACATATAGATATATAAGGTTATTTCAATTCACAACTATGGCTTTTTGCACCACCAGTAGCAACTGCATTAAGTCTGGACCTTGTTTGCTTCAGGTAATTAACAGTGGTGGAACAACATAATTACAGAGCTGATAACTTGTAACTTCACAGAACTTTGGGGTTTAGGATATCCGTCTTAATTTTAAGAGATTTTTTCGCCATCAAAATCGTATTTTGCATGTGTGTTAATATTCAAGGGGCAAACGTTTCTTTCATGTATGCGTGTAGGTTTTTTGTATTTATCTACAAATGATAGCAAGAACTAAACTTTAAAACTCCTTTTCTGTGTGTTTTGTGATGTTCTTATAACCAGTTCTTTTCCTTCAGTGTCTTTATGAATAAAGCTAACTTTCTTTCCAAAATATTATTAGGCAAATTAAGTTGCATCTTCCGGGCTTCAAGATCTGTATACTGTGCTGCAGAAGAATCCCTTCTTTGCTACAGGGAGAGATTTTACCGTCTATAAAATTAGCCAGTGTGGGGAAGTTGCTGTAACTGCTTTAGCAGTGTGCAGATATGCGTAAAACCTGGGCATAGAGCCCTTTGTAGCAAGAAAATCAAGCGGGGGGGGGTGTGTGCCAAGAACAGCTTATGGTTTGCTGGTTTGAGCGTGTCTAAGGGGCAATCCCTCTCTCCATCTTTGTTCTCTCAGTGATAAGTGATGGCTGCAGCTGTATCTTTGACACAGCTGCTAATTTTAAATTATAGTTTGATAGACACAAATTAATAGTAAGTCTTAAGGTCTTAAGTCTGTTCATTGCTTTCTGGTGTTTATTTGGTAATTGCAAACTTTACTTAAAATAACTGACCAACTTGACATGTGGGAAATTGATTCAGAACTTCAATCTTCTGCTGCCATGCACTGTTAACTTTGCTCCACAGCTCTTGTATTAGACAATCTCATCTATAGGCTAGCAGCCACAGACCTGCTGAGAAGGGGAAAAGCACTGCCCAAGAGATCATCAATACAGTGAAGGCAGAAATGGTCCTGTAAATAGGCCCTCCCTATCAAGTGATGGCTGCGTGTGTGTTTGCTTTGAGAATACCCCTTTGGTGATAGAGATCCCAGCCAAGAGGAAGAGAGAAGATGGTCATGCAGGGGCTTGGTTGTCAGTTGTATGGCTACTTGCATTTTTGGGGATCACAGGGTAACTTGCCCGGCAAGTACAAAAAAACTTTAGACCTCATTGGATGTCTGGACAGATTAATGGGCTGTGGATGAGCCAGTGGTCGTGGTCCATGTGTGTATTGGTGATTTAGGACTTGGACTGTTGAGGAGAGGCCTCAACAGCGTGCCACTGGGACCTCAGTAGTAACATCCTCTGAAATGCTGCATGTGTTGTGCACAGGACCAGAGAAGTGAAAAGTAGTGGTTGAGAAGTGGTATAAAGAGGTGGGGAGTGGGGGAAATGTCTGAAACAGGGAGACCTGTATAGCATGTTCGAGTGGCTTTGTCAAAGCAGTAGTAGAACCAACTAACTGTTGGTTCTTAAAGAAGGCATTGTCAGTGAAGGGCACTTTAAAAAGGAAAGTAGCGCAAAGCTAATGCGCGTGGAACTATGTGTAGTTTGGGATGAAGCACTGCCCAAGAGTGGAGTGTGTTAACACCCTTCCTCAGTAGAAGAGAATATTGCAGATAAAACTCAAATAGGAAACAGTGAGATATGAACAGAATACCATTTAAACAGGGTGTGATGAAATGGGCACTTGGACAGATGTGTCTTTAAGCCTAAGAGGGCGGGGACCTTAAAATGTTACAGCTGCTGCAAGGAGTAGCTACTTGGGGAACCCCACAAGAGAAACAGCTCTTTACCTGCCCCTGAGAAATGCAGAGGGTGTGATTCCTAATGTCGCTGCCAGAGCCCTTCTTGCGTTGACCATAATATACTTATTTGTATGAGTTAGAGCGAAGACTCCATAGCAGCTGGGCTTGGTATCAAAAAGGGGAACAGGAACATAAGAAAGATGGCTCTTCTTTAAGGGTTATTGGATGAAACTACAGATCAACAGGTCTTATGTCAATACTAGGCACGGTTGAAACTAGTAAGGACTAGAACTAGTTGATGTATGGAAACAGAGCAAAGTAAGAAGAATCAGTGTAACTTTTGTAGTGGGAAGTTGATCCTACTGCAATTATTGAAGCTTTGAAGGGCTCAACTCGGGCTGTTAAAGAACCAAGGGGAGTAAGAGCGAAGGTTCTTGCACTGGTAAAAGGTGATTATAAAATGTAAGATATTTAAGTTAGAAATAGTCAACTTTCACAATGCAGGGAGGTTACTAGCAGACCTGTGTTTTACTAGTATTCCTTGTTACCTTGGAAGAAAGAAGTACTGTTAGGTTGATGATCACTATTCAAGAAAGAAAGATGAGAGCTAACTGAAGAGCCACAAAAGGACCTTGGAGTATTGAGTGGCTGGGTAATAAAAAGGCAGATGAGATTTAGTATAGATAAATGTGGAGTGATGTACATAGGAATCCTAATTTTCATATGAAAGCTGGGCTCTGAACTGACTGTTATAATTCAGGAGTGAGATCTTTGTGATAAAATAGGGAATTTTATGAACATATCAGATTGGCGCTTGGCAGCTGTCAAAAAGACAGCTCAAGGGTTGGGAATTATTAGAAGAAGAGTAGAAAACAGAAGGGAACACTATATGACCACATAAATCCATGCATTGCCTATATCTTTGCACAGCTATCATCCTTCCAATCGCAAGAAGAGTAGTGGTAGAAATGGAAGCAATTCAGAGATAGATGAAAGGCATCATCTGTATACAGAATGGTGCCTGTGCAGCACAATTAAATAGGCTACGCTTGCCAGTCTGAAAAAGAAATATAGGGGAAAGGAGCGTGCTAGAGGTCTGTGATGTTATGAGTGACGTGGAGGAGGTGAGTAGAGAATTTTTTTTTTTTTTCAGAGAGCACCTGGAGCATGTCTGATGAAAGTGAATGTTCAAAATAGCAAAAGGAGCTAATTCTTCACACCCCTGCAGGTGTGCAGCGGGGCTCTGCTGTGAGGTGGTGGGAGCGTGAAGAAGTCATACTTCTGTGCACACGTGAAAGCAAATGGACAAATTGAAAACTCATTGAGGTGGTTAAACACAGATATATCCCCTTGTTCAAAGTACTTGGGCTGCAGGTTTTTGAAGGTAAGGGAATACTGGGAAAACTTTAATACATTCTTGCCGTAGTCTTGCTAACTTCCTCTGACCGGTGATTGGTCGCTGTTGCAGACTGGGAAAAAAGACTAGATAGATCCCCAGTTTGATCTACTATCATTGCAAAGTTCCAGATTTAAATCTATTTTAGGCAAATGTTCCACCTGACAAATTACTTGGGTTTTAGTGTTATGTATAACTTGGGAAAGCAGCATGTGAGAGTAACTCTTAACTTTGGTGCAAATGTGTCTAATGGTGCTTACTGTTAAGCTTGGAGCTTAGAAAATTTAGAAATAGTGACAAAGGGCATCCATCATTGCTGAGAACAAGGAATCCCAGATTTGGAGTTCTTTTTTGTAGTCTTAAAAAAAGCCCAAACAAGTCAAAATACTGTAATTGCCCCCTTCTCCCCACTTCATCCCAGCCTCACAGTATAGGTCATTTTAAAACAAATTTAAAAAAACTGTTAACGGGAAAAGCTTGCTCTACTTTCCCTGCTTGCTTCTCACAGCTCCCCTGACTTAACTTGCTCTTTTTCATACTTGGCCTTAAACATATTCCTCACCTTAAAGTAAGATTTAACCATTGGCAAGAAGAACCTATAGAGGGCTTATAGCGGCCATAGTTACAAGGAAAGGACCTAACCCATGAGTCACAGAATCACAGAATTGTTAAGGTTGGAATAGATCTAGACCTTCAAGATCATCGAGTCCAACTGTCAACCCAGCGCCACCATACCCACTAAACTGTGCCCTGAAGTGCCACGTCTACATGTGTTTTGAACACCTCCAGGGATGCTGGCTCCACCACCTCTCTGGGCAGCCTGTTCCAATGCCTGACCACTCTCTCAGGAAAGAAGTTTTTCCTAATCTCCAGTCTAACCTCCCCTGGCACAACTGGAGGCCATTTCCTCTCGTCCTATTGCTGGTTACTTGGGAGAAGAGACCAACCCCCACCTCACCACAACCCCCTTTCAGGTAGTTGTAGAGAGCGATGAGGGCTCCCCTCAGCCTCCTCTTGTCCAGACTGAACAACCCCAGTTCCTTGAGCTGCTCCTCGTAAGACTTGTTCTCCAAAGACTTGTTCTCCTTACTCAGGCCAAAATTTGAAAGCACTAATTGTGCTGGACACAAAGAAGAGCTCTTGGTGTCTGAATAGAGCCTACTGGAAATTATTAATGGTGTGTGAAATTAAAAAGATGGAAATACTTTTTGAGCGTGGGGGAATACTGAGATAAAACCATGTAAGTTAATAAAATAAACATGGAGATGAATTATGTATTTTCACTTGGAAGATGTCTTGCAGATTTTAGCAAGACAGGATACAGCAGAGGTGAGTGAAAACCAAAGATAATTAGTTTCAGTCTCTGGAGTTACAACAATGGAACTAGCTGATAGTAAAACTTTCCTCAGGTCTGCTTGCATCATCTTCATTTAGATCGATTTATATGGCATCTTAAGATCTTGGGGTTTTTCTTCTCTTAGAAGCAGTGACCTAAATAGCAAAAGTTTAATGAAGTTTTTCTCTTGTCTTGAGAAAGTATGCAGTAGCTGGCTCAGTCACTGTGGTAATCTCTCTTTTAGTGGTTTTGTATCAGCTATGATTTTCAGAAATCCTTCTGTTGAGTGAAACCGTTCATAAATGCTTCCTGTGTGGAGAGATAGCACACAAGTGTTCTTGAGGGAATAGCTGCTGGAAGCGTAGGCTTCACCGGTTCTCTACTGGCCAGCCAATGTTGATTGACACCGTTACCATTTTCCCAGGATAACTAGAGATGCACGGTAGGCAAAGACATATGTAGCTACCATCTGATACTGGCAGCAAGGCAACTGCAGTCTGTGTTTCATCTTAGTTGTATATTCATCTTCGTGAGTCACAAATGCGGTGGTTTTTTTTCTAAATCTGTGCCAGAAGAAAAATGTGAGCATGACGGTGTTTGCCTTAGTACTCTTCACTGGGTTTGGTTAATAATTTTTCCCTTTGATATTTTTCTGACTAAGTAATTGAGGCGGGGGTGGGAGGTTGCTCAGATTTCTTCAGGCCAAGCAGGGTGAAATGACTTTTCAGTGCTATGCACTCCAGTAGCAAAGCCAGAGAGCTTCCCTGTGAGGCTGGTTCATTGGTCCTCAGCAGGATGCTGCATTAAAGTCTCCCTCTTGTAGTATAATTTAAAAACACAAGGGCACTTGGTTAGGAGAGCAACACCCTCTCATAAACCCAAAAAACAAGATGAAAATGTGAATTAATGGTGGGGAGGGTTGACAGTAAAAGACAGTCTCCTAAAACTTTTCTTTTACATTTAGCTATTACATGAAGACAGTGAAATCAAGTTTTGTGTGCATGTCTCAACTTCATTATATGGTGCTGAAGAGTGGCTTTGTGTTGACTGAAATAAAAGCTTGGTAATACATGAGGTTTCTACTTGAGATTCTGTCATTAGATTCTAGTACGGTTTAAGGATTTTTATGGGCTTCATGTGTCCAATTTGACCGTGGCTTTTCTTTGTCTCAGAAGCACCCTGATACGAAACTAAGACTTTGTAGTTCTAAGATGTTGGAGAGTTATTTAAAAAAGTAAAAACAAAAAAAAGCATCTTTCAGCTAACCTCGCATTTCTTTCCTTAACCGTTCTCATTTCTTTCACAAGAAGATGCATGTGGGTTTTGAATTTGCACTTGCTTTACATGTTGAACTGTAGTGCTGTAAGCTGTGGCAGAAAAAGACTGCTCCTGCGTACAGAAAAGACTTCTGTGATACAACACAACATACAGTTTTCCGTAGTTAATTGTTAAGTAAGCAGTGCTTGAATGCAAATGAGAATAATGTTTAAAAACATAGAGGCGTCCCGAGTATGTAACTCAAATAATTAGCAGCAATATTTCAGCATATTTTCCTGAGGAAAACCTTCCCTTTGGGTGGATTTCCTATGGGTTTTTTTTTGGCATAGTTAATCTCCATAAGCTAATGCAAGGGAAGATGGCTGGAACAGGTAGCAAACAGTAGGTTTGCATCCCAAAAACCCTTGAAATATTATAGTACTACTAGCTTGGCTAATTTAATGAAATGTCTGTGGGAAGTTCTCCAGGGGTAGTTAACTCCATAGTAACAGTATCAAGTTTAGTGATTTTTTTTCTCAAACTCTCCTAATTAAAACAGCAGGGGATCTCATGAAAATTCTTTTAAAATTTTGGTCTTGTAAATTACCTTCTATATTTGGAAAGTTTAAAAAAAAAAAAAAGGCAAGATGCTTAAATTAATATTTTATTACTGTTGGGAGGGAAGACTACAATTATGCCATGCTTTCTTTTCCCAAAGCATCCTTTTACTCTGTGGTGCTGCTCACTTCCACTGTAGCAAGTCACACTGTTGTGGAATTAAATGAAAAAAAAAAAAAATCTCTGTCTGCAGCTAGTGAAACATCAACTGTGTGATAACGTTTGTCATCAGAGGAGAGCAAGGGCCATCTTCATCCTTTTTTTATTCCAGCCAAATCAGCGTGGTGCTGCCCAGCAGAGGACCAGCTGTGCGGGAAGAGCTCAGACGTTCTCAGCAAGTTGAGGTTTCTGTTACGAATCTTTCATTGACAAAATACGTGATGGGAATAAAAACTTGTATACAGCTTTTAAGGGTCGAGAGATGGTCAGGAATCTTGATCGCAACCTCAGGATGTGAGGTTCTGTACAGAGAAAGACGGACCAGTTCTGAAAGAGTTTTGTAGACAGTGCACTTAACCTGGGCAAAAGAGCCTCAAAGGACTTGGAAGCCCTTATTTTCAAAGCAGGGGAAATAGATGAGATGGGAGAGAGGGGAGATTAATTTATGAATAAGATTCTCCAGTATCTTTAGTGTTGGTAGTGAGATCCCAGTAAGAGGTTTAGGTGCCTTTTCTTATCATCAGAGCAGGTGGAAAGGATTGAATTCCACCCCGCCTTCATTCCAGGTTACTGTCCCCATCTCGGAAGAGTAAGGGGAGGGAATACTGCAACCTGATGAGTGATGTCCCTTAAAACTGGAAGTATTCTGCTTTTGAAATGCCAAGCAAAGTCTCTTTGCATTCTTCAGTTGAAATTGTTTATTGTATATGACCTGGTTTTGGAGAAGATTGTCAGCTGCCTACAGCCTGGCAGGAAAAAAGTTTGCTGTGTAAAAAACCACCAAAAACTTCTGTTACAATTGTGACTTGAGGACTTGCTAATGTAGCAGTTACAGACTGAATCAGCAAGCTGTAATAAAAATTGGTAACCGATTTACTAGCATGTGATGGGCGCAGAATATGTGGGAAATTATCTTTATAGAATCAGTCAAGAAACTTCTTTTTCTAGAAGCAAGTGAAAATTATTAGCTCATCAGAAAACAAGACAGATGAAGCTGATCAGAAGGCCACTTTTACTGTGACATATAATTAGGGACTTCTCTCCAGCCCTGTCAAATTGAGACAGAGAGAGATATATGTGCACGTCTATGTATGTTTGTGTTTGGAGTTAGCTTGATCCTTAAAAATTTGGGTGAGACCAGACAGAATTGGGTTTAGGGTTCCACTTGTTGTTCTCTCAGGATTCCTGTTGTGTTCTGGCTGACTGGAACTCACTCTCTTTTAGATTCATCTGCCTTTTTGTCCCAAATTGGGATGTTGTCCTAAACTGTTCACTTGGGTAGAATAGCGCATAAGCACTTGAGCAGAAGGATATTTTTATGACCACAGGAATTAACATTAACTGACAGATACATGGAATAGGAAACCCATCTGCAGGCTACAGCTGTGAAGGAAAAAAAAAAAATTAAAAATGGAACAATGGAATTTTTTGTTGTATTTCTTTCTTTTGTGCATGTGGAACAGAGATCAGTAAAAGGACAGTTATTTATGTGTAGAAAATTGCAAGTGATTTAGAGCAATGTGGTAACCTTCCTCTTGGACTCTGGGCAAGTTTCTTAATTGGTTGATCCAAATTTAGACTCAGCCTTGCAGCGTATGTGAAAGATCAGCATAGTATCAATTTAATTTTACCTGGTATGAAGGAAGGAGGAAATTGCTGCTGTTGCCATAGAGGCAGGTTTTAGCAGACAGTAACAAAATTGTTGATACTAGTCTCAATAGACTGAATTTGAGTTGGAGAGTGCTTTTAAATTTTCACGTGAGGTTTTGGATCTTACTCTTAACTGGGTAGGTTTGTGTTGTCAAGGCCAAAACAGAGCTTCTCCCCACCCCACCCTTTTTTTTTTTTTTTTTTACTTCAGACCTTAATAACTATTCATTCAAGATAGCAGTGCCACCGCAATACAGTTCCTTTCTCTTTTAGGTGTGTGCTACTGACTGTTAAACCTTTGGTGGGAATGTAACTTCGGCTGCACAGCCCTGTTTCTGATCAAGGGGGCACAGCAAATGTAGTAAAAGGTGTAAATGCATTCAGTATTGAGTTAAGGCTTAGACAAAAAATGCACCGAGAAATTGTCGAAAAAGACACATCCTCACCCGCAGTGCTTTCAGACATGCGTTTGAAGTCTGGTTTTCGTAGGCTAATGACCAACTTGGTTAAGGTTTCTTTTTTCTGTGAAGATGCCTTTCTGGAGGATCCTGACAAAGTCTTTGCAGGCTGGCTGGGACGTGATGCTCATTCTTGAAGACCTCATGGAGATTGTGTTATCTGACATCCGTCCTGTACGTCATAGCCCAAGAAGGCTTTTTGCTCTGAAGTGCTTTCTGTTTTCTACTTTCCATCCTCCCCTCTCAGGAGAGGAATACCTGGTAATTGGTCCCTTACTGACACTGCTGTACAAAACTGAGCGAGCGTATTCCACCTGAGAAGTCCTTTTCAGTTGCGGAAGTTTTTCTGTGCCTTTTAGGGGAGAACACTTTACGCAGTGGCATGACTATGTCTGAGTGAAGTTATTGATCTAGATATATTTTAATTTTAATGATAATTACCACTTTAACTTATTTACTTTTAATAATTGTTGTGTAGGATATTTCCCAGGTGTTTCTTTACAGTAGGGCAGGCAAATTTCTGACCGTATGAGCATGTACCAAAGTCTGAACAGATATGTTACATAAGAAAGCTATCTACATTTTATAAATGTATGTATGGAGTGAAGCCTTGGTTTATTTCCCCCCCTCAACTGTTCTGCAGGTCTTGGCTGACTTTCAGAGAAGCACTTATGCATATTTCAGTTCCTTAAGTTTGGTGGAGATTAATTTCTTCTCAAGTCCATGCTCTGGAAAATGCTTTTTCCACTGCACCCTTATGCAGATATTTAAAATTCTCATAAAGAAACAAAAAATATCCATTGCATGAATTAATTCAGACATTTATGGAGACCTTCCATACAAAGTCACCTCCTATAGATGAAAGTAAAAGCCAGTTATCTGGGGTTCTGTGCCCGATATCAGAGTCAGTTTTTAAAAATAATTTTTTAATTGAACATGCACATAAATGTAAAAGGCCAAAATAATTTACCATAGGTTTAAAAACTTTCACAACATCTTGTATTTTTTTTATCATCTTTCTCTTCTCTTAGAAAACCATTGATCATGGGAACCAAATTGGATGAGGCAGATGAAATAATGGAGGAGGACAACAGGATGGATAAGGAACCAAGCTTGAGCTTTCCTCCTGCCTGGCTGTGAATAGGCAGAATTGACCTTTTCCCTTCCATGTTCAAACACGTGCATATGTGCGCTTTTAAGGTGTTGCAGCGTGGGTTGTTTGTTTTACTGTTTTGTTTTTCCTCTTCTGTATAATCCTTTTTGTCTTTCAGAGGAGGCTTTTAAAAGCTCCCATCTCTGCCTTCCTTGCTCAGCCAGCGCGTGTTTTTTCCCCTGCTGGTGTTGACATAGGGACGGTGCTGGAGGCGCCATACTGCTATAGAATCCTAGAACCGTAAAATCACACACAATCCAATCTGCTAGAGGAGGGTGCTCCCCTAGATAAAAATGATTTCCAAGTTCTGCGTGGATGAAGTTGCCCCAGGCTAAATGAGTGAGATCATTTGGGAAGTTACTCTCATTGTCTGTTACAGCTTAGTATTGTCACATTCACGGTGAAGGCAGTTTCTAGTGAGGTGTACGAGAAGCAGTTTATACATTTGCTGTCCCTCAATATAATGGATCTTTGCATGGGGGAAAGGTATAATGAAACATGGATTTTAAAATTTTTTTTTTTCCTGGATTTAATCTGGATTAAACCAGCTGGCCCTCTTGTTGGAGGGACCTATAAAGAATTGAGAGTTTGTAGAAGAAGGGATTTGCTAAGGACCTTGAGATTGTTTACGTTGGGACCGGATGTTGTCTACCTTGTGCAGAATGGAGCAATCTGGAGAGATTGGTGTGAACAGGGGAGGCAGGCAGGGAGCTAATGCATATACTACTACATGTGTGGGGGTTTTTGTGGTGTGGTCTTTTTCTTCCTTTAAATCTGGGTCGGTCTGAACAGGTTGGGATTGAGCACAGTAAACATTTATTGTGACACAAAGGCTTTTGAAGTCAACAGCTACCAGCTGGTAGACCCTGTTTTCTACTTTGTGCCTCTAGAAGATGATACGAAGTCTTAAAAAAAAAAAAAAAAAAAAAAATCAATTCAGTAGTCTTCTGCCTTCACAATATCAATTGTGAAGAAGTAAAAGTTTATCTGTTGGAGAGACAGAAACTGGGAGCTGTGTTACACAGGAACTGCTTCTTTGGTAGCAGTTCTTGCCATTAATCTTATTTCTGCTGTAAAGATGTTTCAAGTCATGATCTTTCTACTGATGTCATGTTAGTAAACATGGGCCTTGTTCTCACAGATTTTACACACTTCGCTAGCATTGCTTGCCAAAGCTGTGCATGTATGAAATTCTCCTTGTGCTCATGTACAGAGACCAAAAGCGTGGCAAAGCCACAAGCATCTGCTTCCCTCTTGCTCTCAGTGGTAGTCTAGGTTTTTCCAGTCCAGTGCACGTATTAGCTATGACCCATGAGAGGAACTCTCCAAATCTTGTAAATTCATCGCCATAACTCTGCTCATTGTATTTATTTCTTAAGTAAAAGAGCAATATCCCAATTAGTGTATCTTTAATGTAATGCCTTGCCTATGAGTTTTAGAAACTCTGTTCAAGTGCGTGTTTCTTTACCCCCATCCTGATGCATGTATGGGAACCTTAAAATGGCAGAGTTTTGCAGGGAAGTTTTGAACGACCGCTCAGCTCAAAGCAGAAATTGCAGATGGCCCCAGTTGAAGTACAGCCATGGTAGCAGTAAGCATGTCTCAAAACTTTACTGTAGGTGTTTTAGCATTGTTACATGTTTATAAAACCATGTAATAACTAGAAAAAGTATTCATCCTAACAACTATGATGAATAACGGCTTGTCTTCTTGATACTTTTCCAAGTGCCCGTATGCAGATTTTAATTGCATAAACTGCCAGTGTTTCCTACTTAGCTACAGGGAAGTATTTGTAGTTTTTACTGATGGCGGATAAATCTTGATTTTTGGTGCCTGCTCTAATGGTTCCAGTTATGAAGAACTTGAGTTCTCCTTGTAGTCCTGTAGTAGTTTGATACCTGTTACAGAATTCAGTTGAAGAGTGTTGCTTTTACTATGAGGAAGAACTTAGAACAAGTATCTGTTTCCCTGTATGAAATTGCGGTACGTTTATTCTGCCTGTATGTTGTGATTCATCTAAAACAAACCAAAACTGAATAGAACTCCCACATTTTGGGCCATTTTATATTTAAATGCTGAACGAACCCAAAGTAAAAAAAAAAAAAAAAAGTTGCTATTCAGCTATCTGTGCAGAAGGAATTTACTTTCAGGTTTTACTGTTTCTTAGACTTTGGAGCTACGGTTCACTGGTACAATAGAAATAAGGATTGGGATGTTATATGGATGGTTAGGATGGAAAGTAGTAGAAGATGGAGGATTATTTTTAAAATGCCTTTAGAAATACTTTTAGTTAATTTTGGGGGTGTGTTTGTCAGCCCTAAAGTGCTTAGATTTCAATGCTGAATTACTTAAAAAAACAAAACAAAACACCGAAAAGCAATCTCCCGTGGAAAGAAATGCATGTATCTTCAGTTTGAAGTCCAAGCAAATCAGTAATTTTCACAGCAAAGAACCAGACCGAAGCTGTATATAAGAAAAACATAATTAAGAGATGTATGCTCGATAATAATCTTCTTGTACAAAATGCATTTATAATCATACCGTAGTTGGAATATGGACAGTTATGAAAAGTTAAACAATGAAACCAGAATTGTTTTGTTTTTTTTCAAATCAGAATTTCTGCCTCAGCAGGGAGAATCGTGCTTGATTTTTTTTTTATGCATATTTTCAAAAAATAATTAGCATCTGTAGAACAGGAACATTGTGGTGGAGAAGTAAAACATGATACTAACCACAGTTTGATTGAAGCTATTTAGCTGTGCACGCTGCTAAGTGCTGAGTGCTAAATTATCAGCAGCTATTTGAAAATGGTGTTTGAGTTGAAGCCTGACTCTGCCATTGCTGGAGCATAGATGTGGAATGATGTGCAGAAAAAGATTTAACGCAATTTTCAGAAAACTTGTCAGCGGCTGGGATGCAGGAGTATTTAAATAGCTCTTCCTTGCTTTGATGAGACACTGAAAGGAAAATACCTGTAAGAGCAGTGAACAAGGCTGGTAAAACAGATTAGCGCAAGACTTTCTCTTTCAGAATATGGAATGAAGGGGAGTAACATCACTGATTGAAAGGAGGCAGGTACCTGCTGAAACAGTATTATTTGTGTGTCTGAATTATGTTAGAATCTATGCAGACTGATTCCTTGCATGCTAAAAAATTTGACGTCATGGAAATTTTGACTGCCTGGTAAATTTAAGTTGATAAACATTTTTGCACGTTACAGCTATGATTATGAAATAGCAAAACAATGACTGGGAGTAAGAAAAATTTATCGCTGAATGAGGTGAAATTTGAGCTTTGTGTGCATTATCTGCCCCAGAGTAACTGTTCTTGTGTATGATCTGGCTTCAGGGTACCCAGCAGGAAGCATGACCATGGTTTGTTTCTCAAGCTTTGAAAAAGAAAAAGGGAGTGGATGGGAAGGGGAATAAGGTAACAAGGGGACGATGCAGCATGGCTGATGTTCTATTTGTCGGCACCCTGGCTTGCTGGTGCTGGCCTGGTGGTAGGGCCATAACATCTCTCTGTGGAGGTCCATCATGTTGCCACAGGAGAGAGTCAGCACTGTGTGAGTGACATTTCTGCTAACGGAGAGTGGTTACTCTTAAACTCAAGTTTACCTTTCGCTGAAGAACGAGGAAAGGTATTTCACTTCAGGAAAAATAACGGAGATGTTGGAAACTGTTTGAAATTGTGCCACTCATAGAAGCTGAGTTGTCTTCAGAGAAGTGGCTCCTTTTTTGCTGCTCTACACAGAACAAGTGCTTGAACGTGCAGCGGAGACAATGACAGCCCTGAAGTGCCTCTCGTTCAGCCCTGCTGGGAGCGATGGTAGTCGGTCGCCACCATGAAATAGAGTGGTTTTAATGGAACTTCTTTATGCTGACTGCAGGTCTCGAAGCTGCAGGAAAGAGACTAGAAAAAGTTTTAAATTGTAAAATGTAATCCTAAAAACATACCCTCAGAATTGGGGGGGGAACCCAAGTCTTTTTTTTTTTTTTTTTTTTAAGTATATACAGGGAAACTTGTATTGTTCCATTACAGACTGCAACAGAATTGTCTGCGTACATTGTACAAGATAATCTTGAAAATTTTGAACCAATTGTTTTGGAAAAAAAGGGGAGGGAATGCAGGATCAGGCTTGCTTATTCCTGCTTGAAAATCCGGGTACAGAGAATGTGATTACGTGTGTTGCGCAGTGCGTGTGTCGAATCCATTTCTGCACAAGTCAGATGGCTCACCTGCTCAGCCATGCTGGCTTTGCTTATGTCAGAGCCCTTTAGGATGTCAAAGTACCTTTGGATCTGTTCAGCTTTCAACAGCCCATCCGTTTTACTGATCTTCTTGCCTCACTTGCTAGTGACAGTAATTATTCTGGTACTTGGGACACTCTTGGTTTTCACGAGCCATAGCATTAGCTGAACACATGTGGCTTAATAGGTGCCATGACTGCCTCTTGGGGAAGGAGACTTCTTTTTAACTTTTTTGTGGCTCTGCCCAAGATGATTTTTTGTACCTTACTCTGCCAGAATTTGTTGGGGTGGAAAGTAAACAGCGGTGTTTTATAGTGCTAAATAGACAAGCTAAAGCAAATACTCCTTTAATTCTAAGTTCTAAGAAAAACTAAGATTGAATTGGATATCTGCCTTTTCTGTGTGTATGTAACCTTGATTTAATTTGGCAGCATGGGCATAGCTGTGTTACAGCAATAGGCCAGCATCTATATCCCAATTCAGAATGTATTGGTTGGTTTTTTCCCCCCTCCTCTGTTCTATTGTGAAAGCTTTAAAGCTCGTTTGGGCTGTTTCTTTGGCAGCTGAATACAAGGCATCACCCTTTGCCAGGGACCATCCATTGTCCTCCTCTGATAAGGCTCTTGTTTCTGTCTCATCTGGGGCAGAGGCAGGATTTGCTGGGAACAGCCATTAACGTGCTAGAGATTCTGATGATGCGCACAAGTTCCTGGACATGTTGTGCTATGAAGCAATGAAGGAATTTCAAAGCCAGATAATTTGCGCTCTCAATGCTTGTTTTTTTTTTTTTTTTGGCATCCACATCAAAACCAGCAGATGATTGCTACCAAATGCGTCCAGGGCTTCAAGCAGTTTTATATGTATTTAGCCCTATGGTCATCGACTGTCAGTGCGGTGAATGACCGTCCGAGGTACTCAGCAAAAAGACATATCAAAAGACAAGGAAGTTGAGAAAGAAGACTGATTGGAAGACTTTTTCTGTATCAGCATGCAAAAGAGAACTGGCAGTTACTGGAACTTCTTAACAAAGAACAATTATTTGCATTGAGCTTCTAAATCTAAATTTAAAGCGAGCTTTCCCCAAAATAAGGACCAAATTAGTCTTCATTACCAAAGGTAATTTTAGTAACTTTAGAACATCTAAGTTTAGGCTTCCAAATAAGCCCTCGTGCTGAAGATACGGCTTCTAGACATATGGGGCTCATAAACACAAGGAAATCAGCTTGGCATTTGATAGCAGATACTTCTAGAGGGATAGCAGTTACAGCTGAACACATTCCCCTGCTTCAGGTTTCTGATGCAACTATTTCCACCTGGAGATGGTGAGGACCTTTAGGAGTCCTGTACTCCAGCTTTAAAGCGGAATTGTTTTCAAAGTTTGAGCACCATTGAGGTGGTCAGCATGTATTTAATACAAGGAAATTTGAACCACCTAGAATAGCCAATGGCTTCAGAGAAGGAATTCATCTATTCTACTGTGTCTCCTTATCAGTCTTCCAGGAAGACTGATTAAAGTCCAGGAGGACTTCATCTGTGGCCTGGGCCTTCTTTTGTATATATCTTAAGGATCGTTCTTGCCAAAGTCAAGTGTAGAAACTTTACAGGTGGCTACAGTCAGAGGCTCTAGCATTTAACCCTTGGTCAGAACACCGTGTGCCTGTGGAGTAATATGTTAATGTTTGTTCGACGACAGAACATTTCTCAGGACTGTGAAAAATGCTGGCAGATCACCCATTCTCAAGCCGTTTCTTAGCCACTGTTAGTCAGTCAAGGACATAAATTTAAGGCGATCTGATCATAATAGTTTCCTTGCCAATGTGCTGGCAGGAAAAGAAGTTATAGAGCATCACAGGACAAAACACTAAGGTGTCTTGTCTCATGCCAAGACCTCTGTCAGAACTGAGCTAGACTAATCAAGGTATCTCCTATGTGACCACATCATTCCTTGGACTTGGAGGGTTTCTGAGCTGACTTTCAGAAATGTTGCTCGTTAGCCAGGTCTGAGACTGACACATCCTCCCAAGTCATCTTTAGGTACAGGTGCTGACTGGCTGCCCTCAGTAGAAGAATGCTGTTCGGCACCCCTTCCAAGGGTCTGAATTTTCAGTGGCATGGACAGTGAAGTATGTTTATTTTGTAAATAATCCTGTAGCTGGATAAAACCACAAATAGTTTTACAGACCGAGAAGGGTTTTCTTCTGTCGTACCTTTATGGCATTCTGCTGAGCTCAGGGAGGGTTTTCCTTACAGCTCTTTGACATTATTTTTCCATGTGTAGGCTTTTCTCCATTTCTTTTCTCAGCATTGTATCTAGAATTTTAAAAATTTGCAGTCTGAAGGTAATATGAACAATTAGCACTTGGTGGCAGACCCAAGCAGCTTAAAGATTTATAAATTGAGATTATTTCTGATCTTTTGTAAATTTGGGAACATTGGTTCAAGAAAAATAAGTTGATTTTTTTTTTTTTTTATGGTTATGCTACCAGTTAACACAAATGAGTCGATCAAAGTAACAGTTGAAACTTGCAATTCTATCCAAACTAGAATTGGACAATGCTATCATTACGGTAATGCTACAGTTGGAATAAGTAAGTAAAAAAAAAAAAAAAAAAAAAAAAAAAATTAGTAGTGTGAAATTAAGTCAGAGAGGTCATCCTCACACATGGTTAGTTCTGGAAGTGCAGTGAGCAAAACCTGCCTTACAACAGAGCCGTGTCCTTTGTTTTTGTGGATAGAAATGTCTCAGTTAACACTTAACTCTCCCTAAAGGCTCAATTCTAATACAGAATGGCTTGGTTTTTTGTTGTTTTTACTGTAATTACTACTTTTTCAATCTCTGTGTATGGTGATCTGAGACCTTTTTGGTTAGGTGTTTAGACGTGTGCATGCTGCAATTTACCACATTTGTGAGCAAGAAGTACATGTCAATAAAACACAAAAGGCAAAAAAGAAGGTTAACTATTCAAACTGCAAGGTGCTGGCAACACCAGACCGAGGCTTCGGTTTGGAAAAACGTATTGATGATGTCCTCGGTGATTTGTGTCTTGTGCTGGTAGACTCAAGTTTAGTCAAACTAATATAGCTTAGAGCTGTTGTTTCCTCCCACCTTCTCTGGTGTCTGGATTCAGGCCAATACCACTGATCTTCCTTGGCTGCATGACCCAAGACCTTCTCATGTAACTATTTTGCTTACTAACCGTGTTTCCAGAAGATGTTTTTCTCCTGGCTTTTTGGAGCAGATGGCAAGTCAGAGATTAGCTGATTATTCCTACACTGAGAGCTTGACTGGGGAGACTTCAGCGCATCCTACCAAGGTACTAGTTTTTATCTGAATAAAGCAAATGTCCCTTCTAACTCACAAGAATGTTTGCCATTGATAAAAGGTAATTACTTTTTATAAAGAGTGCCCCACATAGCTGAAGTTCAAACTCCTTTTTCACCACTGCGTGAAAAATTTTCCCTTTCTGTAGTAGTATGAGTGGGAGCTGAGAAACCCAGGTCTGCCAGTTTGGTGGATACTGAGCCTTTCACTGCTCTGTGTTCTGCTGAAGTTGGGCACATTATAAGAGAATCCTGTATCAAGTGCTTTAAGATCTATTGAAGTGAGAGGCTGCATTGAGAGTTTGATGAAATTGTTACTGTTCCCAAAATACCTCTTGGGGTATACAGGTAAGTTAAGTTGAAGAATAGGTGGTTGGAACTGAGACCTGTTGTCAGTCTGAGTGGAAGTTTGCCGTAATACTTTGCAGAGGAAATTGAAGGGGAAAAATTCTTCTTGATACTGACTGATCTCATGAAATGGTCAACTATGCTATTATATTAGGAAGAATATAAACGTTATATTTTGGTACTGAGGACAGTATGTTTAGGATCGTACTACTTGACATGCTAAATTACTAAGCACTGACTAGTTTTTAAACTTAGTCCCTGAGTTGGACTGAGTTACTGGTGGTTGCTGAAGTCTGCTGGGAAGCTGGGATCAGAGTTTAAGACTTGCAATTCTCAAAGTCCTTTCAGGTTAGTGTCTGCATTAAGCTTCGGGTAGATTTATTTAGGGGCCCTGAGTGGTAGAGAGTGGTTTTAAGCAAATAAAAATTCACTAATCATCTGTCATTGCTGTTCAGCAGCTGAAAAGCTGACATATGCTGTGTCTGCCATCAGTGTGCTTGGGGATGGCATGAGATCTCCCGAATGAGGGAAACCTGTCCAGGATTCTTAGAAGGCATTACTGTTAGGGTGTAATCAAAGATTAACTCGGTGCCGTACATTGTAACTGAAATTTGAAGGAAATTTTAATGACGGCGTGAAGTTGTCTGTGTCTATAAACTTACCTAAACATGAGTGTGTCTGTCTCATTAATTTTGTTGCCATGTTTCACTTTTTTTCTTTTGATTAAAGTATTTCTTGTTTTTGCTAGCACTTTCAAAGACCTGTACCGTAATTTAGAAAATACTTCTCAATACAGGCATTGTTGACGTACATAGTGAATTGTCGTGAAACATTGAACCTTTGAACTTCATTTTGTTTGGATGGTTGTAAATAATAACATCCGAGGGATGCTTCTGTCTTGCAGATACTGAGATGCAGGTTATTCCGCATTGATAGTTTGAATTTCCTAAGACCATAGAGGATGCTTATTTGTAAAGAGTTGAGAGTATTTAAAGGACTTGAGACTAAAAATCAGCTTTCTATTAATTTAGCTGCAACCATTGATCTTATCAAAGCTGAGAATATGAAAGATGTTGATGGTTAGAGGGAAGAAATTGGCTTCCTCTGAGGGAATGAGCAGTCTGTTGCTCGTTTTATCACAGAATTCAAACACCGTAAATTCTAATTCATGTGTTGAGTGTTCCTACTGCTGTATCTTTCAGAAGGCTGTTTATGTTGGAAGTCCAAAAGTATATGAGAGATAGAATACAGTCCTTTTGTTGAACTGGAGAAAGAGCATATGTACCTGCATGGGTTTGGGGTGTAATGAAGATCTGAGGAACTCTCCTGTTGTGCTTTGTCATCGTCTTTTGCTGTGACAAATGATGGGTGTTTTTCTATCTATTTTTTAAATGTGTAGCTGATCAACAAGAGCCTGGTCCTTTGTGGGACATTTAGAGACTTAAGCTCTAAGGAGTGCTTTTTTTAAGGCATCCATTGTAAATAACCTGTGCTTTGATAGTCCATATTTTAACTGATAATATACCAATTACATTAGAGCTGTTACAGCTTGAAGAACATATACCAGGGGCTCTTTTGAGACCCTTCACAGCCAGTACACATCTTAAAAAGAATGCCTTGTGCTGTAACGGGAGATTGCCTCTTGGTGGTTTATGGTACTGGTCTTCATCCCCTGTGAAAGCCCTTTCTGCCCCACAGTCTTTGGAAAAAATCTCCCCATAAATAGCCATGAAAGACTCTTGGTTTAAATTTCTCCTTTTAAGCATTCTGTGGTCTATTACTTGCCTGAAAACCGGAATATAGGTAGTACAGGTGCTAACTCATTTGTTTTTCTTCTCACTGGGCTTATAAAATGCTGATTAGCTTGTACTTGCATTTTTATGCTATTAGTTCTTTACCTTCCAAACCAATTGCTTTCATACAAATTTTCACTTAATACTCTTCATTCTGCCCATTCCTCTCGCTTCTCCAAATACAGCTTCTTTCTTTGGTATTTCAAAAATTGTTACTGTATACATTTCACATAATTACAAGGTCTCTTTCATTGCATATGTGTAACTTTAATGGAGGAACTGAAAATCTTAAACTGGGATTTGAAAAGTACTTTATATGTGACCCACATGGAATCTAAAATGTGTTAAGCATTTTCTATCTTGAAAATAAAACTATTGGTGGAACCTATTCTTCTTACCTGTAGTTGTTTGAAACTAGGTTGGGAAAAAAGTTGGTTCAGAGAAGTTTCAAACCTACAGTAAAATATTTTTCTCTTGAACTCAGTGCTAAATGTTTTTTATTTTCAAAAAGCTATTTGTTAATAAAAATCTTCCACATCTCCAAAGACTGACAAATGTCCGTAGAATGTAAAGGAGCTTGTCCCTTTCTCTACTTTCTAAATGACATTTGTTTTTCTTGTGGAAGGTTTCTATCTTTTTTTCTTCAATAATAGAAATTATTATTATTCCAGTAATTCATTTCGGTAGACAATGTTGGGGTCCCCTAACTGCATGTGTTCTTAATCTTAAAAAATTCAGCAAGCAAATCAATGAAATTGCAATGTGAAAGAAGGCAGGAAAATAAGAAAAATGCTTTTTCTCATGCGTTTCAGTGTGGCTTCTGTCGTGTGCTTCTTGGATTAAAAGTGCTACGTTGCCAAAATAAAGGCGCCCTCTCCATCTGAAGACAAAGATTGATAATGAAGCACAACAATTTTTGTTCTAAAGTACTGGTAAAGGAAGGAAATGAGGAAAAAAAATTAAGTGCTTTACATTCTGCTAGTTCATTTAAGTACCATTTTCTTCCATGTAATTGCTATGGACAGCCATATGAAAATGAACGTATTGTGTTTATACTGTCCTTAAAAATGTCATTCCCTTCTCTTTTTCTATTTTTTTTTAAAGAACAACATTTGGCTTCTTAAAAGCTGCAGTATTTGATACTCATTATTTCTTCTGTTTACTCATGGGATAAATTAGACAAATTACAGTAGTTCAAGAGAGATTGGAACTGCCTATAATCAGGACAAACAAATGAGTAGTGTGTAGTAAAGGAGCACTGCCAGCTCTAGCTTTTTATAATATCTGATATCTCCTACTTTTTTTCATGTATTTCTTGTTTGGTGTTTTTTGGTTGTGTTTTGTGTGTGGTTTTTTTGGCAATGGCTTGGTTTTCTTCTGTTAATTAATACCATTTGGGTAATGGTATCTTCATTCATGGGGACTCTTGGCTAAGGACACTGGCAAGCACATCCTACACAATCTTTCCCAGCCACCTTCTCAAATTAAAAAGAAAATCCCCAAGGCTTTGATTGGCTTTCATAGGCGACTTAATTAACCATGTTTCTCTTGAGCAATTTTTTTGTGCCTAAACAAGACTAACTTTCTAGAAATTAAGGCATAGAATTAAATAATGAGCTTTTCTTGTTGCGCTGAACCTCAGTAAATGTATGTATGTACCAAACTAGATCACAGGTCCTTCTCCAGGTTTTTGAGGTGTTTCTGGTTGACCCCCCACCCCCCATTTGACTTTAATCCTGGAGTCATTCTTTTCCATATGTAATGGTGGCCTCTACTCTACTCTTGAACTTTGAGTTCTTTAATTTCTTTGTATTTTATTTTTAGACTATGTGTTTGGTAGCTGAGTATTTTTTTTTCCCCCCCCCCCCCTTCCCTTTTCTATGGGGAGGAAGCAGCACAGTCACTTAATGGTAGCTCTGTATATGCTCTTGATTGAGGATAGTCTTTGTTTACTAAAGTGTATGTCAACAGATAACTAAGTACAAAACCAGAAAACAACCTATGCACTCGGAGGTTGGTTTGTTTGCTTCTGGGTTTGGGGCCTTCAAGCCTCTGCATCGGGTAGAGCCTTGTTATCCTAGGGAGGGTCTCGGTGCTTTCAGCAGGATTCTTTCACTGACATGACAGAATTGGATCTTTTGTCTCGGTGGTGTCTTCTCTTGCACTTAGTGTTCAGGAGTTTGTTGTTCAGGCCTTTTAACTTGTCATTTTTGTGGTCTCTCTTCTTGTCCACAGGGAATAATAATAAATATAAATCACGAGCCTCTTTGGACCTCAGGATCAGTTACCAGAGCACCAGACTTATTACTGCACCAAGAGAAATGATTAGTTTTCATACGGAGTAGAGCTAATTTTTTTTTTAATTGTCTGTTTCAGAATTAATGGTTTCATATCATCTTAGCGCAGGCAGGATGAAGTACAAGCTATGTTCTTTTTGTGAGATAAGTTGGAACCTGAATGGTTTGGTGTTTTGTGTGGTGGTCGCTTTTTTTGGTGTTAACGCTTTCTGGGTTTTGGTCTTTTGTTTTTTTTTTAAAAGAAGGGCTGAAGTTTTGACCCCCTCTTTGATCAATAGACATTAATGTTAGTGTTGTGGGTTTTTTTAATCTTCCGATGCTTAAGTGGAGGTGAAATCACATATCCCATCTGTTTTCTGTGGTGCTATTCTGCAAAAACAATAGAAAATAACAGCTAATTTCCTTTTCTAAGCTGGTAGGTAATATCAGTATTCTTTCCAGCAGTTCACAAGCACACCTTTTGGGGCAGAAGGAACTTCCACCCTAAATTCTGTTGTGCGGTTCATAGTCCTGATCTGACATCAGCTTTTAAGGCTGATACTGTGTTCTGGCTGTTCACTTTTCTTTTCAGCATGTAAGTTTTTTGAGGGATAGGCAGCAGGAACTCTTGGAGCGATGACAGAGCAAGAACACACAGTTCTAACTTTTTGCTGTAGAGAGGTGATCTTCCCATAATGACGGCTGAAGGCTGCTCAGAGATTGACGGCTGCTCTCAGTTGAGCCCAAGGTGATAAATAAATAATCCCTGACAGGATGTTGATGGTGGATGACATTTGGTGGTCTTTTTTTTAGCTGTTCTTTGAGTAGAAGCTTGCAGACTTCCGTTTCCTGTTTTCTGCTGGAGTTCTTGTGGAGGAAACTCTAAAGAGTTGGCTTGGTTTTGGATTCTTTTCGGGACGTGCCTTTGTTGTGTTCTCAGTGCCTTCAGAAGCCTCAAGTCCTTCCCTACCTCTCCTCCTGCAGGGCTGCACTCATGCTTGTGAGCGCTCCGAGAGATTAAAGACTTTGCGCTCTCGTATGAGGTGTGTTTGCTTCTGGAGTCCTTTTTGTACGTTGGGGATGGGGGGAGGATGTTCTGCTGCTTTCTGTCTCTCTTTGGGAAGAGTCCCAGCCTTCTGGGGAGAGGAACTGGAAGACAAGAATGAAGACGAATCCCAATTTTGTTATTTGTGCCTGTGAGTTCTCTATTGCCTTACATGTGATGTTTGACCGTAATTTGTTTTGGAAGATTGCAGGGTAAGCTGCATTATTTCTTGGAAGAACTGCAAAATTACACCTACTTGTGGTGGTGCTTGTAACAGAAATTTCAAGTTTCATAAAGAGCAGCTCGTTTGGATAGATTATAGTAAAACACTCCTAGTGTATCAGGTTTTCTATTTGGCCAATGCTTTTTAGCACTGGGGAAGATAAAGAGCATGAAAATTTCTTGTTATTGTGGGTGACCCCCAGGGTGTTCGGTAAAAAGGAGTGACTTTCTGACGGCAAAATTACTTGTTCCCTTGCGGAAATCTTGATAAATAAATATTTGTGGCTGTTGTGATGTTACTTCCCAGGGACTTCCTGAGTGCTTCACATATTCTGTGTGGGATCTGATCTTTCTGTACATTTAGTCTTCTGGAGCAAAGATGAGATGGTATTTCTTGAAATGCGAAAGGTATAATGGTTACTTTAAAGTTTTCCTTGTGACATTGTTGTATTTCTTAAAAGTGCTTAGATGGCTCATTTTGACTGCTGCTGGTGTTTTAAGGATGCTTGAGCAGATAATAGCTCAAATTTTGTTCTTAATGTTTTTTAATGTAATCATGTATAGTAATCCAAAAGATTATCAGCAGTGGTTTTGCTTAGGAAAAATACTAGATTAGAGTATATTACAACTGTAAGTTCAAATACTAACACTTGTTCTTTGTAACTTATTTGAAGGTTTAAGGACAATATTGTTTAGCTTTGCTACTTACATTTAGACATTCAGAAAGATATTACTCTAATGCTTAACCTTCTAGGGTTCTTAATGTTCACATCCATTAATGGCAACTTCAAAGTATAAAGGTTTGATTTTTGTCTATTTAATGAACTGATACTTGCAGAACAAACATCTCGTTATCAGAGTGGGTACTGAGAAGGTATGCTGAAGGCACGGCTTGTTATAGCCAGTCAGGTTACCTGGCGTGTGGCTTCTGACTTTCCTTCATGACAAGCCTAACTCTGTGCAATGATTTTTCATAACTTAGGTTCCTTCCTGCGCGAGGTGGTTTTACAGAGGTGGAAAAACAAAGTGTTTGGAGTACTAAAAAAACCCAAACACACACACGCACGCACACCAACCACCAAAACCCAAGAAAACCAACCCCAAAATCTCAACACCCCCCCCCCCAAATATATACCCCATTTGCATCTAAATAAGATGGTATGAAAACAGTGTTGAATATGCTATCAATAGGAAATCTCACTCTGAGTTGCAAAGCAATGTAAATGACATGTATTGGTAAACATAAAATGGATGATACTCTAGATATACGAATTCCAATTTCTAGTGTAAGTGTAAATTCTTATACTGCTACATTGCCAAAGAAGGTGGATTTGAGTGAAATTGTCAGCACCATGTGGCGGCGAGAGCAAGTTTATTGTCTGTGAGTTACGAAGAAGGAGTTCTTCAGCCCTTTAGCTTGGAGATAAAATGATGAAATACGATTTTTCACACGGAACGAGCAGGGGAGTTTTGTTGGGTTTTTTGGTTGGTTGTGTGTGTGTGTCCCTGAAGGGCTTTAAAGGTGTTCTCTCTCTCTCTCTCTCTCTCTCTCTCTCTCTCTCTCTCTCTCTCTCTCTCTCTCTCTCTCTCTTTTTTTTAGAAAAAAGAAAAGAGGAAAAATAGTGCTATGGTATTTCTTGTTGTTCTTCCCTATTGTCCTTGTGACCCACTTTTTATATTGCAGCGTTATCCTTTGTTCAGCCAAGAGAGGAAGAGAAAGGAACTCTGGGAAAATAATGTGGAATCAGTTGACACACTGTCTATCTGTATGTGCATAGAGCTGGGCAAGTCAGCTCAGCAAGGGGCATAGAAACTTCTAAAACTGGGATGTGATCCTAATGGGAAATGTAAAATTACTGTGTTTTGAGATGCTCCCTCCCCCCCCGCTTCCATTATCCCAGGCTGTTCCGCTATGGGTGTTGCCCTTATCTTGCAGCCCCCTTACCTTAAAGAGCTGGGCAAAGCAGTGTGGTGTATGAGGAGAACTGTAACGGTAAGAGTTAAACAGCTTTGTGGGTGCACCGGCTTGTCAATGGAAGATGACAGTGTGCCAGTTGTACCTTTCTTCTTGGTGCAGAGGATTACTATTCCAGTTTTACTTGGAATGATATCTTCCTTTATTAGGGTAAAGCTTGATCCCATTGCAGTGCAAATGTCTAAGCCTGGAGGAGAACTGGAGGGAAGGTAATTCTCACCTATAGAGGTTCCCTAACCTTGGGAGGTAGTTGAACAGCTCTTAACTGTGGTTCTCTCTGTCACAAACGAACCAAAGGCAAAACTAAGTGTGAGCTTATACACTATTTTTTCACCTACTGGCTAACAAGAACAGAAGGGAAAAGAAAAGGGCGGGAGGTGGGAAGCAGCAGTGTTTCCCTGGGAGGAATACACTGAATTTTTGCTTACAAGTCCTCCCTGGTCTTATAGGCTCCACTTGCACTGTTCTCTGGGTCCACAAGTGTGTGCCCTCTGAAGCAGCTATATGGAAACTTCTTAAAAATTAAGAATCCTGAAGTAATGCGTTTTGAGGCTCTGTGTGCCTGTGACTCTTTCAGAAAAGGTGGAATCCTGTTTTGTGCTTAGGCAAAGTTAAGTAGGACTAAAAGAAGTACCAGAGTTGCATACGACATCTTTTTTCCTTAGTGTTCCCCAGCACCTTTTCATTTTAGCTCTTCTGCTGAGTGTCATTAAATCCTTAGGATGGTGATTAAATACCACCCCATTTAATCCTTCTCTCAAAGATCAAATGGCAATAAATAAGTAGTGATATAATGGACGTGGCAGAGCTTCAGCTGCACCAGTATAAGCGATGGCATGTGTGCTTTGATAAAGGCTTCTTGGTCCTGTGCTCTCTACAGCTAATGCTGCCGGATGGCCGGGTTTGTAGGGGTGGCCCACAGAGGGCCAGGAGCTGGAGCTGACAACAGGCTCAAGGGCAAAAGGAAGAAGGCGCTGTGCTTACTCTTGCTCTGTTTCTTCAAGGACTCCATTTGCTTTCATAGCAAAATTCCTTACAGATACATCTACACCTTCCTGCACCCTGGTTTAGGTCTCCGGATTTCATATTAAGTACAGGTATCAGCTCAGTACCTGAGGAAAGAAACAATTCTCTGCACATCAGTACCATCTCTTCAGCATCCTGCTGTACCTAAACACAAAGGATAATAAAACTGATTACCTTTGCTCATCTGAAGAAACAACACGTTGCTTGAATTCTGCTTGCCAAGTCTGCTTGCAGAGCTTATCAAAATATCAAATACGGTATTTTTAAGTTACTGTAATGCTTTATAACAATTGATCAGCATGTTAAAAAAAAAAAAAAACAAAAAACCACAAGCCCCCCCGCCCAAGCCATAAACTTGCCATCTGCTTATGCTGTCACCCTCGTGACTAGAGTTCTCGGTTTTTGAGGGAACCTTCCATGCACATGAAAATGAATCAAAATATAATTGTTGAATACATAAGCACAGCAGCAGTTGCTGTATGGGCAAAAAGAAAATGGAAGCAACAACGGAAAGCAGCTCTTCCCTGTGCCTGTGGTGCACTTGACTTACTGTATGTGTAGAAATAAATACCCGTGTGTGTGTATATGTACATGTACAAGCATGTACACTTTTATAAAATTCATGCAGTAGCAACTCTAGTTTCTCAGTTTCAAAAGCCTTCCTGTTTTCTCACCTGTGAAGAGTAGCTGTAGTTTGGCAGCTCCGCTGCTAACGTCTGTTCTGGTACCTGTTGTGCTGTGCTTGAGCTCTGGCTGGCGTGAAGGTGAGATAGTGCCTGAAAACCCCGTTCCAGGGTTAAAGTGCTGGGTGAATTCACGCCTGCCACAGTTTGCTACTATTCTTCTGATTTTTCCTGTTAATAGCAGCTATGCTAAAAGATGGCCTTCATCATGTTCTTGTTGCAGCTTAAGCCAACATTGCGTAAGTAGCATCGGAGCCACTCAGATGCCATGTATGTGAACAGTTACAGTTAAGACAGCAAGTGTGCTTCAAAACTCCTAAAGCAGGAGGCGAGTGACCCAGAAGTGGCGTTCATCAGCTATGTCAGTCAATTTGCAGCTCAGCGGTTACCTTCTGCAGCTCTGTTGTACTTGCGCTGAATTGTAAGGCTGGTCTTTCCTTTATTGTCATTTAAGTTCTTCAGCTTTTGATTTGCTTTAATCAGACCCATCAGCTTACTTCCAAAACTACACGGGAGTCCTGGTGGAGCGCCATGTACAGGCATGTTAAATCCATTTTTCATTTAACTCTATCATGCATAATCATAGGTATGATAAAGTTCGTGTTACCGTCATGTATTAACGTCATGTCTGTTATCGCACAACATTCCTTTTTCTTAATTTTGTTTTGTGTTACAGCCTCCAGCTGGTTCTACCAGGGACTGTCACGTGAAGTGTGGGAAAGAAATAAATCCAGCTTTTCTCTGAAATACTAAAGGTCTGCCCTAAAAAGTTGTCTCTTCACAGAAGTTGTAGTAGTCTTATTATAATCTAAACTGAAATAAGTTTAGTCCTTGATAGTTTGTAACTTGTACTGAACGCTTATTTGTCTGCGTAATGGTCCAGTTCCCATTCTCTGTAGTTGTTGCATGCCTTAGCACAAAAGAAGATGTAAGTATAACATGTAAGTATAACAATACTGGCCGCTTATCTGTGTAATTGTTACAGAAGAGGCTTAAAAATTGAAGTGGGAGTAACACTCAATTAAAACGAAATAACCAAATCCAGGTTTGACAAACGCACATGCTGTTGTATAAGTTTGTAAGTTCAGTCTCAAATTTAGGTATTTAAAGAGTTGATATGACATTGGGATTCCGGTTCTTGTTTTGCATAGTGAATGTTCGCTGTATATGAATAAACACTGCTCTGATAACCACAATATTGGTGGTCTGCACCAGTTTAATTGAGAGAAAAAAAGAATAGATAGATTAGTTTTGGCAATAGATTTCACCAGTGAAAGCTAGGTGTGTCAGTCTTTGCTAAAAAGCATGATTGTGATCCTTGTTCTACCTTCAATTGCTCAATTTCATCTTTATTTTCCTTTGGGCATCATTTGAGTACTTAATTTATCTCCAGGACTCCACTAGAATATTTCTATAGCAGACAAATTATTTGTCAGATAGCTTTTGATAGGAGCCTTTCTCTTACTACTCTCAAACGATATCCCTGTGGGCTTTTAATGTTCTTTTTACGAAGTCCTAGGGACCAAAAGAGTGCTCTGGGGTTGAGACTTGACTTCCTTACTGCTGCCTCTGCCTGGGAAGGAGTTTTCTAGGAGAAGCCTAATCTTTAAAGGAAAACTCCCGGTTGAGTGAGGGTGTGGTTCCCTCCCTGTTCCTCCAGTAATTAAACGTGTAATTTCGCAGCATCCAGACAGATACGGAATATGAAGTCCTTGAACTGGGTACCGGATTGTTATTTGTGAACGGGAGTTGATAGCTCTTTTGCTTATTGGGCATATTAATCACACCAAATCAAAAGAATTTACTGAATGCACGAACAGTAAGTGGTACCTTAGAGCAAAGACAAAATTCTACCCAAATTCTTGCTGGGAATTTACAGTAAATAACAGCAAGCTGGTAAATAACAATTTTCATAATACACGATAGAAGAAGAGCGAGTGAAAATGAACTTCTCAAACAGACCTTAGGGTAGCGAAGGGATTATTCTTTTGCACTGCAAGACTGTACAGGCCTGAGGCAGACAGATTCTGAGGATGAGGGGAAAAAACTGTGGCTCGGAGACTATAAATGTGGAGAATCCATACCAGAATCCTGCCGTAGTGGTAGGATTTCTCTGAAATTGTCATTGGAGGACTTTGCTGTCTGAGAGATGACCCACAAATGCTTGTTTTCTTTGCGAGGCAGAAAAAACTCAATTCTGTTTGGCCCGTGGAATGGACCTGTGAAGCATGATGGAGATCTGGGGGAGAAAGGGTTATGTGTGGGGACGTGGATTTGCTGCTGCTTCCCTCTGCTTTTATTTTTCTCTCCCTCAATCCAATCTAAATTTGAGAGCAAGGCCTCGCTTCTAGTGATTTCCCTGTATCAAAGTCACTGCTGGCTGCTCTCTTTGCTTGCCCCAGTTGCACCCCTCCACCCCCATTTCTTCCCAGTTCTTTTTTGCTGTCTGGTTCCTGAGTCTTTAGGGGTTTCAGGAGTGAGTTAAGTTTGGGAACTGGCTGTCACTCCAGGTAAGGACCCTCCTTTCCTTTCCTTTTCCCGGTCCTTTGTATTATTTTGTTGTTACGACATCCAAGAACCAGGTTAGATTTCTCTCAGCTGGTTGTTCAAAAAAATACACCATGTTCACTTGAGCCCAGCAGTAGTAGTAAGCCAAATTGTTCGCTTTGCTATATGGTGGGTTTCTGTAATTTTTTTTTTTTGCGTGTGTGTTATCTGTAAAAGTCATCATTGATAATACTGTGTTTTCTCCACTACCTTGGCAGAGTTGGGGACAGAGGAGGGGTTAGGGCAAGGTAGGAAGCTGGTTCCCTGGAACATCCTTGTCCTCTTTTACAGTTGAGACCTGTCACAGTTTTTAATCCATTTATTGTGTAGTTGCAGTGCTTTTGTTTTCTAATCAAGATGGCCTGAGGTGCCAAGATACCAAGCCTGAGATTCCCACTGCAAAATTGCGTAGTGATTTATTTTGACAAGATCTATTTACCATGAAATCGTGACCAGTGATGCTAATTTTACTGTCATTTTCAATTCATTATTAGATGAGCCCTGACTAGCTTTTATAGCACTTTTTATCGCGACTACTCTGACAGGCCTAAAATTGCATGGCTTTCAGGTTTTGGCATGTTATGTTTTTTTTTCTCTCCTCCCCTGTGACCATTCCTGCTCAGAATTGTCACATGCAAAAATACTAGACCAAATGAACAAAGCGTGCTGGTGCTCAAAACTGAAGATTGTTTAGGCACACATGTACTCAAGACCATTATAGTATAATGATTTTTTTTTTAAGTGGTTTAGGATATTTTGATATTACAGTTTCTGAAGAGTATTCCAGCAGTTCCCTTGCCTTGTATTTTGAGGTTGTTTTTTCCTGTAACAAGCTGCCATTGATACTGACAAGTTTGAGTAGCGAGGCTCCATCGTTTCTAAAAATTGTAAGTGCCAATATTTTGTAAACCAAATTCTCTGAAAAGGCTTGTTCAGCACCTTCACTAGAGGAAAAGTTCTCTCTACTTGACTGAAAGGGAAACTTCGATTACCTATGCTCTTTCTGGTGGTATAACGTAGCCTCTTTGTTTAGCCCCCAAACCTCCCTGCTTGCGCTTGACACAGGCATTAGCATAAAACTCCTGTTACCACTAGATGGATCTGTTTGTTTAATAAGCCATTGACTACCACTTGTTAAAGAGAAATCTTTCAAGACTTTTCTGGGCGATATAAAGTACATGTTACCTTACTGCTCTTTGATGACTACAGTTACGTGTGGGAGGGGCCATTAAAAGATGATGCTATTTTTATCCGGCAGCCCATACTATTCTACTGCTTTCCATGTATGGAACTAGTAAGAGCTCTAGGATTCTGGAAAATAAAATGTTTTGGTTTGGTGATGTGGGTTTTTGTGGGTTTTGACTTTTTTTTTTTTTTTTTTGGTTTTGTGTTTGTTTTTAATTGAGGGATCAGAACTAATAACACCTCACTTAAGTTGCTATACATACAGCTGAGAAGTTAATCAGAAACTTTCCTGTGTAAACATAGGTATTTTGACCTGTGACAAATTGAAACGTTCAGCTTCAGGAAATTCATTATACATGGTAATCAGTTGGTTTTGTTTAAGAGAAAATAATCGACTGTTTTATAAATACTGAAGGCACATGAACATCTACTTTCTGTTACTCAAAACCCATCTGAAACGGAATCGCAAGGCCATTACTCAACTGTTTACCACAAAGACCGGCCTTAAATATGAGATGCAAAGGGTATTTTTAGAAGCAGGCGCTTTTATCAGTTCAAAGATGCGACGGTTGCAATTTCTTCAAAACTTTCTTTCTATGGGAAGAAAATCAAATATTTGTTTGATGCTTTGCTCTGTATCTCTGTGCCAGGAGACATAAACGAAGAAACCCTCCCAGTCCAAAACCGACTAGTTCTGACAGAGGGAAGGGGAAGGGACTTCTATAGAAAAGAGCGACAAATGACCTGGTTTGGTCTTGGCCGTGGTGGAGGTTGGTTTAGTGATGCTCCTTCCAACCAGTACTTCTACAATTCCATCAAACCAAAAAATTAAAAAAGTTCATAGACATCTCTTATTCCAGAGGGGGGAGGAGCAACCCAGAAGTTATCTAAAAGCTTTCTTGATGTGTAACATGGCACAAGAGAGCTATTACATCTTCTCTGCTTACTGTTTTTTTCACAGACTGTTACATTCCACACAGTTATAATTTTATTTATTGAATTAATATTTGATTCGTGTACCTTTTCAAAAAGGTATTTTTAATTCCTGGCCTAGAAAGAGAATCCCCTGCTCTCCCCAGCAGTTTATGTGCTTAGATTTCAGGTCAGCCTGTCTGTGATACTTGCCTGTAGCCAGTTCCAAATTTTACTTGTTTAATGGTATTAGTATTGTACCATCACAGTACGCAACATTTGCAGCTTTTATCAACTGGAACTAGACATCTTAGTTACCAGTGTGTCTGAACTAATGTTTAATAAGAGGCAATTCATTTCTACATAGGTGTTTCTCTAACGCTTATTTGCCAGAGCAGTTATACAATACACAAGATGCAGCTGTGCCTCAGATGATGGAGCTTTTCCTCCTAGTTCTGCAGATCTTCCAGCTGGTGCCCAAGACAGCTGTCTGTCCTTTCAGGTCATACTGCAAGTAGTACTTTCCTTTTATTGGGGTGCTTTGTTTCTGGTTTGCTTTTGCGTATACAGCCATAGCTGTCCCTTTCTTCCAGTAGTTTGAATTAATGTAGATATATTTTAAGAAGTCTATTTCACACTGTCCTAGCAAATAATCGTAACTTTTTTAAGTGTTCTTAGTGACTGTTTTTAACATCTGCTTGTTTGTAGGTATTACAGACAGAACTCGGGGGTCTGAATTTTTAGCAGATACAGGTGAAATGGCAGTTTTTATGGCACCTTGAGCAGTACAGCGGTGAAATAGAAGAGGAGTAGATGTCAATGTATCATGTAGCATGAACTGACCTTGCTTTATCCATAACTTAATTAAGTAAATGCTAGTTAATGTAGAAGTTGTGCATGTGTGTCTAACGTGATGGTTCTGTGCTGGAATTAAATGCAGTTGCACATCAGAGACCTTTCATATGCATTTACTCTTCTTGAAGTTTAAAGCTGTCCAACAAATTAAAAGAATCAGTCCTAGTAGCTGCTTTCTTCCTTTTCCAAACAAGCCGAAGTATTAGGGTTCAAGTTACTGCTTGCTTTTCTTGCTCTCTTGAAAATGAGTATTGTAACCCAGCTGGGATGCTGCAGAAGGCCTAAGGAATTTGTCTTTTCCTAGGAAATCCGTTGCAAGTTAGTACCAGCATGGGCATACTCATTGCCAGTATTCATCTTGTAGTTCCTTCAGTCCAACTGCATTAACCTAATTGGATGTGATTACACAGGTATCTAAGGTTGGTTTGTTTTACAAGGTAGTCTGCAGGTGCTTTTTGCTGAGCTTGGCTGCTTACGGCAATATTGCATGGCGTCAGCTACTAGGGCGAATTGCCAGAGCCTCTGTGGAGTACCTGTATGTGTCTGTATATACTCTATCCAGTGTTCTTGCTGGTAAATATTAAAAAAGATTTCACGAGGCTTCTGATTTAAATCTTCCTAATGGTACTTAATTGGTAATTTACATTTGAGAGGGGGATTTTGGTCAGGATTTATTAGCTTGAATTCTTGTTTTATTGCGGAAGCTTTTTGTTAAAATTTTGCAGGCACTGTTGTTATTGATATCTGAAATCACTGCAGTTCATTACCAGTAATGAATAAAATCATAAAATACAGCAGTGTAATGATACCTAATTGCAACAAGCCAGATTACAATCTGTTATTTACAGGTAGGCAGAAATGAGTTGTAGGAGTACAACTCAGGTAATACATATTCTTCTGGGTTATGAGAAGATTTTCTGGTTTGAAAAACAAACAAAAAAACCACAAAACAAACCAAACCCAAACAAAGAAAAAAAGACCAAAAAACCAACCTCTTCAGCAACACACATGTAGGTGTTAAGTGCAGGGCATTCCCTACACTGGTCTGCTTTGTACTCTTAGGCGTATGCGTAGCTATTGATGAGATGAGGCTGTATAGAGAGATTGTAGTTCACTGTTTACCTGCTGTAGCTATGGTATTTGCAAGCTGTTTTAGATGTGGGGAAGTACTTGGGTTTCTCCCCATTAAATTATGTAAAATAGATGAATGTCTTTACTTTGCATTTAAGTGTTGACACCATAATTTCAGTTACTTTTGCAGCATTACAACTGTATTGGAGTTTCAGGGTGAGATGTAGCAGGCAAGACGTCTACTATAGTATTGAATGCCTGTTACATGACACCTATGGAAGCTCCCTTGCTTTTGTGGAACATCCGTTTAAGGAAGACATGTGGAAGAGCTGTCATTAAAAATATAAGCATAGTGGTTTAGTGAAATGCAGGTTAATGTCCGGACTGAGGACTGATTCAACAGTTTGTCTCAATTTTGACATGGATTTTACACGAAGTAAAAGCCAGAGGTTTCTTCTAAACAACCATGCAGTGGTTAGAGTTGCGAGGTGAAAATTAGCAGTTACATAGAAGTGGTGAGTAAGAATAATAATTTTCTGTCTGTGAAAACTGCTTTTAGTTTCAGAAGACTTCAGTGTTTTAGCTGAAAACACTTGTCTTTCTCTAGCTATGTAGTTTGCTTCCATGTAGTCATACAGCTATTAGCTGAAGGTAGGATTCCTAATAGGCTGTTTCTCGTGATGCCATCTCCTCCTGTGCGCATTTTTGTTCACCGGTGATCAAGTAGACTCTGTTGGCACACCCAATTTGTCACTCCGTTCATACAATTAGCATTTGTGCTGCCATTTTGCCCAGGGAGAATGATAATGTGTCAAGCACTAATTACCTATCTGCTGTTCCTAGGAGGCGCAAACAATGAAGCCGCAATAGAACTCAGTTTGACAGTGCTATTTAAAGTACTTCCAAATTCCTCTGAATTTTTTACTTTAAAGTATGTCAATGATGGTATGGTCAAGGCTGTCGTAGGAGGCTGGCGTGACAGGCTTTGCCTCAGTATGTCAGCTGTTAATCATCACGTAGTTTTCTGTGGAGGGCAAAAAAAAGGACAGCTATATGTTTCAATGCTATTTAAAATATGCATGCTACTTTTAGGGTAGTACCGTATGTATCTCTAGAGGAGATAAAGAAGTTGTGAATTGTCTAATCATTCTAATGTATGCATATTGCAATTCTGTTTGGTAAATCTGCAATCAAGCCATTGATTTGGTGTAGCTAATGCTAGCTAATCATGAAGGGTTAGAATTTCAGCTGTGACTGATAGGCTCTGTGCGCAGCTTTCTGTGGGTGACAGATTGCTAAAAGCAAGAAGCTGTGAGAACAGTGCTGTGCTCTCTTACTTTGCACTGCAGTGTTACTATTAAAGCTGATTTAAATGATCCCAGCTGGCTGCTACCAGAGATACCTGTCTGTAAGCCTGCAATGGTGAGGATCCCATCTTACTTAGTCCTAGTGCGCGTGGCCTGGGGGAATGAAGGTCTGCCAGGTGACGTTGCTCGGAGATTCCCATGTAAGCACTGTCAGTACACCAGCCGCACAGATTTTTATTGCAGTTGGGTGATAATTAACTTAAGGTCTGATGACCAGTTTAGATGGATAAGTGCCTGGAGCAGTTGTGTTACTTTGAATAGCTGTGGTACTGTGCTTTCCTTACGGAACGCCAAAGATTCACGGTGCTGTATACCCAACGGTTTATGGTTGGCAAATCTACAAGAGAGGGAATTTACTGTGACCTTTGACATCTACAGCTGCTGTATTTCTTAGGCTGTTTGGTTTAGCATTGCTTTAAACTGTTACTGCTGCTTAGTGTGTGTTCAGGAGGCTTATGTCTGTCACTGTGTGCTTTTCTATGAAAAGCATTGAGTTTTACTCCAGAGAAGGAATATCCATGTCCTATAATCATCTGGTATTCTCAGTATGAAGTTACTAATGTTGAACCAGCATCACATTTGACACACGCATGCAAGTACAGTTTTCAGTTCTATTGCACTCCTCTCCACTCCTTTGCTGCCAAGGCTTTTCCCGAGGTTTTGCACAAAAAACAAACTCTCATCCCCATCCTTCTAGTTTTAACTTCACTTACTTTGGAATCTGCAGTAATTACAGTCTTCACTTGTGCATGATGACTTGTCTCTGGTTTCTTTTAGGAAAGCAGTTAAGCACTACAGGAGGACTCAGAGCTCTTAAACTGTAGATGTTATGTACCAAGGCCTGAGGAAGAAAAATCCTAAGTTTTATGACATTCTTCAAAATGTGTGACCAATATACTGTATCTGGTTGATGCTCCAGTACCCTCACTGATCTCAGCTACATCAGTGTACCCGAAGGAGGAGAACTCCCTGCCAGATAAATAGGTCTGGAGCTGGTGTGGATACTGCGGCTTTGGTCAGCAGTCAAAGCCTTTATGGACATTGCGAGCAGCCAGGGAAAGCTGACCCAGCATAGTTTAGTTTTGAACATGGCTTTTAGGAGGATCTTCCACTTAGCAAGTAGGTCAGTATCTTTTCTGTCAGCACTTATGTGTGGCTAGCTTTAAGGCTTTGTGGCTATTGGCAGCCCAGAATTTTCTGTCCCTAAATACTAATGAGAAAGAATAGATGCTCAAGAAAGGTAAAGCCCTGCACTGGATGGTTTATGCCATGTTATTCAAGTTTCTTTTTAGCTGAGGATATTTGGCAGTAGACTTCTATGCCATGAAAAAATGTCAGATAAAATGTGTGTTGTCCCAATGAGTCAAAGAAATTAGCCCCCTAATAATAGTAATTATGCTGTGCATCTGTGATGTTCTGCATGCTTAAGACTGTAGAGATATTAGCTAATTAATCCTTTCAACACTGCTGTGCAGTTGGTATAGCTGGTACTATTATCTTCCTTTTGTAAATGAAGGGAAAAACAGAAAGGTTGACTGATGTGCTTAGCAGCACAGAGCAAACTCAGACTTCAGGAGTTTATTCTGCTGCACTGCAGTGCCTTGAAGGCACAAGCCGAATGGATGTCCACGTAGGAGCATCGCTGCAGAGGCAGGCAGTTAAAAGTGATAGCTGCTGTTGCCCCCTTTTACAACTACATGACCTACCAAAATAGTTCGTCTTAAAATAATGGTAGAGAGGACAGTTCTTGTGGCACAGAGCTGTAAAAAAAGCCACTGATGAACACAAATCCAGCTTTCAACCTTCAGCAGCACTGGTGGCTTGTAACGTGGATGTGAATTATGGCAGGGTGTGCTTTTTCTGCCAGCTGCTCAGGAGAGAAAAGCAGCTGTTGGTAAGTGCCAACTGTGAAGCTCATTTGATATCTAATTCATTCATAGAGTGAATGAACAATCAAGAGAGTTGATATAGTATCTTGTGTGGAAACAGTGGAGCTATGGTTCTCCTGTTAAGTGTTGGCCACAAAAGCTGATGCTAACTGAACTTGAGGTGTCACTGCATAGCGTCCTAAGCAAATGAATTTCTTTCAGCACTTCAGGCAGTAGATGTTTCATGTTTACCTACTGTTCAAACACTGTAAAGGGTGTGTAGATTAACGTGGCTACTAACATTGCACCTTGATAATCTGGTGACAACTGTGTTGCATCTTGTATGGAGGTTTCGGTTCATATAACTAGACTGGCTTTGGAAAGCGTCAGCTGTCTGTAAAACTCCAAAGATGAGTAAGTACTTGTTGCCTTCACAGCATTAACTATGTTTTTGTAAGCGGTTTTCGTGACCCAGCTCAGGTACACGATGTGCCAGAAAAGCTCATGTGCAGAATGCTGATTTCCTCTAGCCCAGCCCTCTTTGAACTCTTCCAGTTCAAATGCCTTATAAAGCCACCTGGCTGTTTCTGTCGTGCAGTGGCGTGGTGGAACACGAGGAAGCGTGTATGCTTGAAACACATCTAAAAGCGTGTTACGTTTGTGGGAATGACCTCCTCTGTTCCCGAGAAACCAAACCTTCTCGTTCTATGTGCCTATATGGTCTGCTAACAGTTCCAGAGTTATGAGTACTCTAATTGGTGTTCTTGGATCTTTTTTTATGGTAGCAAATAAAGACATCACCAGTGTCTGAATTCAGAGTCTAGTTTCTGCTCCTTGGCAGCCAGCACAAAATATGCTGATGTTGTGTAGTATGGTGCAGTACTTCCCCTTTTGCACGCAGAGGGTACTCGGTGTGCTTATGTTGATGGATAATGCAAAAGGAAAGAGCATGGAAGACCATAGATCTGAGAGATCGTCAGTCTTTGACACCTCAGCTGATACTTTCCTACTACGCTGTATCATGAACAAAGACGTTGGCCATGGCACTGACAACATTTTTAGTCTGCGTTCTCCTTGCATTGTTAAAAGCTGTTTTTTCTTCTCCTTTGCCAGCATCTTTCCACTAACTTTTGACCCCGTCATCTATTTCTGGTCAGTTTTGATACAGGAGTAGGGATCTCAAAGCTCATTTACTGACTCTGAAGGAAATTCGAATCTGGCTGTAGAAGCCACACTCAAATTAGTATCCCCAGCGAGAAGCTGTGGTGTCACCCTCAGCAGTTACTCAGTTACTAGCAGTGTTTAACTTTTCTGACCGTTTGGGATGCGTAGCTCTGAATCAGCCACGCTTTATGCTGTCTCTTAACCTCAGTGCCTTTATGCCACCTCAGTGGTAATTTCTGGATGTCAGAGGGAGCCGAGAATACTGCTTACATGGAGGGAGTTTAGGAGACGTGTAGAGAAAGTTAGAACGTTGCATTAGGTAAATTCATGGGGATCGTAAGGGTAGTTGGTGATGCTGCAGGGAAGGGCTGGAGCAGGTTTCTGAAGTTTGGTATCTTAATTTTTCATCGCTTGGAAAACATTAACTTCTTTTTTTTAGTTAATGAGTGTGAAGGGAAATTGACTCTTGATTGAGCTGCCTGTCTATTTTCATAGCTATCACCTTTTGCTGTAGCGTGTAAAGCTACTTTCACGAGCAGCTTTACCAAAATAATGCAACCTTTAAACTGAAGCAATAAATACTATTTATCTTTCAAATGGTCCTTTTCCCTTTTCCTCATTTTCTGAATTATTTTTGATGAATGGTCCCTTAAGCAGCCTGTTTGCCTCATGAATGCCAGGGGATACAGATTAATAACAGCGTACGGGTGAGTGCTTCCGATACTCTTTTTCTTATGTGTGCACTAAACTGCCTGGCCGTGCTCTGATGTGCTGCTTTTGGATGCTGATGTGAACAGAGATGCTTTTAAAGAACTCTTGAATGGGTTTGTATTGCTAATAATTTTTCTGTTACTTGAAATATTTTATTGATTTTTCTCTTCAGCTTTTTTGCAGTTCGAAGGTTTGGAGGGGTTATCTGTCAGTAGGTGCATGATGTCTAAATGTGTAGCAAATTTCTAGATTTTCACTTTGAATCCATTTTCCCCAGGTGCAGGTCTTCACGCTTCCCCTTGCTGAACTTGGGAGTTATTAATCACCCCGTAATTTTGGGCTGTCAGCTTTGTCACCCAGCCTCAGGTTTGCAGCCCCTAGTGAGGGGTGTTGTCTGGTGCGGTGGGACACCCCAGTTGCCTTTGTGTCCGTGATACTTGTACTGTTTGGCAGGTCTGATAGAACACTTTTTCTTCTTCTAATTAAGTTTCAGTGAAATACAAGATTCAGGGAAATGTGCTAATAAATAATTAGGGTTTTCTCTTGGTCTTTGTCTGTATAGATACCACTTTTTCTATGTAACTAGGCAAATTATTTGATTGTGCGAGGCAGTAATAACCAATATAGCTTTTTTACATGTGGTGAAATTTGACTCCCCTCAGACTCTCAGAATTTAAAGTAATATTTTTCAGCTTGTGGATTTCTTTTGTTTTTTTGTTTTCATCCTTTCAGTAAGTTATGCTTATTGAAAACAATTTATACTGTTTCACATAAAAAGAGGATATGTGTTAAAATAGCTGGGGTTTTTGTCGTTGTTGCGAATTAGTGTAAAAAAGATAATGGGATATGTTACTCCTGGGTCAAAAGTGGGAGTAAAAGGAGAAGAAGAATGGTGATTCTGAACACCTGACATTTTTATCCACAGAATCACTAAGGTTGGAAAGGATCTTCAAGATCATCAAGTCCAACCGTTAACCCAATGCTACCATGCCCCCTAAACCATGTCCTGAAGCGCCACATCCACACGTTTTTTGAACACTTCCAGAGATGGTGACTCCAATCCAGCACAGGGAAGGAATTCCCTCTATACCAGTAATAATAAATTAGTATGTGTTTTGAAGGTGTATTCAAGTGGAGTGATTATTTTAGGATTGTAGCATTTATTATTGCCTGAAAACCTATTTTCCTTCTACCAGTAAAATTTTATGTTCTAAACTGTCAGAGACAATACCGCTATGATTGTGTTATGATGGTGTAAACAATGTATTTTTTTATTACTCCCCAGAAGAGCTTTTTTTTCTTTAAAAGGAAAAATACTTTGTGTATAAAAACCCATGAGGATAGACAATAACTGCTTATATCCCCTAAAGCTTGTGCTTGGAGAGAGAAACACAACTTTATGTAACTAGTGCTTAACTGAGCGTGAGAGACTAGGAATGAGCAATGTTCATTGATCCTGTATCGTTAACAATAGAAATAGCTTTCAGTGTATGGGCGGCAGAGACAGTCAGACCTATTCCTAAAGCGAGGAGGCAAAAAGTGGTAATTGTGATATCATTTAAGAAAACTTTTTGTTTCTTCCTCAAGGCAGTCTTTCTAGTTTATGAAGCCACTGTTGTTAAAGCAAGAGCACTGCTTTCCTTTGCTTTGTAGCCCACGGTTCATATGAAGGGTTATGAGCAGGGCTGCAACTTTTCTGTAGGGTAATTAATGATGGTTGGATGATAATTTAAAACCCCTGCAGTGTGTTTGTCAATGAATACACACTTCTTAAGGCTGGGTTGCTTTCTGCGTTTCTGTAGGGTACAGAGGAAAGGCCAGCGTGTCTCTGCATATAAGGTGAGGCAGCCTTTCAGCTCGCCACAGATCACATCTCCCATCAAGGATGCTCCATCGTGGAAATTTTCAAATATGCTTAATCCAAGGGAGATGAAGTTTTTGGTCACGATGAATTCATCTGAAATGTAGGCAGGGTCCTGAAGTTGTTGGCTTTGTTCTTGTTTTCCAACTTAATAATTAGGTAAGTGGCTGTTGCTGCAGGTCTGCTGCCACAGTGGAGGGAAAGCCTTGTTGTTGTGCAGTCTGAAGTAGCCTGCGAGTCATCTCTACTTAATAAGTACCTGCTGCACAGGTACTGGGACAACACTGCCTCCAGAGAGTGGGCGGAAAGGCAGAGTTTCGTCTTGGATGCTGCCTTCTCCAGGAAAGCAATGAAGTGATTGCTTTTTCCATAGGGTAACTATTTGACTGTTACGCGACATGCTTTTATAGCTACGTGCTCTCGTTTCTTTGAAATCACTCCGCTCTGATGAGGTTATGCCGGGCTGCTGGACCAAATGTGTTTAATTTCTCTTAGCTTTCCAAGCCATCCAAAGTCAATGTTTCCTTTAATATTAAATAGACATAAGACAAATGTCCTGTAAACAAAACCAGTTTATGATTAACATATATATGTGTTGTTCTTACGTGCTAATCAAACATGAATGAGAAGTTAGGCCTAAGTGTGTGACTGTAGGAGAAATGCAAACCTGCACTTCAGAACAGTTCTTCTGTGAGCAACTTTTAGATCTTTTTGTACTAGAAGACTGTGCTGTAGATCAGAATACACCATTATCTATGAAGCTGGTGCTGTGATGGTACTCTGCTTTGGAGATGTTTTCTTAACAATTTTGTCTAATAGTCCATTCCATGAGGCCACATGTCTGCTAGGAGATGAGATATACTGATGTATTTCATTGATCTGCTACTAAAAGTTAGAGAAACCTTTTTCTTCATCAGTTCTGTTTTTCCCTGCAGGATTTTGTTGACAAGAGCTACAGAGCTTAGGCTTCGTCTTGAGGGTCCCTTTGATGAGCTCTGCTGCTTTGAGTGATTGCTATAGCTAAACCAAAACACAGCTTCTGTATAATAATACCTGTACTGCTGCTGATTTTGGACTCCACAGCTAATCTCTTCCTAAATGTGAGGTGCCCTTTAACAGAGCTACATGCACAGTGGAAAGCTTAGAGGAATTTTTGTGAGTGTCACAGTGTCCTGCAAGCCTGCTGCATGCTTCGTCAACTCTGTAAGTCTTAAAAAAATCTTGATTGGCTTATGGAAGCCTATGTCCCTCTTGGTGTATTGTCTTTTATATATACCCAGTATGAGTTAAAATACGATTTAGTAAGTAATGCGTTTGCCACATACCATGAAAAGAAAGAGACAGACATTTGCTGGCACGGAGAACTGGGGAGCAGCAACACGCAAAGAGGATGAGATGGAGAGTTCCTCCTTCGCAAGCCAAGAGGGGGAGAATAGTGAGATACACTATGGATCCGTGCTGTCTTGGAAAAAGAAAACCAAAAAAACAGGGATGGCCAATGAGCCAAACCACGCTTTGGCCTTAGCATCAAGCCAGGCATGTTGAGCCTCTCTGGGGCTCCGTCATCATAGCATTTGTTTCTTGCTGTGCTTGCTGGACTCTTACGCTTCTCACAAAAAAAGCTGAGGAAATGTACAAAGATAACGTAAGAATATTCTTTTTGAGCAGAAGAATACTTGAATGGTTTAGATTGCTGAAGAGAACTACTGTGTAGTATAAAAAGAATGTGGTTTGGTTTTGGTTTTTAATTGTGATGATTCAAGGACAAACTGCTGTTGAAAATGAAGAGCTATGCTGTGGGTGAGCTGACACACAGTATGATGCTGTGAGGTATTACCTCGTTACGCATCTGGAGCGATTATCTCAAAAACCTGAAGTGTTACTCGAGCATAGAATCTCCAGTTTTCCTCTGGCTCCGCCTGAGCTAACGTTTGCTTGCTACGTAAGCCTACTTAGTGTAACAGGAACTTGTGGTGGTTGGGCATTTTTTTTAGTGGGTAACATTCCTCATCGTCTTGCAGCCACTGCAGAATTGAACTGTAGTGTGAATAGTGTTTCCCTAGTTTAATAATGTGAGAAAAGGTAAGGAATTGTACCTGCGTTAATTCCTGTTTAACACGGTGGTTGACGAGTTGCACCAGTGTGCCTTTCGTACGCTCAGACACTGACAGGGATGTTTTTATGCAAAACTGACCTGATGTACACATTCATATAAGCTTTTTGAGTTCAGTGCCTCTGAGATCTGCCAACAAAGCTGTTAAGTAAATCCTAGATTTTTCAGTACTTGAAATATATCAGAAAACTCTTCTGTTATGATAAAGACCTCTTTCTTTCCCCCCACTTCTTTCTTAAGCTGTCTGTTTTTATCTTTCTAGGAAGATAACAGTCCTTACTTTCTGGTAGCAGAACTGGATTTTCTGGATTACACTGGTTTCCGTTATCTATGCCATGTACTTACCAGAGAGTCTCTCCATATTTCTTGCAAGCTATCCATTTGCAATATACTTTCAAGTAATTTGAAAGAATAAACTGTTGGCAAAGCTGTGTTACAGTAGGATTTTTTTTTTTTCTGCCTCTTCCATGGGACAATTTAGAAATCGCACCTGGCCAAGTTTAGCTGCAGCGGCACTAAGTGTGTTTAGGATTTTCATGTCTGAATTCCAAACATCTTGTACTGAAATGTTTACAGGCTTTTCAGGAACACTTGCTACCTGGAGCACAGCTCCTTTGACTGCCCTGAAAAGCAAGTAATGATGAAAACAGTGTGCCTCTGTTTCTAATGCTCTTTTAGAATAACACTATGAAATGCTGCTCTTTAAGACAGATGGCAGAGACACTCGCTACCACTAAAATGCAAGAAAAGAATTAATACTTAATAAAAACGTTTTTCCTGACAGTGACACCTGTAAGGTTTCTATTAAATACCTTATGAAATCAAATTAACGAGGAGACAAAAGCATGCGTGAGATTCTTGAAGTTGTTAAAATCAGTATTTAGGTCCTCAGTAAAATATAACTGTTCCTGATTTTCTTCTTTTCTTATGTAAGGTGATGCAAGCAATTTTTTTCTATTTTCTTTCTCCATCTGTAAATCCTGGGTTGGGGGGGCGGGGCAGGGCTGACTCAGAGTTGCATTTGTATTCCTCTTTTGGCATAAGAAAGTGTAAAGTTTGTTTTTGCAGACTGGCTCTGTCAGCTTTGGAGATGTGGGCAGTGCAGCTTGCAGAGGTGTTTTTCATCTACGAGATCTGTGTTCTTAACTCGGGGTGGGAAACCTCACCTTGCCCCCAGGTATGAGTTTTTATAGTGACTTTGCTCGACAAGCACTTTACAAACTATATGGACAATATTTTTCTGCAATGAAAGCCCGACCAAGGAAAAAGCAGCCCTTCTACAGCCCACATGAATTCTCTGGAGAGGCCTGGAGGCAAAACGTTGGCACCGGAGTTAGTACCAGCTTAGGGCGCTGCTAACAGGGCTGTTCTCCCAAACGTGTCTGCGGGCAACGAGCGTTCCGGAAATTGGTGCCAGATCTTTAAAGGGAATGCAAGCTCCAATTATGCTACCAGTTTTTAAAAATGTGTTGCCAGACGCTTTGTTCTTGCTGCTGTGTTCTTGAGCCATGTGACTCTAGGTCTCAGTGGGTTTTTTTTCAGCACTCTTCCAGCTCATGTTTTTTTCCCTGCTTGCATGTTAATGCGATGACTTAACTGAATAAAGTTTCATAGTTCACAGCTGCATCTGGACGTTCCCGCTGCTTACATCAATGCTGAAGTGGTCTTTCGCTAGACTTTCCTCTGTGGCTGCTCTGGGTAGGATTTAACCAGAACCCATTCCCTCCTCCTGAGCGTTTTACTGCCTTATCTATCTGACTGCTGGAGTCTCATCTTTAACTTGAGGAAGGCTCAGACTCTTGCTCCAAGGTCTTGTAGTGCATCTGTTGTCAGGGGGGTTGTCTGTGAGATTCTCACCTTGTCTTTCAGCAGTGATTCAGAACATGTACTTTTCTGTGGAAACTCACTGCTTCGTGCTTGAAACCAGCTGTGATACGTGCTGGCGTCGGGCACGCATGCTTCTGGAGGAAGCGTGGCCTTATGGAAAGGTCCTGGTGTGTCCTATAGACAAATCCAGCCAGGCTGTGCGTAATTAACAGATACCCCAGGCAAGAGCAACTGTGTAGGACACTGTCTAAATAGCCATCCTTTTTTTTGATAATTATTTATTGAGTTTTTATTCATTATTATCCACATTATTCAAGCGTGCTTTCGATGTGAAGGGTCTTTTCCCTAGATTTTGCTTTCAAATAATCCCTTTGGCTGCCAGCTGTAACATAAGGTGCTGAAGGGGATGAGGGTACCTGTCTCTAGTTCAGCACCCCACAGCCACAGAAAATGGAGCTATTCTCCATCTTGAGAGGCAGTGTAACTTCAACAACCAGGGATGCTGATGGCCCAGCACTGCTGTGGCTGGTACTGACTAATTCAGGTCATCGGTGGGGAAAACCAAACAACAACAGTTTGCCAGTGCCTCGCGGTGATAAGGAGGCAGAAATCTGGAAGGAGGCTGCAATTGCACCATATTGCATAGTGAAAGCCATCTTAAAAATAAGACAAAAGAGAGAAAAGCCAGAAGCAGCTTACAGCTGGGTATAATCAGTCTAGACAAGGTGCCTACACTGAAAAGGATAAATAATATTGGTAATTAAATATGTGTTAGCCAAGTGAACGTGTCCCCACCATCACATCTGTGCGTTGATTGATCTCTTCAGTAATCTAGTGAGCACACCAGTGTCTCCCCTCTCTTTGTTCTCTTATTACCTACATCCATTTTGTTTCTTCTCTTATTATCTGCTGCTGCGTGTTTATTCTTCCATCTGCAGCACTTTGCTGAAGTAAATACCAGCTTTTGCCATGACCAGTGGAGTTTTCCTTGCTTGAAGTGCTGCAAGCTAAAAAGACGTCGTAAGCGGAGTCTGCGATTTAGTGTTGGGCTGCGTTAAGTCTTTCTCCAGAAGTAACCCTGGGAGGATGGACAGTGTGGGGCTCGCTGTGTGGATGCACAGCCCCGTGGAAAGCTCTGCCTGTTGAGATCTCCTGTTCTGCCTCTGTGTCTGCAATGCAGCTCAAGTTTCAAAGCAGCACTATATCAACTGTGGTGCGGTGTAAGTGAAGTCCAGTAAGGTCTTCCATTCAGCTTGTGATGCGGTATCATGCAAAATGGTGCTTTTGGTACTTCCTGATTTCATTTGGTTAGTTTAAAAAAAATAATTAGTATCTTTACTGAACTATTGTCCAGAGTGTAGGGATAAATTGTGAAATACATCTAACTTGTGGTTATTATGTTGTTGTTCTGTATATGTTCCTTGTTTACCAATTATATCGTACCTCTAGGGTAATCAACTTTAAATATCCACCAGTAATCTGAACATCGAATGGTACTTAGCCTAGCAGTACACCCGAATAATCTATGCACATACATTAGGAGTATGCCAGAGTGTTTACTTAGATTTTAATGTGATGTTCTGTATAATTTTCACATAGATTAGATACTGCAGGAAGTTTACATGTATTTTTCCCCTAAAAGCTGCATTCAGTAATAAGGGGTAGTATTTATAGCAGTTGTGGTGAATTAGAAAACTGATTGAGTGAACTACTTGATTGCTTCTCATTTAGCAGTTACACTCCTGCCAAATCTCTCAGTGAAATTTTGTGTGGAAGTTCATGTGTTGAAGTATGCCTGCACCAGCCGGGAGCATCTGAGGACAAAAGGAACTGCCTAGGCAGTACAGAAGTCAAAGCCGTGTTTGCAGCGTGTGCAGCTTTAGTCAGCAAGAAATATCATTTGTTTGTAGAAATGACTCGGCAGCCTTGTGTGCTTGAAATAGTTGTGTGTTGTTTTTAACACACAACTATGTGTGTGTGTGTGGGGAGACAAGACAACCGTACCCTTCTACCACGAGCAGACATTTCAGAGACAGAGAATCTTTAAGATCCTGAAGTGTCTGCAGATGTTCCTCTCCTGCTAATCTTGTCATGCCAGCAGCCAGATGCATTTTTTCTGCTGTCCCAAGGTGTGGCACAGGTCTTGTGTGGTGGAGGAGGTATTTCTCAGTAAGAATTTTTGGCATACTATTCAGTATCTGCTCGTTTTATGCAGTGTATGTAAGTGGATAGAGAGTGCTTTAAGATCCTGAGTGAAAGCAGCAGCTAAGTCTCCTAATCTTTCTTTCAAGATTAGGTACTTTGGTCCATTTTAGAGACTGGTTTTGAAGAGCCTCTTCACAAGCAAAAGGGTATTTAATTTTTCGTTAATAGTAACATCTGAGACTGTCTTTGACTACTCTTGTCCTGCAAGTGTCATGTGATGTGTTTGGGATAGTTTTTTAGCACCATAAAATTGGCAACGTAAAAAAGTTCACAAGAAAATAAATGTGTGCGTATTTTCCTGGAGGGAGTATGAAGCTTATAAAGCATCACGCAGTAGTATTTCTGTTGTGTAAAACTGATCAGAATTGCGTTTATTCTGACATGCCTAGCACAATGTAGTGGAGTTACTCTTGCGCACTGCAAATACATTACGTGTTCCCGTACGCTATCTGTAGAAGGAAGAAGAACCTTTTTGAATATTAAGGGAATGTTGTTTCTCTGAGTTTTGCTGATGTGCAAAATAATATATATAATTGATGTCTGTAAAGCTAGGTTGATTATTTTTGTAAATAAAATGCAGTATCACAAAGCACAGTGGACAAATTCATTTCTATATCAACACAGTATGTAAACACATTTAAGCAGACAGCTTTATGGTGGGTTTCCATTGCCGCAGTTGTAGCGCAGTCAGCGTGCAGATGAATCTGATTCTCTTTCTTTCTCTTAGTTGTAAAACCTGGAAAGGAGAAAAACAAAAATCTCCAATATTTTGTGTTGGTTTTGTTGCTTTAAAAAGTGGTCTTTTTAGTCAATATTTGTTTTTTGTCTCCATGCCAGTTAGGAATAGTTCACTGATGACTTTACTTACTAAGCTGGATACAGTTCATGACTCTTGGTAGTGGGGGGTATCCCTCCTTCTGCCTCTTACGGAGCCACGTGGGGTTTTGCATTTTTTTTTCCCCCAACGCGAGTCAGCCGTGCACCACCCAGAGCCTTGCAGCCTTGCACTGCTGATGTTTGTGGCCTCCCTGTGGGAAAAGCTTTGGACAGGCAGGGGCCACCTGCCCTTGGCTCTGCGCCTTCGGTAGGCACACCGTCCTCGCTTGTTCTGCTGGAGGGCCTTGAGCTGTGCTAGTAGTTGCGCTGAAGCTACAAATGAGCTCGGGAGTATCTCTAGAAAAGACGAGGGAATAAATGCTTTGAGTTGATATCTAGGGTGGTATCTGCCCAGAAGACGACCCTCTGGTGTATTTTTTGCGTCAGGAGAAAGGTCATCTTTCCTTGGGTCTGGCACAGGGTACACTGCTATGATTTCCGAGGCTCTTATTGCAGCATTTGAACCTCGACGTAGGTGCCTTTAGGGTGAAGTCCACCGTGTGGACGGAGTGAGTACGGTGCCAAGTCGCACATCACAGCTAGCTTGGAGGATGCGGGAGGCAGCCAGATGAAGTAGATGCACTCTATGTATTTCACACAAGAAAGGAGTGAGTGCTTGTGTTACTGTGTAAGCTAATCCCCCCAAGCGGAAGGCAGTCCCGCGAGCTGCCAGGGTGCCTACATCCGTCCCCAAGCCAAGACTGACGTGAAGAGATAACCTGATGCAGTGAGTCGTTCTCCACTTCAGTGGCACGAGTTGTTACTTTTTCGCGTTATCCCACGCTGGTGCCGAACTGGAGGATTTTCGGATTTGAGAGTCGGGGGGGGGGGGGGGGGGGCGGGAAATTGTTACTATTTAATGAAAACTTCATAAGAAATAGTATTTAATAATGTCCAGAAATTTGGGCCTGTGAGGAAGAAAGGGATGAGAGTATATGCCTACTTTTGTGTTTTGGATTATATTTAAAGTTTTGTGTTGTTAATCAAAATAATACAGCACAGCTCAACTTCTCTTGCATGCACTGTGTTAATCCCTAGCCCTGCAGAGGTGGCCAGCTGTCACGGTCACCAAGGTAGATAACGTCCTCAGGAAGCACGGCTGAAGCGCTGTACAGATGTCCTCCTTCCCCTCGTCTGCCTTGATAGCAACAGCAAATAATTCTCTTGGGTTCCTTGGCTCTATCTGGTGCTGATCGCAGGAAGACTGCAAAGCAGCGAGATCTTTGGTTACCATCAGTGGCCATAGCTCAACGTTGCAAGGAACGGGTTGCCTCATGGAAACTAATTAGTTAGTATTTACTCTGGGAAGGCTATCCGAGGCTATTGTGCGGTTTAGAACCTGGTTCTTGATTGAGTAATGAGCAATTCATAACTTCTACTTATTTTTAGTGTCCAAAAGGAAATGAGAAGAGGTTAAAGATTAGAAATGAAGGTGCCCCGTAAAAATGAGGAGACACTATCATTTCTTTGACTTTTAGTGAAAAGCAGGTGTAAAAGGTTCTTTTGGCAGTAGTTTTTAGGATACTGCTTAATTGATTTGATTCTATTGTCATGGAGAAACACTGATTAGTGAGTGTGCAGTCTTTAAAAAAAAGAGTTGGTGAAAAAAAAAAATCTATTGATAGTAGTTTGACTGTGGATCGATTCAGTTGTAAGAATGAAAGTAGGGCGACAATTCACTTTTGCGTATTTGCCAAAAAGCATTGACATAATATGAAGTAGCACATAAAGCGAATACAAGATCAAATTCATGCTCTTGTCCAGAACACTGCAGAAATAGCAGCTGCCAGCTCTTGTTATTAAGTCCTGTATTAGTGAAAAGGCCACGCAATAAAAATTACAGGAAGGAAAACAAATGTTAAGATACATTGAGAAAAGAGAGCGCTAATGGGTGTTATGTGACATTGCCGGGTTACACTCATGTGGGAGTTGCATGGTTGTGGTTGGATTTGGAGGGTTGAAGGGTTGTAATAGTGATGCAAACTGCCAGTTGTGGGAGAAAATACACGAAATATACATTTAAAAATCCTGTCATAGCTTTCATAACAACAGTGTGGCACAGTGGTTAATGGATTCTTTTAATATGATGATGCTATAACAGATTATTTATGTCTGTTCCTGTACCTAACTACTTGCAGGAACTGCTGCATAAAACTAAAAAACAGGGCCACGTCATACTTACTGCTATATATATATTTAATATTTATCTCACAGCATTCTTACATGATTTGGTTTTGGGTTTCTTTTTAAGTCTTGAAACCTTTTATGAATTGCTATTCATAAATGTGTGCTGGACAGCTGCGGGATCTAGGGCTGCCTGTGTTAGTCTGACTCAGTGCTTCTGTTACCATTAGTTAATGAGGAGATAATGAGATTAAAATATCCTTTCCCTCAGGAAGAGGAGCCATTAATAAACTCTGTTGCATTGTATTGGCAATGAAACAGGGAGATGGTTATGTCAAAATCTGCCGGTTCTCACTTCCCGAGTGAAGCCATTTACGTACGCTCTTAATGTGGCGTCTGTGCGTATATATGCATATGTATATGCATTTATGTGGGCCCAGGTGGGAAATTATTTTATTCAACATCTAGGAATGCCTGTTGAAGTCAGGGCAGCTGGCTCCACGTACAAAACCAGTAATTTTACATACAGCTATATTTTGACATCAACTGGGCTTGTTGGTGCTGTGGGTACGTTAGGAAGCTGCTGGTTTCTCTGACTGGTGGTATTTGATCAAAAAACCAGGTTTTTGTTGTATACTTCTAGGTCCCTGTCTGGCAGTACCGTTCCTGTCCTCTCCTGGGAGCTGATGGGCCACTTCTGCCCTGGAAATGTGAAAGGAAGCAGGAGGCTCTTCTTATTAGAGAAAACAACCCCCTGGACTGGAGTTTGCTGCGAGCCCTGTGCGGTTTCCGAGGGAGGCAGCAGCTCTGGGCTGGGCATGTAATAAGCTGTCACTTGTGCTAGTTCCGCAGGGTGATCAGTAGCCACCCGCACCCAGGCCCTAAACAAGGCTGTGATGAGTGCTGGCCGGGTCCTGGGTGTACGGGCGGGTGTCTCTCCGCTACCCGTAGACTCCCAGCTTTCTGCCTCCTGTTTTCACGGAAGGTACTGCAAATGAGCCCAGCTAATTTGTGAAATGCGGTGTCCCAACATTTTCAATTTTAGCCCCATGTGACCCATTAAAAAGGCTGTGTTACGTATTGTACGTGAAGGTTGCGCCTGCGGTTTTCCTTGGACCTAGCCTTGTAAGAATTCTCTAAGGGTATCATATTGTTACTTGGGATGCGGGATACGTTTGGATATAGTGAGTTAACTGTCAGTATTGTGTGCAATAACTACCTAGTGGCAGGTCAACCTAAAGGAAGAGTTTTTGAGGGCAAATGCATGAAATTACCTGGGTTTAATGCATTTTAGAGACCAAAGAGATTCTGCTGAAAACTCCATGCTCCTAAAGCGAGTCGTTAATTACTTCTGTAATCCTGATTTTCCAAGATGAAATCCGGTGCTGGATTTTCAATATTTTTTGTGGAGACTTCTACTCTGCAAATGTTTTTCCATAGGGAGAAGGTATAATGAAAAATAACTGTGCATATATGAAGTATAGGTAACTTCTGAAAGCTACTCAAAATTGTACATGTAAAAGTGTTAAACAAAGACTGTGCTTGCTTTATACTGCTGAGCGTTTTGGCTCTTATCCACTCAAGCGTTGAGGTAGGGACAGTTTCATCTTATGCGTGTAAGCTCCGTTCAGATCCTGTTAGCTCTGTAGCACTGCACATGCCAAGACATTTAGCTGTGTTTGGGCCAACAAGTTTGGAGACTCGGGTCAAGAGTACAAATACCACGCTAGGGAAGACCACAGGTACAGGTTTAAGTCACAAATTAATAATAAAGGTAAACTGTGCTTAATTTTATGCAGTATTCTGAGCTGAAATGTTTGGAAATGTTTTGAAACATAACTTGCTGCTTAGGTGTAACAGTGTCCGTAGCGTCATCGGGTGGTCTTCTGTGAGTTGGTGGGTTTCTGCTCTGTTTGCTTTTTTCTTTATGGCAAACTACCAGCATTTTGAAGAAAAAGAGCAGTGATCTTAACTATGGAGGAAACATCAGTACAGAAGTCATTGGCCCCAAACTACAATGTTAGCAAACTACAGGGAGCTTCCGTGCATTTAACTTTCTTTCTTACATGGGTCCTGTTAAACTTGATGGATGCACAATACTGTGAACTTTCATGGAGCTAAATGGTAAATTTTAACCCTAAACCAGTATCCACTTTTAAGGAACCTTGCACCGTTGCATTTTAAAATGTATATACCGTGTTTATCACATAAAAGCCAATCTGAAAGCTGCCACTGGTTACACATGTACTCGGGAAAGGTGTAACTGTTGTGCGGCAGTTTGGAGGTGCTTGGTGCATATGGATGTTCAAAAATGTTTACTGAGCTGTCGTAAAGAGTTTAAAATAAGTACTTTGCTTTTATGCTTTTTTTAGTATGCTCTGAAGTGACTATGTTTTAACTGACAGATTTTCAGCTTTATTTCTATACTTGTTTTGAAAAATAAAGCGTGCCTTTCGGGAGGCAGAGTCCCAAGTGCTTCCCAGAAGGATACTACATGAGTAACCTATCTACGCTTGTGCTTTCAGCCCATGTTCAGGGGACCTGCTACTGAATTTTACAGGAGCAGCGTTTCCGCATAAGGCTTTCATGCCATCAGAACCTCGATGACTAAAGTAAGGGAGTTTCTTCTCTATTATGCCCATATGAGACGACATGTGTGTTAGGTTGACAAGGGCAGCAAAGTATATGGAACGGTGTGAGTGGCTTTCTGCTAACCGGTTCCTATACAGGGAGCAAATCCCCATGTTTCTTATGTAAAACAAAACACAAAAAAACCCCCTACCACCAAAACCCCACACATGAGAAACAATGCTTGCTTATGCCCATAAGCAACGTGTTTTGGCTGCCAGCATGCATCAGTCTGCTTTTGCTGGTATGCCAGATGCCTATTTCAAGCACGTGACCAAAACAAAACTTACTATTCTTTAAGCTTGGAACTGTCAAATATTTTTTTTTTTCCATATTTGTTTCCTGAGAAGTCTGCCAAAAAACCCACAAAGGCAGCTGTGTCCAGTAGCACATAACGGTAGTCTACAGAAAGAGATTTATTTACTTACAGTTAGCTTCAGAGTAAATTTAACGTGAGTTTTTACAAAATCACATCAATTTTTATGTATCCTACCCCTTTAGAAAGTATTTTTTCAAAGAAGGGTAGCTTCGCTTCTTACACAGTTCACTGCCAGCATTATGTCAACTTTGGGAAAAGGAAGCAGGGATTGGAGGAATTTTCAAGTGGAAGCGAGCAGCGTTTTAAAACCTTCCCGTGAAGTCTTAAGTTCTCTGTGCCTTCTGATGAAGGTTGATTCCGATCAATGCAGGTGCAAGGACTTTAGGGTTAAGGTTGACATTGTTTTTTTATTGTTCTCCAAAGATGTCTGATTTGCTGCTGCCCACAAAGTCTTACATGTGCCATTGGTTAGACCTGGCCTCTCTAGACCTTCCTGGCCTCAGCTTTGTCCTGTTTCTGTGAACCACTGTTTCCGAAGGTGACGAGTTTTGTATGCAACCTGCTTGTATCACCTTGCTTGAAATTTGTTCTAGAAGCTCTCCTAAGGAATAGAGAGGTCGCATTGAAGGCTGACCGTCCTGTATTTCTGTATCTAAACTCCTAGTTTCTGTTAGCTTCCTCCCTGCCTGGTCATATTTGTTTGTCCTGCGGTTTCTAGGAGCTGCGTGGTGCCTATCTGCTGAGGGCCTGAAAACGAAAACGGAGCTCACCCATTACCTTGTCTCAATCTAAGCATGGAATTTGTGCTTCCTTATGTTAGGATTCCTGGGATCCTTCCTCGGAAGAAGGAAGACAGTGGCTCGGGGCAGAGCCTCACAAGTGCTGTGGGGGGATGTCTGGGTTATTCACCATTCGCCGTTTGAGCGTCTGGCAGCACAGTTTTCTGCTGCCGCTTGCCCTTTCCAGCTCTGACCTCCACCTTCCTGTGACTCCAGTCGTTGCTATCGATAGAGCTAAAACAACACCGTAAGTCATTGTAGGGCCAAATTTTGCTGTTACTGAGAGGCAAATGGGATTTTAGTGCAGTGGAGAGTTTGCCTGAGAGGAGGCAGAGTGGCTGCCTCCTCTTCATCGCTGCCTCGTTCCGATGGCTGCTGCTTAGGGCCCACAGGCACGTTTGGCAATAAGGGCGCTCTGCCATTGTGGGACAAAGGGTGATAACTGCTGGAACAGCGAAAAGAACTGAGCTGGAGGCTGTCTTGGGGATCTGGCGGTGTAGTTAAGTGTGACGGAGGGGACAGTGGCTGAGCTCCTCTCCCAACTTTTGAAAGCGTTTACTAAGCAGCGGTTGTTTCCTTGGGCTCCGCTTTATTTTTGGCTGAGCGCACCCTGACCGTTTCTCTGGTTTTCTGGTGAGAGTTTCTGATCCTGTCCCGTCCTGGCGCTGTACCCGCAGCATGCTGCTGGGGAAGGGCCGGCTGCGCTTACCTGGGAGCTCATCCCGCGCGGCCGCCGGTGCGGAGAGCTGCCTCTTCACGCTGTTCAAGAGTGTTTTGGGAGGAGATGGTGGGTTTTGGTTTGTTTTTTTGTGGTTGGGTTTTTTTGGGTTTCGGTTTGGGTTTTTTTTGGGGGGGGGCGGGGGGTGTTGTTGTTTTGGGGGTTTTGTTTTGTGTGATTTTTTTTTTTTTCTTTCTTTCTTCCACCCCTCAGAAGTTCAACCTGCAGCACATAAACTTTGATTATGCCTTAAACTGTGGAGCCACTTGTACATATTGCTGTTTGGATTTCCCTCTCAAGATTCAGAAGACCACAAGATAACTTCTGCAGCTTACCAGAAATGCTGCGTTGCTCTGATCCGTGACCTTTAGTTGAGTGATTTTGGATGAAGTTATTTAAACCTGCTGCTGCAGAATCACGCAGAACTTTCTGCTGTGTTTGTTCATTTTGCTTTGGCTTGAATACCTGCATTCTGGTCAGGTTTGACCTCCAGATGGGGTTTAAATGATGGGATTTAAAACTGTTCAGGGAGCCTGCACCAAAGAGTAACTGCTTTAGCAGAAAATGAAAGCTGTGCATTTTAAATTGTGTATTAATTAGATCCACAAAAAAGGGCAGTGCAGTACAGGTATCACATGCGATATTACTACACAAATTTCCCATATATGTGCACGCAGGTTATGCTGATGAGACTAAAGATGAACTTTCAAAGAAGGAGTCTGTACTTAGAGTGAAACATTACCTTAAAGAACATTAATGGGGAGTTTACTTTCTGGGACAGAATATCTTGTGTATTTAAACTTGGACGCTAACTTTCAGTGAAAGCTTTGGAGCATTTTTAAATAAGAATATCTGCACCCATGTTGGAAGATGACCGTTTTGTGTCAGAACCCTTCTTTTATTAGACCTTCCTTACTGCTAACGTAAAACTATCTTAATCTATCTACAGTAACAGGATAGAATTCAAATCATCTTAATAAGGCAGAAGTTGCATCTATTACTTGGATTGTAATTAAGCTGCTGCTTTAACCTTTTGCCAGTGTAACGGATTGACTCATTTCTGTCTTCAGAATGTCCCCTCTGACATTTCCCCATCATCTCGTTTCCTATTAGCCCAGCAAAAGCTATGTTAAACCTGTGCTGCCTGCCACGGTTTCTGATGTTTGCTAATCTGAGTGTGATGGATATCGTTGTCGCATTCTGTCTCTAATGGCCATAGTACACTATTTCCGGTAGTATCTTTTTGATAGATAATACACTTGGCCTACTAGAAGAGTTGAAAATTAAGTGATTGAATTCCAGCAGTTTTATTTTTGTCTGGAGAAGGCATAGTGTGCCAGGTTCTTACATCCTTTAGTACTTTATAAGTCAATAGGACAGCTGTGGAATAAAATGATTTCTAATGAGAAGTGATGACAGAATCTGGCAAAGAAATAACGGTGAGTTAATCGAGAAAGTTCTGCGTTTTTGTAGCAGTCTGTTCTATGGTGTCTTAGTTGATTTGAAAGTGGTGTGAGCAAGGCAGTAATAGTTCTGTATATAGATACAGCCTTAATTAAAAGAAAAACCCTGATCATCTTTCTTTTGCCCGTTCATAGTTGATCACGTAGCAAAATGCCTTTACGTAGAAATCATTCATTTGGCCGTGGGGGGCCCATTCTTCCAGGCAATGTTGTGGAGTTTCGTTAGAGCTGTGAATCCATTGTCCAGAGTGGGGCGTACTGCCGGGGCTCTCACGAGCACCCTTAGGTTGCGAGTACCTAACTAAGGTGATGGCAGTGAAGCCGCTAACTCTGTGCTCTAGAAAGACAGCTGGGAGAAGGCAGGCTGGAAAAGATGCAAAATGAAAAATACATACCTGTTGTTTCGTAATGACTTTGACTTTGTCAAATCAGCAACTGTCTGTTTTAAATGAGGAAATGAGAAAGTCTCTTTTGACACCAGACCCATCATTAATGTGGATATTTTTTTTTTTCCCAAACTTGCCTAGGCAACTCAGAGAGAGCAGTGGCAGATGAGACCCACAGGTAACATGCTCTCAAGCTCATGTATGCAGTTGTAGCATTATGCAGTAGTAAAAACTGCAGCTGTAAGCAAAATGTGATCAGACTTTTTTGCTGAAAACAGAGGGTGAAAATCCCACCCTGACTTCCCGCTGAATCTTTTTGCACTTGAGTTAGAAATATGATTTTTCTTTCCATCAGGCTTCTATAGGTAAAATATTATAACATCTGACATACTTCTTTCTCATGCCAGGCATTTGAGGGCACATAAAAACTCACTGGTGCTCTACTGGAATTGAGAAAAACGCGTATGTGTCCTGAGCCATTGCCAGCTAATTAATAAATAAATCTGTAGCTCAGTTAAAAGTATATTAGTTGAAAGAAAGGTAGCGCTCTTGCAGTCTTAAAGATTTCTTGGAAGTTTCAGTAAAATAAATGTTATGTTTGCATTTCAAATAGTATTATTGCAAGAAGCCCCTGGCATAGTAAAGAGTTGGCATATTGGGTAGGAAGTACTGAGGTCTTTGCTCCGAGCGGTAACACTGGGTGGAGGTACACTTTTGCAAGAGCAGCATGTTGGATGTAGGGTGGACTGCAGGGAACGGAAGGGACCATAACCGTTTACTGACTTTCTGCTTTTACTGAGCAGGCATGACAAAGAATTATTTGCTTTATAAAAAGCAAAAGCTGTGTGTTGTATGCGCTCAAAGCCACTGAAAACACTTCAGTGTGGGAATGCAATGGGTGGGATAGGATTTGTTCTCGCTCCAAACGGAGTATCTGCCATGGGTTATCCAGTGGGAAGAATGATGCCTTAAAGGGAGAAGCCTCAGACCAGTCCTGTACTGGAGATGACTCTCTAACTCTGCAGCACTGGGGAGGAGGGCGTTGTGTTTGGAAAACCCCTTTGGTGTCAGGACTGAACGAGAAACCCACGGTGCTGCTCGCCTTCGGGTCTCTCTGTTTCAGTTGTGCTTAGGTGATTCACTGACAGGGGTGCTGATCTCGCTCTTCTTCTATGGTCAGTGATTTATGCTGTTCCTTTAACATCACTAGGTTCTTTGGCAGTGGAACAGCATGACTCCATGCATATTCATAACAACATTAATTTATCAAGTGACAGTGAGGCAGATAACTCTTGGAGGAAGGTTGTGTAGCAGCCACACATCTGTCCATTGCCACTAATGCCATCCTGCTGGAAAACAAGGTGCCAAGGAAGCCTGCTAAACATCTTTGGATTGGTAACTAATGCTTATGTTCGGTGTTCTGGCTGTGTGTTATATATGTTCTGCACATTAGCTATACCTTCCCCTGATTTGCTGTTTATGGCAGCTATGCACATTGCAAATACAGTAGCTTGTAGTATACCAGACGTTGAACTAAACGAATACTGGTGCAGTTGTATCCACACAAAACCCAACTTCAGTCTGAGCTAAGAATCTTTGTTGTGGTGGAGAGACTGGTAGCAATAAGATTGCCTTGTTACGTACTTCAGAAATTAATTTTAAGCAGAACTAATTTGGCCATCACAGATTACTTCCTTTTGTGATTAAATAATTGTGTTAGAAGTAAGGATGTGAATGAGAAGGAGCCTGAAGCCTGGGTAGGATATGGCAGTGGTCCCTGTAGAGAATAGGGAAATGTAAGATGAACCTGGAGAACGTCAGGGTCAACATTCTTGGTCGAAGTGATGGGGCATTTGTCATGTGCACTTGAGTTTAAATGCGAGATGTATGATGTATTAAGTTGCCTTTGCAGTGAGTCGGAAGTGCCGTCCTGCGGTCATAGGTCTATGTTGTGTTTCTGCCTGTGATGACGTGGCATCGTTACACCCTTCTGCCTTTGTTTAGCTAGCTTGCTGCAGGGTTAAAAAACAGATTTCTGCAGTTTGGGGTTTTTTTTCCCCCCCTTATGGTACTTGAGTGAAGCACACTGCTCCCATACTACTACACTTTTTCCCTAATCAACTTCTGAGGATTCAAAACAGTGGTTCCCATATCGGTGCTTATTTCTTTATTCTCGGTTTTCTGTTTATTCCTTATTCAATCACTTCGCAGTAATCGGGATTGAGAAGAATGTGTTTGTCTCTCCAGTTTCTTTTTTGTTCTCAGTACTCAGCCAGATTTCTCCCAAAAAGTTTGGTAGTCTTCTGTATGGTGGAATACCGTCAGGATGTTAGGTCTGTATCTTTTTAGTATACATTATAGTTCTGTCCTCTGGAAAATTATTTTTTTTCTGCTGTGTCTCCTGGAGATTGGTTACACCTTTCTCCCTGCCACCATTTGGTTCGGTGGTGAAGCCTAATGAAGAAAATTTGTGCCTCAGCAACTCTTTTGCCTTAATACTTCTGGTTTACAAAATCACTATTTGTGTTGCCATTCTTAAACAAATACATATGATTTTAGGGCTGATAAACCTTGGTGGGTATTTTTCAACACCTGTTCTGATTTTGGAGTTGGGAGTGCTGATGGGCTTTAATGTGTGTATATCAATATTCAGTTTACTTCTCACTTCTCTACTTCACTACTGTAAACAATCACCTCTGTCACTTGCCCAAAGTGGATGGATTTCTCTTTTTATGTCTGGGACTTGAATTTTTATCTGGAACAGACTGCAAGCCATAAAGCAAATTTTATTTCTTGTCACTTGCCCAACAACTGAAGAGAAGCGTTAAACAAAGTAAGTGCAAAGGTTTGACACCGATGAAAACATCTGCAGAAAGTTAGTTTTTAAACTTAGTGTTATATCTTGAGCTTTCACTTAGAGATCCTGTGATCTTAGCTGTTTTTTGGAAAATCTTGCGTATGCTTTAAGTGTTTCTGCTCTGGTGAAAAGCTTTGGTGCGTTGACAGTGATCCTGCCAAGCCTGGGAGATGGGCACGAGCTTGCAAACATTATCTCCTCACTTCGTGGTCCATGCTGGGAGATAGATGTTAGAGTTAATTACAGTACTGAGGGCTCGGTGTTTTTTCTACTGTGTGGTGCAAAAATGTGAGATGACTTTTATTTTCCTCCCCTCAGAGCATCTTCTGGTTTGCTCTGCCTTGCCCTTTCTCTGTACAAATGAGTGAATATTCTCCCCTGCCGACATGGTTGGCACCTGAAGTTGTATTCAGGGTCTAGACGAAATCATTTAATATGTGAATTGGAGAGTTCAGATCTTCTTTGAAGTGAAGCTGCAATCACAGTCTTGGTTTTTGGAGCTAACGTTTCTTTAACTTTAGCTTTGTGTGATACTGGCTAACTGATGCTTTATTTATGTGATGTAGCTCCCAGGGCTAGGCAGGAGTCAAGGGAAGGGAGAGGGGAATGATGTTTTCTCTTCCCTAAATAGAAAACGAGAAGGGGCTTACTCCAGCAAGGCTAACTTATTTACATCATTCTGTCTGGACTGTGTTTGTGTAATAACAGTTTTATCTTGTATTGTTTGGAGTTTGTGTTTGGGGGTGTTCTTTCCTCCCCTCTGGAAGTGTGTCAATATATAGTGATAAACGATGCATTTAGGGAAGAGAGTGATAACCGTCAAAGCCTGAAAAACATACCACTGAACTGATGTATGGCGAATAGTGGGAACGCAAATTTAACAAGGAAGACAGGATTTCTGTGTGGGAGTCTGAGATTTTTAGCCCCCAGGTTTCCCCTTCGGAGATAGCCAGGCTCGGAGGAAGGTCCGTCAGTTCGTGGCGCAGTACCATCCCGATGGATGGGGTCGGGCCCGCCGGCCTCCCGCCTGCTTGGCTAATCGTAAGATGGGTCGGTCCAAAGCGTAGCTACCCGTATGTGCTGGGAAGTATGGTTAGTAACGTGTGCTCTGGGCCTCTGTGGTTATATGGCTGTACGTTGGGGTCTTTATTGAAAGGAAAACTCTTTATAGTTGCCTGTTTGAAGGCTGCTTTGTCTTTGCAAGAGGTTGAACAGTTGTAGAAGCTGTCAGAAAAGTCAGGCTCTTAAATCTTGTAAGCTCTTACCTTAAACTCCTTAATGTAAACAATATTCTAGGTAGTTGCCTGGCCTTCTACCAATTATAATCCTGGGTTTATTTATTAAAATACTGGTTTATCCCGTGTAAAAGGATAAACCTTTTACAGGTTTATCTGGAGCTGGAGCCGGAGCCTGGACCTTCTTTTAAGAACTCCAGCCAGAAAACTTTTTAGTAATTTAAACCAAAAATATAGTTTCAAATATTCTCAAGTGGCAATAAAAACCAAGGCTTCGTTCTGTGTTGCAGTCGTCATTCTCAAAGGTTAAAATCCTAGCTGTTTGAAACAGAGACAAAATGAAGCAACAGCTAGCAGAGCTAACAAATTAAACGTAACAAAGCAAACAAATTAAAACCATGACAACTAATGAATGGGTAGATGAAAATCGTTGTGTTATCACCACATCGAAACAAGTAGTTTATCTTATTTAAATATAGTCCCTAAATTTGCATCTGCTTGTAATTTGATAATTAGTGTGCAAAATTAAATGGAATATGTTAGCTTGTTAGTTTTTTTAATCATTAAACCGGTATTTTTATTCTTTTTTTTTTTCTTTAAATGACATTACATTCCACTTATGTAAGGAAATATCTTCGTATGGGGAGGATATTTTTGAGTAGCCTGAAGTTACTAATGAAGCCGTACCTGACCTGTTCTGTCGACGGTTATGTGAGCTTTTTTTTTTTAACCCTGTGACTGCCTGGGGCTGTGGGAAGCTGGATGGTGTTCACCCGCCCTGCACCCAGCGCTTGGAAGCCTGGATGGACGTGGCAGGCCAAGGATAGCAGCAGCTGAAGCTTCACCGGCTGCTAATACTGTCGGTGATGGAGGGTCACGGACTGGCTCTCAGACCCAGGAGTTTTGGTTTCCTAAACGTGTCCCAGAAACCAGAACCATGACATAAGAACATGTTAGTGTGCATGGTGCAATTGGAAAATTTGACACCTTTCTTTTTTCTGCTGTGCAAAATACAGGTTTTCTTGGAGAACTCCCTACATTGGAAAATCTTGTGGTCAGTGCTGAAAGAAACTCTTGGGAGCAGCTTTTGATGTGAATTTCATTTTTTCAGTGAAAAATTCAAATATTTTTTGATCAAGAGAGAAAAAAAAAGACCCTCTTTGTATATGTTGAAATAACTGCATTATTCCTGATAACAGTTTAGAAACAGATTTTCTTTGTTTCATTTGAGTGTTAATTTGTCTGGCCCAGTAGCATGTTGGGTGGCTGAAGCATTTTGTCTTAACTTTCATAGACTTATTTCATTTGTTTCTCTTTTGCCTAGTAAGGCTGGTGTCAAAAAGCACTGGTGTTTTATTTATTTTTTTTAACATAACAGGACGGGCAAACTATTTTTGGAATGTGTCAACCAGCATGACACTTCATCCTTTTTTCTCATCCAAAACGTTTCCTTCCAGCTTGCAATTCTTTTAGTGTTTCCCACGTCGTCGTCTTCTCCTGCCTGTTTGCTTGGAGCAGTTGCCTCCCTGAGGAGACCAACGCGCACAACTGAATTACTGCGGGGTAACAACTTTCCACGTGCTGTTTGCTTAGTGTTGTCCCCTCCTGTTTGCTGCCGTTGCTGGGGTGAGGCTGTGAAGCACACACGTTTCTGGTTACCTCCTGGTGGGGGTCCATGATGGAGCAATTTGGGAAATGACCCCTGTTTGAGCTAAGCCACCGCGGCGTTGTTCACGTCCATTAATGAACCTCACCGGCGTCTGGCGTTCAGTGCAGGTGGGTCTGGCCTGGCTTCCTTTTGCTTCATGCAACGAGCGGGCCTGCAAGCAAGGGCTCTTGTACCAATGAATAATCAAGGTTAAAAATAACAGCACTCTGGAGTTGTCGTCATCTTTTAAGGAAAGCTCTTGATTCTTGGTACCTCTGAGGGTGGGGGAGGCCTTCCTGGGAGTCCTCTCCTATTTTGAGCCAGGGAGATTTTGTGTACATATATTGTGTTATCCATTTTGCTGGAAACCAAAATTGGTAAATTAAGTCAGTGCTTGTGTTCTAAAGGCAATTTATTCCTGGACTTACAATACACAATGGAACAGGTCCTTGCCTTTTCTTAGGGGAAGAACAAAAAAGTTGACAGAAATCCATCTATGTAAGCAGTGCATTAAAACTGAATTAGGGATAGCAAGAAAATGATAATTTCTGTTAGCGCCATTAGTAGTAGTAATCTGTGTAAACTTAGCACTCCACCCAATAGCTGCAACTGCTTTGAGTCACCAGGTATTTTCAAAAAAATGAAAATCAGGTTTCGCTAAGATGTCCTTAAGAAGCAACTTTTGTATTGAACGATTAAACATAAAGTGGTAAAAAAAGAAAAGCAAAGCCAAAAATAAGTCAAAATGAAAAAACCCAGGCCCTTGATTTTTTTAATTCTTATTTTATATTTAATATTTACTTTGACATTTTAGATGACTCTCAAAGGAATTCATGCTGCAGCTACAATTCTTCAGCATTTAAAAAGTGAAGATTTATGTGGAAACTATGAAAATGGCATACAGAGTTATTCCGACTACATTGGCATATAACGAAATCAGTAGTATGTCCTGTATTCAGAGAGGAAAGAACTTCCTTAATAAACATCCATGAATAAAAACCATAGAGTTGAAAGCCCCTGTTCTGATCCAAATCAAATTACCCGACATCTGTGTTCTCATCTGAAGATAATAATAGCAGTCAGCCAGACTGCATGTGGGTGCTAATAAATGCCCTAGAAATCCTGCCTTACCAGACTTGTTCAGGCTGAGGAAAGAGCTAGTTAATAAAGTTGAGGTTTTTGGTGGGTGAACTCCTCAAGGTGATGTTAATGTTCAAAATGTAGTATTTTCAGTCTCTGGGTTTTTACTAATGATATCTCAAAATAACTTAGAAGCTGAAATAAGAGTGGAGGCTGGAGTGAAGACAGACATTTCCAATGATGGAAAAGCTGATCCTGTGTTCTTGTGTTTTTATTTTGTGTATCAGCTCATGAACAGCTGTGCCTGGGAAAGTGGGGCTCAACTGGTTTATCCTGTAAAACCAAATGAGTCACCTGCAAATATTAATCTGATGTATTCTTTCTTGAAACCATGTGCTCTTTTATCACAGAGAGTTATCTTAGTTTAAGACTGAAAGGCTCTTTGGGAGTTCATCGCCGTTTGTCTCCCTAATCCGGGACCAGGAACAAGTACGCTGACAGATGTTTGTCTAAGCTCGCTCTTATGGAAGACGTTCACTAACTCCCCAGGTGCCTTGTACCGGGGCTGCGTTGGCCTCGTGCACAGAAGGTGTTGCCTGAACTCCAACCTCAATCATCTCTCCTGAAAATGGAGCCTGTCCTGCCTGTTCTTTCCCAAAAGAGTCAGGAATGGAGCTGATTTTTTTTTCTCCTCTTCATAATAACTTACATGTGGTTGAAGACTTAACTGCCACAATTGCTGTGAGGTTTTGGGTTTTTTTTTTGAGACAAACTCAGTTCTTTCAGCTCTTTTTAGTATGCTCTTTAGTTATTATTCTTGCTATTTTCCTCTGAACTTTTCCAGTTAATCCGTGTTGTCTTTTATAATGCAGTGACATGATCTGGATGCCTATTGTAGATGAGGGGTTGTGAGTGCAAAATGGAGATTGGCACTTCTGCTTACCGTGTGCAGTGTTTCTGCTGGTATATGCCGCGAGCAAGACGCTTCTTTCTGCGGCAGTATTACTTTCTCATACGTGCATTGAACTTGCTGCTTAGAGAAAGCCCTGATTCTCTTTGTGCAGCACCGTCCCCTTGCTATGGCGTCCCCCATATGTGTTTTTGCTTGTAATGTAACTTCTCCTGTGTGGATTATTGGCTTGTTTAGATAAGGTTTTTTGACTTTTATTCCGGTTTCCCAAGATAGCTTCAAATTTTCATCTTGTTTTCCAGAGTTATTTTTATGCTTTTCATCATCATCTTCTGCATATTTTTGTATGTCTACTCTATAATTTATCTTCTAAAGTATTACTGAGGATGTTAAAGAACACAGGACGTATCTCTTCAGAACTGTACTTGAAAGTCCTTCAGGTGGAAAGAGAATGTTTGAAAAACTACTCTTGTGCCTTTTTACGTAATTGTGAAACTTCATTCACTTTTTTGAAAGAAAATGTACGTCAGTGGTAGAAGCCTTAGTGAAGACACTTCATGTTTATGCACTAATCTAGTTACTCTGTCAGAGACAGAAATTAGGTTGGTTTGACATGAGTTGTACCTGACAAATTCATGCTGGCTGTTTGCTATCCATTTATTATCCCCTAGGTGCCTCTAAATTGATTAATATTACATCCTGGTATCTTGCTGGGTAGCACAGTTAAGCTTACTGCTCTCTCATGCGTCAAGTCCTCCTTCTTCCTATGTTTAAGACAGTATTAGATTTGTCCTTCACTAGTCCTTGGGGACATTCTGGTCCTCAGGGGACTTTGAGGTTTGCCTCTGCTAGTTCCTAAGATAATTAAAAGTAATTTTCACCTAACTGGGCTGATTTGGATAATTCTTAATATACAATATTTTGTAGCTGCTTGGTTTTTTTCCCCTGTCTTCTGGGACTTGAGCTTCTAAACAGTGGTTAGCTGGCCTAAATATCTATATAATAGTTGTGAAGAATGATACTAAAAAGGTATCAGCATTTTGGACTCGCATACAGGATTATTGATCTTCCCCATAAAGCATCCCCACTCCCCATTAGTACACTCCTTTGTCTCTGCTTCTGCAGTACCTAAGATACTGTCGGTTCGCTTTCTACATCCTGTGCTACTTGTAATTTATTTTGTGCCGTAGACTTTTGGGTTTATGCCATTGTGCTTGTACTGTTGTCTTCTGCAATCGGTGGGCAGAATGCTCCAGGAGGAGCTGTCCTGCTCGCTCCTGCCCTGCCACAGATTTCTGTGCCCCGTCTCTAGGTTGACTCTCGGTTGTTCCTATAACAAGACTAACTGATTTGGTTTCGCCTTTTGGTGGGGTTTTTTTTTTTTTGGCAGATTATTTTTCCATTACATTGATAAGCTGATTAATTCATCCCGCAGCTGCATGATCACTGGATCCAACACAGGAAGGGAGCAGGAATTGACGGTGCGTAGTGGAGGCAAGAACAGATGGCCATTTGGTGGCACCCCCGCTTTGATAGCATGTGACATAAGAATGCATTGAGTCACTTGCTGATGTTAATTGGGTTTGTTTTTAAAAGGAAATTATTTTTAGGTCCTTATGAAGCTGCCCCAGTATTCATACTGGGATTCATTTTTTGAATTGGAGTTGCTCAGCTTCTCCTTTGTACTGTTCCCTCCAGGAATGACCACCCTTTCTGCTTTCTTTTATTCCCCAGCTTGTTTCCAGTATCCCCAGAGTTTTCCAAAGTCTACAGAGTCAGGCGTTTTCAACCACTTTATAACTGAGGTAAAAAATTGTTTCCTCTCCCATGTGCTTACAACGTAATAAGACAATGAGGAGGACAGAGTGGATCTTCACTGGTGGAAAGGAGTGAAAAATACTGGGCCACGTGAAACTTACTGTTGCTTTCTTCACAGCCTGCAACTTTTGGAAGATATTCAGAGCAGTTATCAGGAGTTCACAGCTGATGTACAGAAAAAATGTGGTGAATAGTGTCTTTTTCTGGTCCAGCCCTATTCGGCTTTTTTAATTAATGTCTTTCCTGGTGGAATGTGGTTGCTAAGTTTTTGAATGTTGAGCGTTGAAGAAAGAGATGGAAGTGTTTTGAAAGCGTGGCTTACCCTTCAGGAAGATTTTTCACTAGTTAAGAGTAGCCTGAAATAAACAGGACATAATTAAAGAGGGATATGTGCAGTGTACTGAACTTGGGCAAACATAATCCACATAAATGGACTTAGTGAAAGGCTGCAAGGCATCACTTTCAGATGAAAACTTCTGGAGATACAGTGAATGAAAGCTAATGCAAGCCAATGGTCAAGCTGTTGCCAAAACGAGCAAAAAATACTAGAAATCTAGAAAAACTGTAAGAATTGTGTGTGTATACTAATGAGAGGAAAAAAGATGAGGTTAGATATGTAGAACAATCCTGGAAGGTAGATCTGTATTATTTTGGTAAAGGAAGAAGGGGGGGGGGGGGGGGTGGAGAGTAGCTGTTCAGTTACAACGTGCAAGGGAAAAAAGATTCTAAGACTAGGCAGAGTTGGGCATGAAGATAAATGATGATAATTGTGGGATCTCCGCTATAGGTGTTTTCAAACAGTGTGCTGGACAAATATTTGCTAGGAGTGTCTTTTTGGATACAACTTCTCATACTTCTAAAAAACAAGAAAGAAATACCCGAAGGTACCTTCTAGCTTTGCAGTTCTCCTGTTTTTGTTCTGTTGCTGTTAACTTCCCCTTTATATTTTGGCAAAGCTCTGTTGATTCAAATAACTTTTGCTTTTGTTTCAAATAACTTGGCCTTTAGAATTCTATTAGTTCCTTCTCAGTTAAAAAGCGATGTGAACCAGTGGGTCGCTTGGTAACTTCTGCAGCCTGTTGGGGGGCAGCCGCTGTCCCCGTTGCTCTCTCAGACTCAGCGCGTTGGCCTGAGCCTTTTATATCGCTTCTTAAAAGCTGTTTAAAACAGCGGTTACTGTCATTTCCTGCCTAGATGATAGTTCTGTTGACTTTTCCTGCTACAAACAAATGTGCCTGCCTTGTGACACCCGGCAGCACGTGTTGCTGCCTGTGCTTTCTAAAGAAGGCGTGCCTGCGTATGCTATAGTTGTACTTGTCGTCCCCTTGTTCTTACTTCTTGGCAGCGTTGTCATTTGCATATCAAGATGTCAGATGGTACAGAAGATGTCTGTCTTTGTTAGTCTTGCTATTTTCATTCATCTCGTACGCGCTTTAGTGCAGTTTCTTCCTTTTTCTTCCTTTTTCTCATTTTCCGGGATTCTTTTAGGCTACTTTTTCTTTCATTCACCAGTAGGCTTTCACTGGAGGTATAGAATCCTAAAAAGTAAAACAAATCTAGTCAGACTACTCTTAGGCATTTTTATACAGAAGTGAAACAAAATTAAATATTCAGTTTCTGGACTGGTGTATTATATGGGCAAAATTGCAAGAAAAAAGGGAAAAGAATGTGCAGAAACAGGAGTGTAGCAAGCTGGTGTCTCAGTGATTTGTCATGAGAAGCATAACTGCTGCTTGAATGTATTAATTATATGATAATTGCTGAAGGAAGAATTAAACACACTGCACTGGGCTCTTAGTGCATCCTGATTTTGTGAACTAAAGTGTTTTACACTCTTGATAGTATGTACTCCACAATTAATTGAAGAAAGAAAGGACAATCAGAGTTTTACAAGTCAAATGCTGTATAATGGACTTAAACTGTAGCTCTTAATTTCATTTGTACCAGAACATGTTTCACATGCACAGAATTCGTTATTTTTCTCCATCAGCCTGGTCTAGATAGTAGGAGCTGTGAATTTTAATAAGTGCAAAGAGGTGTTAATTTATTAGAAAATACATACTCCAAGAGAACATACTAATGTGTAGTTTAAGATAAACATACCTGAAGAACATGATGGGTTGAGTGCCTGTATTACTGGATGACGTAACCCAAAACATGCTAACTGAATTTATTTTCTTGCAATTTCAGCAGTGTATGGCAGGATGACTTTGACGGAGATCATGCATTCTGTTGCAGATGTGCTGGAATGGCTTCACTCCAAAAGTAAAACAATAATGATGGAACAAGCTTCTAATCTCAGTCTTATGGTCAAAAACATAGGGGAGGATTTATCTAATCTTAACAGTTTCTTGAGCCAGGAACTGAAAGGCACGTTTGGGTTCACTGACCCTAAGCAACATGTAATGGATTAAGTGACAACGCAGCTGTATTGGAAACAGCAGTATCATGATTTATATTTATATGAAAAGCTTTTCTTGATATGCTGATTATTTGGCTTTGTTTTAAAATGGCTGAATCATGCATCTGAGCTTGAAAGACTGCAGTAGGTATATATAAAGTTTTGTCTGAAGTAAAGACTCGCATGAAAACACCGCTGTTCAGTGTTTCCCAGCTTTGCAGGTGTGCAACTTATTCCTTCTCCTGTGTCTTTCACAGTTAAACGTTCCAGACACTAAATAATCTTTGTCTCAGAACAAAATACACCTTGGCAGTGAAAGCTTAACGTTAGACCTATGGACAGGAACATTGAGTTAAGCGGTCGGGGTATCAGATTTTGTGATGTCTGGTTTTATACGGTTGGGTTAAGCTGCGTTTCTTGGACTCTTCAAGATGTTTTCTAGCGAGGGTGTCTAGTGTTAAATATGCTTGCTTATAGCAGGTTCTTCATTGGCTAATGCTGGGATGCACGTTACTTTTTTTTTGTACAATTTGGGGGGGGGGGGCGGAAGGCATTGCGGCTTATTAATTTTTTTCTTTTTTCAAAAGAGCTTAGCTTACACGTTTGTTTGATTGCCATAAGCACGTGGAACCAGGCAGTCCACTGCTTGTGCAACCTGTTTTTCTCTTGCTGGGGACAGGATTAGGAATAGATTTATACTCTAAAAGCAAAGTTTCACAATTAAGACAGAGAGGAAAGGCTGCGTGTCAGAACTGAGTCTCTGCAGGTTGTATTGACAGTTCTTCGTTTAGAGTGCTTTTGTTCCAGGGTGCAATTTGACTCATCTTTTAGACATCAACACTTTATTCCTAGGTATCCCGTGAGGTTAGGGTGTTTGTGCCGCTGCACGTCAGTAGGACAGAGTTGCGGATGTTAGTTGATGCTAGAACCTGAGAGACTTGTTACCAGTATCTTATTGCTGCTGTTAATATTTTACCTCTGCATTATCTTTGTGTTAACTTACCATAAATTAATAATGTCATGCCAGCCTCTTTTTGATGGCGTTTAGGCATTTGGTAAAGTTACAAAGAAGGCTCAGCTTTTTTGTTTTATAGCAGTGGTAATTTGTATTTATATATTTGTAAATATGCTGATATTATTCTGATTAGCTATAGCATCCTATACCGTGGTCGGCATCACATAGTGTATTTGGCTCATACTGGCTTTTTAGCCTGGAACGACTCGGCATTAGGAGTGTTTAGGCATGGGTTTCTTTTGGTGATACGGACCGGAGCAGTATTTTTACAGGGACTGACTGTGACAATGGTATGTCACGTGCTTTCATGATGAAGAAAAAAAAATAGCCACTACAAAATATAAATGCTAATGTAATGTCATGATTTTATAGCTCATGGAATGCTTTTTCTGGAATGTGAGAAATACTTGGTTTGTTTTGCTAGAAGATGTTGGAGCCTCCAAGGCAAAGAGGGCAGGAAGAAGGGATGTCTTCAGAGGAAGTAGGTAATGGAGGTCAATCTGCTTCGTTTGTATGACATTCTCCTTAGTTGCTGAAGGCAAGATGACCTGTAGTCTACCAAGTGAAAGCTGATGGTTAAGCTAAAGCAGAGGGTGTGTATGTTTCTGCTGGACAGCATATATGCAACCTAAACGGATACAGGACAGGAATGCTCCCGGTCTTGTGTGGCAGGGCACATACACATCTGCTGTTTGAAGGTACAAATCTTGAACAGAGTCGCTTGCTAGCAAGTGGTCTTTTGTTCATCGTTAGTATTTTAATAAAGGTTGTAGAACGTAGAACTGCAAAATAAAGCCAGACCTATACATGGTTATTATTCTGATGCTAGGTCTTGAATTTTGGCAATAAAAATCCAATATTCCAGAGATGTGGTGTGTAGCCTTGTCTTGAAGTAAAAATTTTGCCTTTAATTCATTAGAAGAGGAGAATACAACAAATAATGTCTTTCCGTCTGTAAAATGTATTTTGAGCCTTGTCAGCTTGCTGTTGGCTTAGAACCTAAATCTGAAAGTTGCACAACAAATGCCGTTGGATCTTATGGCCTAATTCCGTAGGCTAGCTTTCAAAATGGCGAGCTAACTCCCTTGCAACCTTAAAGTAAGGACAGGATGCTTAATTCCAGAAGTAGTAGAACATCCAAGATTTTGTATTAACTTCTTGGTGTTTTGTCTGTAAGGAGTTACAAAGCGAAACATTCTCACTATCAACAGAGAGATGTGGTAAGTGAAAGTGCTTTTTGAATCCTCCTTCAAATAGGCTACTGAAGCTAAAAAAACATTCTTTTTGGAGGTAGGTAGTGACATCCTATTTGAAAAGGAGTAATTTTTTAAATCTCGCTGGGCTAGAGGTTATTAATGCTGTTCTCCCTTACAAAATCCAGACTATTTTTCTGAGATCTTACTTAGTATATAACAGTCGTGTTCATGTCACTCACCTAACTGTTTCTGCAGCTAGTTAGGGATGGATTTTAGGGTTTCATGAATATAACAGCGTGAATATCTGACAGTGAGTAATGCTGAAAGATTTGCTGAGAAAAACAATTGAAACTTTAAATCTTTCTCCACCAAATGGGTGCTACCCTCCCTTTCCACCATATGCCAGTGCCACTGCCAACCTGCCACAGCCATCTGATGATTTTCCCCATTTCTGATATCTTTGAAGGTTTGAGTAGAAACTAGAGGGTATTTTCTGTGGTTCAGCTCCGAGCATGCGTAAATGCCAACTTTGTTTTGGTGCAAGCTTTGTCATCTTGCCATCCCACGCCCTCTCTGGGTCATCTTAGGAACACGTTGCACAGATTCTGAGATACGCCAGCGGTGAGTTGTTTCTACGTTTTACTTCTGTCATCTTCTACCAAGCTGCTTGGGGAGACAGGCAGGGGCCTTTCCTCACATGTTATGGCAGCACAGATTTTGCAGGAGTCTTGCTCAAAGACCGTGCTGAAACCTTTAGAAGAATGAAGTTGACTCTGTCGACAGCCGCTCCGTTGCTTTCAGGAAGCTCCAGGAGATTTGAGAGATGCATCTTCGCCTTAAAAAAGCTGTGTTGACTCTTCCCCGTGTGTTGTAGTTAGTCATCTCCCCGCTGTTTCTGCTCTTTGCAAGAGTTTCTGCTAGTTTGCCTAACCTCGGGTTAGACCTGCTCATCTGTACTTTCCCGCACGCTTTTTTCATACCTTAACCTCCTGTTACTGCCTTCCCGTCGGTACATCCCGAGGCTGGTTTGAGGCAAGTGGTTTAACTCCTGGTTCATAATCCAACTTTTCTGTCTCTGAGTTATTTTACAATTCCCAGGTGAATGGCATCTGGCCCTGGTCACTTATTACTTGCATTGTCTGTTTGCTCCATAAGTATTTATCTGCAGTGGTTTTTTTTGAGACTAGTTCTCACATCTGCTCCCCCTCCCTACCGAGGGATTCTGCTATTGGCAGCCTTTTCAAATCACGGGTAGGTTTACCTTAATTTTAGAAAAGCTGCTAGAGACATTAAAGATGATAATTAAGATAAGAATAATATAATGGACCTCTCCAGTGATATTTGACTGACTAATTTTGAGGGTATAACTTTTTTGAAATACTTTGGTTTATTTTATTTTTAAAAGAATAATGGTTCTAGGTATCGCAAGTTTTGAAGGTGTAAAAATTTAGAAATTTAGATATGATAATAAGACATCTGCATCCCTTTTTCAATGCTGCAAGAAAAGCAGTAGCAAAGCTGTTGGCAAGTAGAGAAATGCATGGGAGCAGCATGTGTTGAATACTTGTAGGAAGAGGTCTTGAGTGTTGATTAGGTTTTGTCCCAGGCGAAAACTTTTGGTCTCAGTTTTAAAGAGTTGTAATTGCTAACCTTAATAGTTGAGCTGATAATACAAGGTCTGTGTAGCAGTGACATTTATGCTCGAGTAATACAGTAAGCTGCTTCGCCAGTTTCTTTTGCATTTTTATGTGTTTGACATTGACTTAAAAGTGTACATGGCAAGAAAATAAATTATGTAAACACAGAAAGTTATCTGCAGTCTGATCCTATTGCTTTTTACACTATCATAGCACTGCTTAAATGCAGAGGAGTCTTTCACAATCAATCATCTTTTCCTACCATATGCTTTATTTAGTAGCTTGCAAATTTTTTCCACAGTGCAAAATTGGGGAAACAGAAAAGTATGAGTTTGATGAAAATACTGGTTTTATTTTGTTGTTCATTGCTGAGGAAGTTGCTGTGACGAAATTGTTTTACTTTTTTTTTAAACATTGGTGTAATGTGTTGTCATGAAAACAATGGCTTACCAAGACTTCTTGAATCAAAGAGTAAAGTCTGCTGGGTTTCCTTGTCTTTCTCATCTTTTATTAAAATAAACAAACGAACAGCAAAACAAAAAATGCCTTAGAAGGCAGTGTCCATACTAAGGAAGGAGGGAAAAAACCTGTGCATGAATCTTTACCCGAAAGTAAAACCACTTCTTTTACTCGGTTTAGCTTTGAATTTTAGCTGCAGGCACAACACAGTCCATTTTTAATGGGCAAATTCCAACTGCAGCCCTGTAATGTAAAACAGCGAAAAACTGTACGTTCTCCCCTCCCGCCACCTTCTTTAACTGTTGGTAATGTTGACACAGTGTTTTTGCCTATAAATACATTGCCAGTGATCTTTAAAGAAAATATGAATCAAAAAAGATTAAGAAGTTGCCATGGTAGCTAAGCCCTCGTCATAAATTAAAAAGGGAAACTACCAAAAAACAAATCCAACTCTTAAATACGTCTGTCAAGTGACCACCGAGTGCTTTTTTATTAACTTAAAATACACAAAAAAACCCCCAGGAAGAGCAGGCTGTAACCATGCATTGAGTGAAAACACTGTCTTGCCAGACGCTAGTACCATAGCTGGAAGTAGGAGTAAGTTCTATGCATCCCTGGAGTCCTAAAACGTGCCAGCAGAAAGGAAACAACCCATTAAATTAAAAGAAAATAGCAGGGTTTTTCTCCACTGCAATAGTAAAGGACGTCCTCAGTCTGTGTGCTCGGTAATTTGTTTCGAATTGAATGGAGGTGGGAGGAATCTAGGATGTAATGCATGTTCGGACCAGGATGCAAGGCATGTCAGGAAAGAGGTTTTATGGTTTTATACCTAAAAGCTTTTACTGAAGCCCGGTGAGAGCCAATGAATCTCTCGAGCTCTGTACTGGTTCAAAAACTTGCCTCTCGAAGGTTAGAGACACAGCTGTTCGGGGAGGGCAGGAGACCTTCAGGGCTGAATTTTGGTCAGCTGCTGCAGAAAGAAGGCTGTGAAAATGAAGTTAGTAAGCAAGAATTAAAATTGGGCCACTTTGCTGCCTAAAATGAAGCTTTGAAGTTATCAGGAGGGGGTGGGGGGAGAGGATTCTGCAAACATACTTGTAGCTGGAGTAGGGAGTTGGACCTGGGCAAAAGGAGTATCGGAATGGTGGCAGCTCTCGCTTCACTGAAATCTTGACGCGAGGTTCGCCGGGGTGTTTGCGCACCCCGCCCGGGGTGTTGCACCCCGCTTAACGGCTCAGAGTGAGGGGGTGTTTGAGTGAATTTGCGTGTGTGTGCGTGGTAATGGTGGGGGCCTCGCCCCCATTGCGAGGGGAAAGAAGGGGTTTCCTGGCAAAGTCCGTGGAGAGAAAGCGCTGGTCGGTCCTCTCCTTGCACCTCTGTTATGACCAAGACGGAGCTCTCCAAAACCAGCTAATGTCGTCTTCTCCTCGAGTTCACTGCTGTTTCGGAAGGCTTCCTCCGTGATCTTGCGGTGCGAAGGATTTTTCCCTCCCCTTTGGTTTCCAGGCCGCAGGCCTTGTCAGGCCCGGGGCCGCCTCTGCGGGTCATTTGTATTCCTCTTCCCAACTTCCCCTCGGGAGCGGCCCGGGGCAGGCCTGGCGCCCCGGGCCCTTCCCCTGTTAGTTATTCAAGCCTTGGAGAAGACATGGAGGGGAGCTGGAGCTCTGATGTTTTTGTTGGAGGGGTGCCATGAGCCTTCCGATTTGAGAGCCCCAGGTTGTTCTCTAGACAGCATGATACATTAAGATAAAAAATTGTATCTAGGAAAAGTGTCTTACACAAAATGATTCCTATACTTACCATAGGTATTTAGATCTTGTTTCTATTTTAAGAAGTCAGAGTGGCAATACTGAGGAGAAAAATACTGTACTTTAGAAAATGAAAAAGCTCACAGAGCCAAAGAAAAGCCGCATTCTTTAAGCGGGAGGATGAGCGCTAACAAAGATCTGACAGCACATTGGTCCCCAAGAACTGTCTTGGAATACATGTGTGAAAATTGAGACAAAAAGATAATTATGAGCCAAAAAGGCCTCAGTTATTCAAAAATCCTTTGCTGTCTGAAGGGCCTTAAGCTACTCCTAAAACTTAGTTTCTTGTCAGATTAGTAAAGCTGCTGTCCAATTCCTCCAGACAAAACCCTGATGGGCTATTTTTCAGTTCTTAGTATTGGATCTAGAGCTCCGATACCATCGTTAGAGACAGTTTTCTAGATTGTGGAAAGGATTGCTAGTTGTTTGGTTTCTCTTCTGTCCACCATGCTGCGTTTGCAGTTTAACCTCATGTAGGAATCTAGATTTTTCCGAGGGAGAACTCGGCGATCACAGCACGTGAGAACCACACTACCCCGAATCGGTATGTATCCCTCAGCAAGATATAATTAAGTCTATTCTTCTGCCCTAGTGGATTCATGTGGTTAAAAATGAGGAAAAAAACAAACAAAAACCCCAAAACAGTTGCATGATAAAACTTGACTACAAAGCATAGTTTGTAGTCATGAGCTCTGCTAATTGCAGGTGGGTGAGGGAACGTGCGAGGCGCGTTGCCCGCCGGCCCCGGTGGTGGGAGGAGGAAGAGGAGGGCAGCAGCCAGGGCCCTGGGAGCCGCGTTTCCGCACGGGCCGATGGGTCACTGCAGCGGTGCTGGAGCGAGGTGTTTTGGCTCTCTTACAGAGTACAGCGTAATAAAATAGAGGTGGGGTTGCGTAGGGGGCTAGCTGGTATTTTAGTCTCAAGAGAGACAGGGAACTTGTCTTTAATTAGGCTTAAAGGCCGTTTGGCAGCTCTCCGATTGTGATGAATGTACAGGTTTCGGAGTATTGTAACTTAAGGTGCTGCGGCACTTGGACTCCCCGCCCCGCCAATAAATCTCGGTGTGTGATATTCCAAATCTGACGGTATTTTAGAAGAATACGTATTATCGTCCAGATTTTCATAATGTCGCATGTCAGAGAGAACAGAAGGGTCCAGAGTGTTTACACTTCTACTCAGGAAAAGATTGTAAAACCTGATTAAACGCTCATCGCCGGCTCTGCTATAAAAACCCAGCACAAACCCTTTCCCTCCTGGCAATTCTTACAGATCGCTTTGCTGCGTTTGCCTGCTCCATTGCTGGCATTCTGATACTGTCTTAGAGGCCCTCTAAAAGGCTTCAGATAAATTTTGGCCACCGTGGCATTCTGAATGATGGTCTCCCTTGTTCGGTCTCAGTTGGCATGAGGGTTAACCCCTACTTAAATCTACACGCCACCTTCTGTGGTTTTTATCATCACAGAATCACAGAATCACTAGGTTGGAAAGGACCTTTAAGATCATCAAGTCCAACCATTAATCCAGAACCACCATGTCCCCTAAACCATGTCCTGAAGCGCCACATCCACACGTTTTTTGAACACTTCCAGAGATGGTGACTCCACCACCTCCCTGGGCAGCCTGTTCCAATGCCTGACCACCCTCTCAGTGAAGAAATTTTTCCTAATATCCAATCTAAACCTCCCCTGGCGCAACTTGAGGCCATTTCCTCTTGTCCTATCACTAGTTACTTGGGAGAAGAGACCAACACCCTCGTCGCCACAACCCCCTTTCAGGTAGTTGTAGAGAGCGATAAGGTCTCCCCTCAGCCTCCTCTTCTCCAGACTAAACAACCCCAGTTCCCTCAGCCGCTCCTCATCAGACTTGTGCTCCAGACCCCTCACCAGCTTCGTTGCCCTTCTCTGGACACGCTCCAGCACCTCAACATCCTTCTTGGAGTGAGGGGCCCAAAACTGAACACAGTATTCAAGGTGCGGCCTCACCAGTGCCGAGTACAGGGGCACAATCACTTCCCTGCTCCTGCTGGCCACACTATTCCTGATACAGGCCAGGACGCTGTTGGCCTTCTTGGCCACCTGGGCACACTGCCGGCTCATATTCAGCCGGCTGTCAACCAGCACCCACAGGTCCCTTTCCGCCGGGCTGCTCTCCAGCCACTACTCCCCAAGCCTGTAGCGTTGCGTGGGGTTGTTGTGGCCAAAGTGCAGGACCCTGCACTTGGCCTTATTAAACCTCATACAGTTGGCCTCTGCCCATCGATCCAGCCTGTCCAGATCCCTCTGCAGAGCCCTCCTACCCTCCAGCAGATCAACACTCCCACTCAGCTTGGTGTCATCTGCAAACTTACTGAGGGAGCACTCAATTCCCTCATCCAGATCATCTATAAAGATATTGAACAAGACTGGTCCCAGAACCGAGCCCTGGGGAACACCACTCGTGACCGGCCACCAGCCGGATTTAACGCCATTCACCACAACTCTCTGGGCTCGGCCATCCAGCCAGTTCCTCACCCAGCGAAGAGTAAACCCGTCTAAGCCTCGAGCCGCCAGTTTCTCCAGGAGAATGCTGTGGGAGACGCTGTCAAAGGCTTTACTACAGTCCAGGTAAACAACATCCACAGCCTTTCCCTCATCCACTAGGCGGGTCACCTGGTCATAGAAGGAGATCAGGTTGGTCAAGCAGGACCTGCCTTTCATGAACCCATGCTGGCTGGGCCTGATCCTTTGGCTGTTCTGCACATGTCCTGTGAGCACTCTCAAAACCAACCGCTCCATAATCTTCCCTGGAACAGAGGTCAGGCTGACAGGCCTGTAGTTCCCAGGATCCTCCTTCCGGCCTTTCTTGTAGACTGGTGTCACATTGGCAAGCCTCCAGTCTTCTGGGACCTCCCCTGTTAACCAGGAAATCCTAACGATTGCTCCCTTTTTCCTGGATGAAAAAAGAGAAGTCCTGCTTTTTGTTTGCTCTTTGTTAAATATGTTAATAGGACGTTTATATATAGACAGGTACTACCAATTGTGTGTTATCTGGGTGGAATATTTTTTAAAGTATGCTTCAGAACCTGTTTGCTAAACTGGTACCCTGTCTATCAAAAGGAAACTGCTGCAAGTGTGTTTGGTCTCTTTTGCAAGTCTCCCTTTTCCACCTGCTTTGCTTATTACCTGCTCTTGAACAGGGCTGGTAGGCTTTCCTCATTATTTGTCGACAGAGGTGTTTAAAGCTTATTATTGTTGCTGTTATTGTTAAAGAGTAGACAGTAGGAGTCACAGTGGTAAGCCCTAGGGGCCTTTTTCATAAACTATGGTCGTTTTTATATGAAGCATTGCAGAAACCGGTAAGACTGTACTACAGAATGCTCCTGGAAACTCAGCAGGTTTTATTGTTGGTTGGTTTGTTTAGGTTTTTTCCTGGTGGTTTTTTTTTTATTATTATTTTATTATTAAAAATGGTGTATATATGTAGTTAGTGAAGCATGAAGAAGGGAGAAAACTAACAGTGAAAAGCATTGTTATGTTTTGAGCCATTTGTCCTGAGGTCTATGGAAAAGATCCATGTTTAAGAAATTCAGGTTTTTCCTTTTGTTTTCTCTTTCTTTTTTTTCTTCAATCTAAATGTTTTTAGGATTTTTTTGTTGTTGGGGGTGAGGGAGACATTTGTCTCAATTAAAAACAAGTTAGCTGTCACCAGTTTTAGGACTTGGTAATAATTCTTTTTTTAGTTTCTAATACTTAATTGTATTCTAATACAACTTTTTTTCACCCTCTGCAGAGGGCTGCTCATAATAAGGTAAGTTGATGGATAGAAATCTTCTTCAAGGTAAAACTTCCTCTGACTCCCAACAGCCTGTGGGTACTTCCCATATTGCCCAGTGTTTCCCATCTGTGATTTGGCATCTTTATATAACAAGCTTTGCATGTGTGTAAATAAATATGTATAGTAGTTAAATATATTTTGTATATAGCCCATAGTTCAGGGGATTGGTACTTCTGTGAAGTCTCATTTCTGGATTCACTGGGCACTCCTTCCTTTGTGGCTTCAGCACACTGAGAAACTGTGGCAAACTGAAGGTGATCCATTAGTTTGTGTGTGGCAGCAACAAATTCTTTTTGTTTCTGAAAGAGGAGTTTGTCTTCCATTCGAGACCTGAAAAAGGAGATAATTTGTTTTGGCCAGAGAGGGAAAGTCTAAGCTCACTGTTGCTGTAGTGTTGTGCTTAGCATTATACTAAGTCATGCAGTTAGTTTACCTTGCAGTTTTATCTTGAATCCTCACTTCCGTGCCATAGGTTATTTGACAGGAAACTTTGGACAACAAAAGTTTAGAAAAATCTTCAGTTGAGCATTCAGGTAATTGCTGAGGCATAAAAATCTGATTAATTTTGTCAAACCTCTGATGTGTGTGCGTATATATATTTCATATATATATATATCTGATGTAACTTGATGGTTAATGATGTGGGTTCATTGGGATCTGAACCCAGAAAAAGGCGCTTTTTTTTTCTCTCCTTAGAGTAGCAAAATGCAACATTTAAATATACTCTTTAAGATGCTCAGACTCCATTTCAAACAAGTCTACAGCATATGTCTCAGGCTTCAACAGGACTCATGCTCACTTGGTTCCTAACTGATGTAATAAGACTGTTTCTGTCCAATTTCTTTCCCCTGTGGTCTTTCTGTTTTTCTTCCCTCATGCATTCCTAGCTTAGTTTATCTGTGGAAATAAGGCTTAAGTGACCATACAGCCTCTTACTGTGCGCTTACTTGTTCTCATGTCTCTCCCTTGCACTAATAGGTATTGAATACGCTGAACAGTTCCAACTAGAATTAACAGAAAGTTAGAAATTTCAAAAATTTATTTACCAGGTTTTATGATAAAAGGCATTTGGGTAAAGGGTGATGTTAGTAGAGTCTCAGCTGATTTTAACTTTCAATCCTTGACTGTTTTCACTCTTACACATGCAGCTGGTTTAGTGTCACATAACTCACTGTCAGATATCATGATAAATGCTCTATGAAAAATATTTTTCTCAGTGTGAATATCACTCCCTTATCTTGGCCAGTCCCGAAACCCTGCACTGTTAGGATGAGGATAAGTTTCTGATGTTACCGGCAATGGCAAAAATCATAAATTATTAGGCTACACCTTCCAGGTTCTGATGGGTTGCAGACACAAGTTTAATGTGTTGGGTTTTTTTCCCCCCAGTATGATGTGTTTAGGAAAGAGAAATCTGTCCCCCTTTGCAGAAAGCAGAGTGTCAGGCCAGGGGTACACTGGGGTAAAGGCTTGTGAACAGAGAACTGTTCCTGGTTAACTCTTTAAGGGGTTTTCCTGCTCTGTAACTGCTCTCATTTTACGAAATCATCCCTTCATCTTTCTGTGTCCTGAACTACATCCACTTGACGATGTCTTCAAGGCTTTGGGGGCGGAGACAGGACGATAAGTCTTTGTCTCATCCTTTCTTTTTCAGACTACTTGCATGTATATAGAAATGTGGTTTGTGTGTAGGTCGAAGTTGCCTTTGCAGTCAGTTCTGGGTACAGTTACATACTCTCCCTGAACAGGGGAAGAGGGGAAAAAAAAAGGCAAAAGAAGAGTCCTTATCGCCAGTGCTGTGGTGCCTAATAGAGGAGGTTCACAGGGAGAGAGGAACTTTCCCATTTTTGAATGGGTCAAAATCTCCATCACGTGCCTGACCCATGTACAGAAGGCAGCCTGCAGGCGTGCAGAGTCAGCTTAACAGCGACTTCTGTAGCCAGAAGTACCTGACCGGGAATCGGGTCGAGGGCCTCACGGTTGACGCTCTTTCTTCAGTAAACTGTTAAGGCGGGGGGGGGGAAGTCGTGCCGTGCTGCTGCACCAGAACCACGGCTCTAAACCGGTGGCTATGTCCCGTTAGCCTCTGCTTGGTAAGTGGCTAATAAGCTTTGCTCATAAGTAGAAACACCGAAATAAAATGTTTATGCTGGCTTTTTTCCCTCTGCCTGTAGATCTCAAGCTTAATTAATTTAGCACTGGATTACAGATCTCCCTCCCTTTACTTGCTGCTGCAAGAACTGCTCTTCACTGGGGAAGAAATGTGTGCCTGATGGATCCCAAAGGCGAAGTTAACAAGAGTAATTTATTCTTTTGGGCAGTGCAAGTTCTGTATTTTAACTGCTGTGTTAAACCAGGGAGGTTCATATAAATGTTTCCATAGGACATCAAGTTAATTCCAACTTCACAGGTCATAAATGCACAACCACGGAAGTCTTTACTGCCTGTGTGGCTGTACCCGCAGCAATCGCCTCCAGGAGATAATGTCGCGCTCCTTCCTAACTGCTTGCCCGTGTCCCGGGCAGCGGGATTTTTTGATTGCGGTGAGGGAGATGGGCTTTTAATCTCCACCATTATCTAAGCAGGCATTCCCTAAGCACATTTTGGGAAGGATCCTTTCTTGTGAAAGCAATGCGTCTTTTCAAGCATCGACGGTTTCAATGGTGATAAAGTACATCGCTGATTTTTATGATCTGTTAGACATCTGCTAGTCCACAAAAATTTGATTGCTGGTTGTTTGGTTTTAGCCATTTTTATTGGCAAAAGTCTCTTTCACACCTTTGCACAGAGGAATTAATACTACACAATTTTCATCATTAGATGTCTGCTTTTTTTGGATGATTTTGCTTTTTATGCTGAATGCATGCTGTTGAAAATTTCTATTTACTTAATCTGTGGATGTTGCAACAAAGATAGGAGAAATTGTTCTAGCATATCTGAAAAATGAAATTATTTTCTTGTAATGATAAGTGACCCCAAAAAATCATGTCAGATCACTTTTATAGGAATTTTCAGCCAGAAAGAATTTCAGAGAGCAGCAAGTAGTGAATGACAGATCTGCTTCTGGAGCAGCCTTTAATTTTGTTCTTTTTTTCTATAGTAAATAATGCATTTTGTATCCTGACTTAAATGCTGGGGCAGTTTTACAGCAAATGTAAATGGTGTTGCTCAGTGTTCTTCTATTGCTTGCTGCCAGTCTTGATGAAGTCCGAAGCCTATGGTTTGTTTTTTGTGGCTTTTTTTTTTTATGTCCATAGCCTTACTAGTATCTGGTTAGCTTTCGTGGAGCATGTGGTTGGAGAACCATGTTTAGGTGGTGGCTCTATTGGCTTCCTCATGGTCTTACCTGTTCTGGGTTCTCATTTATTTTAATGAAAAGTTCCACTGTGGACAAAACCGATGCTAAAATTCTCTGCACTCTCTCTCTTCAGTGACTTGCTAGTCTTCAAGTAATGAAAGCAAACAGCAGCTTTTTTTCCTCTTCTCATTGCTATCTGGTATCCTGTGGCATTGTGTATCACAACCTGTTGTTTCTCACTGGTGGAGTCCTTAATAATTCCTTTTAGTCTGTTTGCAGAAAGAGAGGCAAGTTCAATATTTTCATGCTGTGTGCAGTGTTTCAGATTTTTCAGCCATGTCTGGAGTTTCTGCCCAAGAGAAATTTTCCCCACAGGCTACAATGAGTAACTGTCAGCATTGCTTGCTAGGAATAATTGCATGCATCTTGGAGCTGCTGCAGTTTAGTTATGCTGTTGTGTTGCAAAGCCAGATCGTTTAGACCTGACACGGTTCTTCAACCAAATGCTCTCTGCGCCTTCAGAAGTGAAGCGCAATAGCCTATCTTAAAGCTATATACGAATTGTCTGGAATTGTCTGAAATTTTCTGTTACCAACACATACAGTCGTGAATACTCTGTCAAACTTTCACTGCTGAGACCGATTCAGTAAGTTTGGAGAGATCCCCATCTGCAGAAATCTTATGTCCCAGTAACAAAAATACATCCTAAAAATGATTTTTAATGTGCTGGTTAGCAAGATAGTGAGGGTAAATGTTTTTCCAGAAGCCTCTCGGAAATCACAAATCCTGAAACGTTTTTATGAGGTGGGAATGACCATTAAAGAGGGTTTTTTTTGATGGTACTCTTTGCATGTGTGTTTAATTTTCAAATATGTGTCCACTTCAGCAAAGGAGAATAATTTCAAAGAATGAAAACTGTGTGCATGTAACATTGAGAGGCAGAGACAGTTTAGATCGTGGCTTTTTCTCAAAGACAGGTCGTGGGGCACTTTGAATTACTATGAATGCTCGCCCCATGTATATATGTGTGTGTGCATATTATAATTACTTGCCGGGTAATTATAATATTATTATAATGTAATTATATTATAATTATGTAACATTATAATAGTATAATGTTACAGATAATTGCCCACTGTCAAATTCTGTTCTTCACATTCTGTCCATCTCCTAAGACTTTTCTCAGGGAAGATCACTGAGAAACATGGAACTTCAGAAACTTCACAGTGCTGTAACTAGCCAAGAAACAGCAAGAGAGTAATGCTGCAGGTGAAAGGACGTGTCTAGATGCCTGGCTGCTCAGAGGCAGGCCCAAGCAGAAGGTAGTAGCACAGGTAGTGTTCATCCTTCTCCTTTTTTCTCCGTGTGAAGGAAGAGAAATAACACTTTGTGTCACTGCAAGCAATAGACTTCATGGAATCTTGACTCGTTCCTAGCCAAAGCCTGCTTGGGGTAGGGGAGATTTTGGTCTCTTCAGTTATTGTTTGACAGCAAAGAGATACAGTGAGAAGGGGCAGCTCATACCTGGAGCTCGAAGGCCGCCTGTCTGTTACCCACCCAGCGTGGGCTCTGTGAGACCAAGAGGCTGCTTCTGCCCCTAGTTATACAAGAATTAATCGTATGACTGGTCAGGTGCAAACATAAAAAGCTTCATGCTCTCTTTCTTGCCCCTGTTGTGGTTTAATCCAGCAGGTAGCTAAAACTACCACACAACCGTTTGCTCATCCCCCAGTGGGATGGGGGAGGGAATTGGGAAAACAGGTAGAACTCCTGGGCTGAGATGAAGACAGGTTAATAGGATTGGAAAAAAGAGAATAATAGTGATGGTGGTAGAGAACACACAAACCAGGTGATGCAGAGCACGAGTGCTGGCCACCCGCTGACTAATGCCCAGCCAAATCCCGAGCCGTGGCGCCTCCGTGGCCAACTCCCTCAGTTTATGCGCTGAGCACGACGCCGTGTGTACGGGATGTCCCTTTGGGCAGTGGGGTCAGCTGTCCTGGCCGTGTCCCATCCCAGCTCCCCGTGCCCCCCCAGCCTTCTCACTGGCAGGGCAGCATGAGAAGCTGGACAGTCCTTGACTGCTCAGCAACAACTGAAAACATCAGTATGTTATCGACCTCAGTTTCATCCCAAATCCAAAATGTAGCCCCACACCAGCTTCTATGAAGAAAATTAACTCTACCCCAGCCAAAACCAGGACAGCCCCCCAGTATGATGCTTGTCACAGATGCTCATTTGGGGAATGCATGGACTTGAGCTGAGAATAGCCTTGTCCTGGAGCTGAAATGTGTCAGTCTGTTTTACCTCTTATTCACATCTGTTAGTCCTTCTTATTCTGTCAGACTCCGCTGTTGAAACCCGGTTGAATTACTCATGCTGGTAATGTTCTAACAGAAATAAATAGAGAAGAACATAAATAAGCAAAGAAGAATCTAATTACCACCTAATTCACAGGAAGCCTGTGTTTTAGACTGTGAAAATTGCCCTCGGCAAAGGGTAACTGTGATTATTACACATATTCCAGCAACAGCAAGAAACTTGCTGTTAACTTCTGAAAAGTAGGCTGCTGTGACAAAGGAGGCATAGTTGCTGAAACATTTTTATCTTAGGCCTCACAGCTGGCCACTGAGAAGGACAGATGATCTCCTGTGCCCAGGGAGACTTGACCCTGGACAGATAGATATATGTCCTTCCTTCGTTCCTGTCTCAAGGGCCTTGCCCATCGCTGCTTTGAAAACATCTGAAGGGGATAAGACAGTGCTTTTCTTAATGTCTCAAACAGTATTGTCCATCACCTTTGCCGTTTGTCTGTGCCAGAGGTGCATCAGACAGTCTCTCTGGAAATAGTATCCTAGAAACAAAGTCAGGTTTTGGGCTTAAGATCCATGTTTGGTGAGATGGATATTGTTGGTTGGCAGGGTAATGCTTCTAGAGACTGGTCTCCTTTAATTCTCTGATGTTAAAGGTGTCACTCGTGTGAAGGATCTGTCCCCTGTGCTCCTCTAGCTGGGATTAGCAGTTATTTCTCTCAAAGTTCACATGATCAGCTAGATGAACCATCTTCTCCTGAAGCCATCTGAGACTCTAGAGCAGGAAAAGATGGGTAAAGTGGGTACACAGGGCGGTTTTGCCTGCGAACTTAATATAAGTGAGCCAATTTGGTTGTCCAGTTCTTTGCACTGATTTCCCGTCTGCCTGAAGGTAAATGTCCCTTGTTGTGGGTACTTCCCAGGTAGATCATGCGGACGTTGCTCTTCCAGGTCGTTTGTGAGCCTTTTCTTTCAAACACGACAGCGTATTCCGGGAAAACCAAGTTTGCATCTATTTTCTGCTTCAGGAATACTCATATAAGACCTTTGGGGCTCACACTGGGTAATTTCAGGAGTAACTTTGCAATTCTTCCTGATACCTGATAATAAAAATGGATATTTATTAACAATTTGGTGTCTCAACAGCTACATTTCTTATGCCTTATGAAAGAATTGCATGGAGCTCGTGTGCATTGCCTTGATGAACACAATACTTACTTGTTCCTGTCCTGTTGTGCTTTGCTGGCTGCATAATGATTTCAATGTGCTGAAGAATCCCAATGACTGTAAACATTTGTTCCACTTCTGTGGAGAAATAAATACTCTTATCCCTTAAAATTATTGCCCTGTAGACCTTTTTATAGAAAACGTTTTGTTAGTAGAGCACTTCAAAACTGTTTCTTTTTTATTTATCTTTTAATGTTTTCTATTGCTCCATGGTCTTTGTACATCGATTCTTCTCCTTGTACAGGTAGAATGTACTGTTACTGTTGTTCCAATAGTGGGGTTTGTTTTTCTTCTGCCCAGTGGATGGGAAAGATTAAAAGAGGGGGTTTTGAAACTTGCCATCTTGGTATGAAGTCTTAATTCTAATGTCACAGGACATTTCTGCTAATAGTGAAAATGTGCCTTAAATAATACAGGTGCTACCATGATCCTCTGCATTTTTCTTCAGGTTAGATGTGAAAGTAGATGCAACAGCACTGAAATGTTAAGTTCTCGGGCTCCTTTAGCCTTGAACAAAATAAAAATATTGGCATTGAAATTGAGCTTTCGACTTCACTACAGCTGTAAGGCTGCTTTCTTATATTCTTTCTTGCCATTTTGCTTCAAAAGTTCTTAGAAATTTGAAAATGAATAATGAATTTTAACAACTCTGAAATTGGATTATGAATATAAATATTTGGATTAGGAAGAATAAGTATGCATTTCTGCAATATAAGTTAGCGGAGTTTCTCACAAGTGCCATAATCGGGTGCTCTCTGACATGATGGTTCTTATTCTTCAATATAAATGTGATTAAACCATTAAACAAAATGTTTTCTTTACTGAAATGCAGCTTTTGTTTCCAGCTGATCTTTTCTTTTGATCACCTTCTGAGGGCTGGAGAATCTGCTTTGGGTATCAACATTGTAAAAAGATAATACAGTTGGTGCAGGAAAGAGCTGCAGAAATGTTTCGAGGATGCTTGATTTGCAGCAGGAGAAAAATGAGTTGTCATTTAATTCAAAGAAAAAAAGACATGAAGTGTTTTAATGCAACTTCTATCTGTACAAATACTTACAGATTATGCAGTTCTGAAGGACTCTTCATTCTAGCAGATGAAGGCATAGAAGGTCTGTTAAATGAGGTCTATAGCTAGAGAAACTCAGATTGAAAATAAAGCCTGAATCTTTAACAGTTATGTTTCAATAATCGCTGACAGAGTTTACTGAAGGATGTGCTACTTTCTCCACCAATGGAAATCTTAAGAAATTAAGATGTTCGTTGCCTTCCTCTTCCCCCTCCCAGTGGATAATGGTAAGAAAATCTGTTCCCTGTGCTATTAAGAAGTTAATCCAGGATGGTCATAATGAGGACTTCCACTTTAACCATGCCTACAGGTATCTCTATGAGAAATAGGGGGGGCGGGGATTGATCAGTTAGTTGGAGCAGTAGAAATTTCCCTACATACTCTGCTACTATGATTCTTTTTAAACTGGTTGTAGAGATCTTGCTTGGGTCCTTTCTACCAAGTAGTTAAGGTGTTAATTGTTACGAAGTTTGAACAACAACAGGAAATAATATTAGCATGTTAAAGTACTTGTGATAGAGAAATACCAAGTAGAAAGGTTCTGTTTGTATGAGATGAAACATGCCTCCTGACCGGCGTAATGAAGAAAAATAGGCAATCATCCCACCATACCGTGGACGTTCCTTTATTCATGTGAAGTGACCAGATTACACAGCAATGAATCTTGCTGTTAAATTGTTCATGCAAAGGTAAAACTCTTTTTCTTGTGACCCAAGTCATGGGATCATTGAGGCCCTTTCTCTTCCCGCTACGTAATAACTTGGCTCCAAAGCGTGAGATGCAGTGCATTGTCTGCACCAAAACACTCCCTTTTTTTGAATAATTCTTACAGAGTTACAGTCTGCCCTAGCAGCAGTCATAAGTTGGAGCTTTATTGCCTACTTGCACATAGGGTTGCAGGCCTGTGGCCAAACAGCGATACGTGAGCCCTTTCTTAACTTTCTTTTCTTCCTTCCACTGGGTATCGTGTTCCGCCCCCCCCTTTCTATGATTATGCACTGTTTTCAGGTTTTTGTTACTTGAGCAGTATTTAAGGATTCAGTTTCAGAACCTTAAAGCGTATGTAGCTTTGGTGCCAAGATACCGAAAAAAGTCAGAGCTTCTACTTGTATAGCATGAGGCTGGGACCAGTTCGAGGTCAGTATTTTAGTACAAGTAAGTCTTTTGTGACTTCTGCTCTCCCTCTTGCCCTGCGCCATGCATGGAGCTTGTTTTTTCGGAGCTGTTATTCTTAGATGCAAATACTATAAGCTATGGAAGAAATGTATTTTGCAATTGGCGTTGCTGAAAGCGCTATCGTTGTTGGAGAGTAAGCGCGGGAGAAGGGCAGTTAAGGGAGGGAGCCACTGCCAGCATGTTTGATTTGAAACGTTTTCTACAGTAACTTTCTGAATTTAGAAAATTCTCTGCTTATCAGTACTAATATGGGATGGCTATGGTAGACAAGGATATTAGAAGGTTTTTTTTATGATAGTGCGGCAGTGGCTGGTGGCAATGGCATTTTAGTAGCTTTTGGAAGTATAAGGTTGATTGAGATCCTTGTTTAAGGATAAAAGGAAAGGAACCTGAGTTATCTTGACCTATCTCATATGCTCACTGCAGGGGGTTGCACTAGATGACCTTTAAAGGTCCCTTCCAACACAAACTAATCTATGATTCTGTGATCTTGCATGAACATGGGACATATAATGGCTAGAGTGCATCTGGGCTTGGAGAATTTTCACAAATTACTGTTGCAAGCAAAGATGGCGTTATTTAGTGTACAGTAGTAGGTGAGCCTAAATTGTCCCTGGACAATAAACCATAAAGTTGCTTGAAACATGAAGGAATGTTTGTAGAGTAGAATTTTCACGAATAGAAAATGTGTATACATGAGTGTCGGCACCATAGTTAAAAAAGCCTGTGCAGAAAAAATGCTGTAACTGCCAAAACATCTTAACTAGAGTACACTGAATTTTAATTGCCATTTGTATTTTATCTTCCGTCATCCTGCACTTCAGTGTGGTTCTTCATCTCTCTTATCCTGAATACCTTGACACGGCTTGGTTGTTCAGGGGTACGTTGAGCAGCCTGCTTTGGTAACGCTGCAAGAAGGGACTCCTGTTTCTCCCTCTCTCGGTGAAAGGTGAGAAATAGGCCTTGACATGTGGGATGAGTGGAATAAAAACTTCACAGAACTGATCTGAAAAACGGAGGAAAAAAACCTGATCATATACATATTTGGTGTAGTACCGTGTCGGAGAGACGATCGAGAGAGATGCTTTCTTTTCCAAGAAATGAATGCGTATTTTGAAGGGAAAGCTTGCACTAATAATGAATTTATACTAGGTAAATGCCTAGATGTAAATTGTGTGGATTTTGTAGTAATTTCCCCTCCATCAAAGGCATTTCAGCCAAGATGTTACAAGGAAAAGTACTAGGGAAAGAAATGGTACAATTAGCAGTTAATTTAAAGTAACTAAAGTGTATTAGGCCCAGTCAAATGAACGATTTTATTTTTGTTCCTTGTTGTTTGTAATCTTGTAAGTATGAGTCATTTAAAAGCCAGTCTGGCTTGGTACAGTGCGTGCTGTTTTATAGTGTTTTCTCCTTGCCAGCATGAGCATTTCCTTGTTAATGTTTCACATCTGTTCTTTGTAATTTAGTGATTATGTGCAGGCCTCTGTGTCCTCCTTGTTTATTTTAAAAGGACAACGGGAAGCTTCATTTACGTGAGATCAAATCGATGTTAGTGATTTATTAAAGTTCGGGCATCCCGGTCTGCTTCTTTGCTGGTCTGTGTAAATGGATATTTTTAGCAGAAGATGAAAATGTGGATTGTTAGAGAAAATCAGCAATCTGCAGTGAGAATCAGCTGAATGTTTTAGAATGGAGTTGGCAAATTTATGCCAGAGATTTATATTGCTTTCTTATCAGTCATGCTCAGGCTCCTTGCAAGCATCTATGATGTGTTTTTGTTTTAGCAAGTATTCAGAGAGCAAGTTTTCATTCTGTGGGTAACTATATTCACGCAGGCACAGGGTATTCACGTCCAAACAAGAAAATTTGCTATTAAATAGAAATCCTACTTATAGCTTGATATTGTTGGCCAGTCAGACATTCGTATGGAAAGTGGCAACATCATGTAGTTTAAGTGACTGATTGCATATAATAATATGCAATATGAAACAGCAAATGACCAGGGTGAACTCTGTTCAGATGTGAAAATAAATTATTTACTTATTTTGTAAATGCTTTAATATCTTCTCTGACACTGAGGTCTGAGGTGCTCGAATACACAAAAGGGCAAACAGAATCGGATAACTTAATAATACGAATGATTTGACTGGAGCACATAATGAGCTTTCAGGGGTTATAGACGGAGGTTTATTATTTATAGTAGAGTAGGACCAAGAAAAAGAAGTCTGGTTGTGGAGATGATGCTTTGCAATTAAAATACTACACAAGACTGGGGTCTGATTCTGATCTCTGTATAACCTTCAGCAAATTAATTTAGACTTCTAGTTTTGTTTGAGCCTAGAACTTAAGGTGCTGGGCTTTGAGAGAGGTATTCTCAAAGGGAGGAACCTCGATCCCCAGGTAATCTGTCCCTGTTTCACAGGTAATCAGTATTTTTGTCACTTCTTTGTCACGTGCTTGTGTATTTACATGTATATACCATCCTGCTGTCGCTGACTCGGGTGAAGGTGCTCTGGCCCAGCAATTACTGATGTGAACAGGGAATTATTTTGGTTGACAAAAAGTGTGGGGGTATATGCTAGTCCAGGAGGAGTTGACGCTGCATTTGGGTGAAGACTGGAGCAAGGTTGGGGCACGTTTTTGGAGCAGAAAAGAGGTAATAACGGTTGGCAGAGATCAGAAAGCAGGGCTCGGGCTTGCAGGAGTCAGACGGCGTCAGTCTGGAGCAGTGCTGTGTCCAAAGAGCACCTGCATGGATCCTGCCGCCCTGGGTGGCGGTGGACGTCACCGGTGGACTCACCAGTTCTGCAGTTAACGCTCTCTCCAGTGGTTGAGGCTCACCAAGGAAAACTGCAAGGCTGAATGTGACCTTTACTTTTTTTTTTTTCCTTCTTAGATTCACAGTGTTGATACACTCACATTTCATATTGAATGCTGCAGTTGTCTCACAACTGTTTTAAGCTCAAGGTGGAGGGTTCTTCTCTGCCACTCTTGGATGCTACTTGATTTTTGTGCCTTTCCATCATTTTTATGGTTCTTCACTTGAAAAGCAGATACCTGTATGGCAATATGAGTTTAGAGTAAGCACGTAATAAAACTTGGCAGAAAATCCTTGCAGCCTCCACGCGCTCAGGCAGTTGGGGAACCAGAGGTACAGTCATAGGGTCTTTCTCCCATATAACTTTTTGAGTCTCCTTTTAGAGCCATGTAAACTCTGCAGTATCTTGGAGCAAAGTTCCCCAGCCTAATTACAGGCCACATAGGAAAACCCACTGCCTCTTGTTTGTTTTGCACTGCTGCCCGATACCCCCTTATCTCTGATCCCGAGAGGGACAGCGAGCGCCAGGTTGGGCTTTCGCCCTTTCAGTCTCACTCTGGATTTGCGAGACCTCTGTCATCCCTCATCCGAGTCATCTCTCTTTCCTGACTGAAAGGTCTCAGCCTTTTTGCCCTTCTTTGAACCCCTTATAAGTCTTATCGTGTCCTTTTTGAGGTGGGGGAATCGGAATTGCGTACAAGAAGTATGCACCGTAGATTTTATACAGAAACATGTTATTTTTTCCTGTTGTTTTCTATTATTTCAGGTTTTATGTGACCATTAAAGAGTCTGAGCCAATTTTGCCGTAGAACTAATAGTTGGAGCCCCACATTGTCATTCTTGCATATTAATATTCAGCACGGTGTCCATGACTTTGTAAAGCCAGGATTTTTTTCCCCTCGAGTACATCACTCTACATTTATTCCTGTTGCATTCCATCTATCATTTTGATTGCTCTGTCACTGAAACACGGAAGGTCCATCTGCAGACCTTTGCACGTGGTCGTCGTCTTTACTGTCTTAAATACTTTAGTATCATCCCCAGGACGTCACCTTCCTGTGGCTCTTTCCCCAGATCAGTTATGACGACGTTGAACAGCGCAGCTCCGAACCCGTGAAAAGTTTGACCGTTTATCCCCCACCTTCTGTTTCCTGTCTTTATAACCAGTTATCCACGCAAAGACCCTATCTTTTCTCCAGTATTTTTTCAGTTTCCATAAACGGAGGCTTGTTGACTTTTGTGGAGGGACTCGGATGAAGAGTTGCTGAAAGCCGTCTGGCTCATAAGGATACAGTTCTTATATTATTGATGTGAGATAAATTTTTATTTAGTAATTATGTCTTCCTTTGAAATATCCAGTATGTTAGGGATAGAATAGCTTCTGGTTTATTGTATTTTAAACTCTAAGCTGTCTTGATTTCATCATGTTTTTAGGTGTTGTGATTACAATAAAGGGTCTTGTTACATTAGTTTTAGCTGTAATATACATTTCCGTTTACAGAGGAGTCATTGACATCCTCTACTTTAGGTACTGTATTCTCCTATGAAAGGGATTTAATTTTGTTTCTTATCCAAGTCATCACATTAGATATACGGTGCACGTACTTCTTCTATTCAGGATACTTAATTTTTTTTATACCTAAACTGACATTTAGATATGAAGAATAAATTTACTTGGCTATTTCTCAGTATCCTATGAGCGCTACATCAAGGATCACATTTGAAGTACTGACATTTCCAGCAACAATAGCTGTATTGTAAGCCCACTGGATATGTTGACAAAATCAAATTTTGTTAGGAAAATATGTATAAAAATTATTTGTAATAAAAGCAGGGAGAGGGAGCGGCATTAGCAAAGTACTGCCAATCCCACCCACTCAGAAGCTATATGAAATCTGGCATTTCTCTGCTGAATTGACTTAGTCATACTTAATGCTGGAGAAATGCCAGAAAATTATTTGAAGACTCTTTTTGAATCTGAAATGTGGAGTCACCAGGCGGAGGATTCCCTGAAGACAGTGAGCAGAAAAGCTGTGTGTGCAGCAGACAGAGAAATCCTCATTCTTAGCACTGGTGTATTTTTAGACTCTCTTAACCTGGTGAATAGACTCAATATAAAATATGCAAATTTCTGATGTAGTCAGAACTACTGAGAAACACTACGTTTCCAGCCATGATTAAGAGTGATTTCAGTAAGCTTTATTGTGATTTTTTTGCTTTCAGAAATATTTTATCAGTAAAACTGGAGGGAGATACCATGTCAGAAGTAAACCATCTGTTTCTCTGCACCCAGTTGACTTTTTATAAAGTGTTCACGATCTGACTAAACACAAGTATTGTCAAAAATGTATATGGTAAGCCAGCTACTTGGACTAACGGCAAGGTTTGGTTCTTTAAACAGCTCCCACCTGTGTTGTCGCGCTGAATAAAAAGCGTGGAAGTCAAAGAACTGTCAGATTAAAGAGAACAACCTTGTGAAGAGGCATAACATCTTCAGTTGCCCCTGCTTGGCATCTGTGCTGCCTCTCCAGTGTTTACCAGCCGTCACCGACTCGGCTGAGAAATGGGAGATTACGCAGTACCCGTTGTTCCTTGGAATAACCTTAGGAAGATACTTCTTAATATTTTAATATTTTGTTTCCTTGTTAGCACTGGCAGCTAAACATAGAACTTCCAAACTTAGCACAAAATGTGGGCGGGGATTAAGTACAGGAAATTCCAATATTTATTTTGATTCATTGCAACTTGGATGAAAAGTTTCAATATCGAAAGGTGTGATAGACAACTTTATGTGAGCTTGCTTGCAAGAAGTTAAATACTTCATGTTTTGTTTGGAAATGTGATTTTTAAAATTTATTTGTTTTGGTTTTATCCCTGGCTCCAGGTTAAGCTCTCTTTCTGAACTAAATTAGAAGTAGAAAACATACTAACAATCTTAAAGATTAAATTTGAAGTAGAATACAATACAAATGATGGAGTCCAACTTCTAGATTTTCATGGAAACTTTAACTGATATAACTTTGGTGTTTTGTGTTATATATGGAACGCAAAATCTGTCAGGCAATACTTTTAACAAGGAAACCAGAGAAAATACTGAATATACTTCTGGTGCCTTTCATGCTGTTCCTGAAAACTTAATTTTCACTTGTCGTGATGTTTTTTAGGTAGCCAGGTAGCATAACAAAGCCAGCTTATATATCTCTTTATGTATATAAGCCATCCTGTGTCTCTGTGTGTGCTCTTTGGAACACTGTAATTTGTTGCTATTTGTGAAGCAGAAGGTCCGTGGGATGTCTAATGTATGGCTCTCAGAAAGCAGTCCTGTTGAGGGGCAGGAAGAGAAGCTAGCCGGGTATGCCACTTGGGAAGCGCGTGTGGCTTCGCAGCCCTTGACTGGAGTTTGTCTGTAAAACGGGTATGTCACTCAGCTTACCTCTTCGGTGTCTCAAATCTTACCTTATAAGGCATTTCAGTACTCTTCAAAGAAATGTCTGAAATCTTTAAACGTAAACCAGATAATGTGCAGTGGCCTTAGATTAAAATACAAGCAGATATTCAAATGTAGAACGTGTTGAAAGCCAGAAAACCAGTTATACCTGGAAATCTTTTGCCTCTGCCTTAAATAACTTAATAGGCTGACTGGAGTTGGTTATTTTTAAACTGTACCCTACTAGTCTTGAGCAAAACCACTGTCACTAAACATTTAAAGACCATCAAGACCTTGATAAGTTCATGGAATAAATTGTAGTGGCATTATCTGCTCTGTCTGAAGGACACGTCTGTGACAGATCACTTGAAGCAGACATGAGGTATTTAACTTTTTCCTAACGTCTCCCATCATACACAGAGAAACAGCAACAGGAGTGCAGATCCTCAAAAAAGTGAGCTGTAGAGAGCTTTCATCACTGCTTTAAGACTTTTCAATACAATAGCTCATGGGCTTATTTGAGGCTGATTTAATACGTGCCGCAAGGCAACATAACAAGGCAATATGTTCTTAATACTACTTCAGATTATATATTTCGATACAGCATATTTTTATGTACGTCTTGGCGGCACAAGAAGAGATTGATGGCAAGCGGTGGGATTAAGTGATAGACTACCTATTATGCAAGCTAAAAGGTCCGGCTGATGTTGGAGAGCTTTGTCAGTGTCTTCCTGATATCCGAGGTGGTGGTCTCTTTTTTTTTTTTTTTCCTTTCTAGTTTGCTTGTTTAGTACTGTTGTTTTGTCTGAGGATGTCTTTTCGTTGTGCAATGAAGAAAACAGTGATTTTTTTTGACAGATACCTTCAAAAGCGTACAGTATAGGCCTGGTTTTCAAATCTCTTGCCAGGGCCAGAATTGGAACCGTTACCTCACATACGTAGTTTAATAGTGTATGATGTGCTTTGAGGGATTTCAGAATCTCAGAAATTTCCTGATGAAAATTTTTCCAGTTAGAATTATTTTTAGAAGTGTGGAAGTTAGGAAGACTATTCGTCTGTGTAACAGGCCTGTGAACGGTATTCTGCTTCAAGGAGCAGATCATAGCTGTAGTTAGAAATCTCTGCTCTAGTCGTGGAGTTAAAAAGGAAGGAATAACATCATGGATCTGCCCAGTGTCAGCTGCCCCCGGCTGCTGTTTACTGCATTAGCTGTGGCCTTTCAACATCAACTCCCAGTTCAACATCATCTCCATTTTGGCAATTAACTAGATGATTTAAAAATATACTGGTCCTAGCTAACTGCTTTCGCTATATTGACTGAAAATATAGCTATTGTTGGCAAGTTGTAAAAATCAAAATTAAAAAAAAAAAAAAAATCCATTGCTGTAGTTACATTGGATGGTACTGCCAGTCAAATGTTAAACAGATATATTCCATTTTGTATTCTTTACGGATTTAAATGTTTGTGGTGCAGTATCGATGAAGAAGCCTATATCACGGTGGGGAGAAACTGGAATCTGTAGTTGGTATAAATGGATAATGTTAATTAAGAAATCAAATATGCAGATTTGGCTCACCGCGAAAGAAAAATAGATCATTTGGCATTTTTCTGTTAATGAAGAATTTTACATTAAGATGAAAAAAGGCTTGGCATGAAGAAGATGTATTAGTAATGAAATGCAGGCAGCATTCTGGGAGGAAGGTTTCTTGCCAGAACATACGCCCGAAGAGGAGAACGGCTAGGAGATACAAGAACCGAGTCAGAAAACTCTGCTCCTTGAAAACGTTTCTTTTTGTGTAGCTGCTACTCTTTGGATTTGGATACCATCACCCATGTTCTCCTTTTGATCCTGTGCCCAGGTATATTACTTTGTTCCGTCTTCAAACCTGCATTGCCAGTGCTGGTAGCGCCTCGGAGGGAGCCATGTTGCACTTCCAAGCCTCAGGTGAGGCTTGTTCGGGAGCTTGGGCTTCGGACCTTCTTTGTGTTCGAGCACAAACTGAAGACTTCTTCAGAGCTCTTTGTGGAAATTGGTTCGGTCTCCACCTTTCTTACCTTTCCCAAATGATGCTACGCTAAGTGATGGTTCCTAGGAGCGGGCTGAGTCTCAGCGGGAGATGGGGCACGCGTCTCGGCGCCAGGAGGGGCCCCGTTCTCCTCCCTCCCCCTTAGTGAAGCCGGCTGCCTGCAGACACAGCGCTTCCCCGGGAGTAGAGCAGAGTGGGCAGAGTCACTGCCCGCCGGTCCGGAAATGCCCCGGAAACAGGGATCTACCTGGGAAGATGCAGTGGCGGGGCAGAGGGTCGTGCATGTATTTTATTTACCTTTCTTCCTCCTTCGCCGTTTACTTTGACCTCTTTCTTTTTGAAAAGCTGATTAGCCGAGTTGTTCTCATCGTTTGGCTTTTTTGCATGTGTTCCAGTATGTTTCGGGCACCGTCGGGAGGCTCGCTGTAAGGGAGTAGTCTGCATGGGTCTGTCCTAACAGTTACAGGCTTTGTTTATTTTTCATGTGAACATATTTCTGAGCAGGGTGATAATTATTTGTTCTGTTCTCAGTAAATCACTCCGTAAAGTTTTGTTTTCCCGATGTAAAAACAACCCTGGATTTGCCTCCAAATGAGGTTCGCACGTTCGCGTTATGAAACTTTCATTCCTTTTTACAGTTGATAATGCCTGAGAAAATAAATGGGTTAAATTGTACTGAAGTACTGATGTGTGCAGCTCTCTTAGAACTGAATCCAGGAGCGTCACCAGGCTTTAATGAGAAGATTTGTCTCTACCAGAATAGGGTTGTTCTTTGTAACGTATGTTCATTAACCTTTTACTTAAAAATTACTCAAATTATACAAAGTCTTCCCATAGGAAACACCGTTATTAAAGCAGTTAACTTCATGTAAGAAAAATGACTTCTGATGTTTGGACTACATTTTATTTAGCCAGTTTTTAGGAAACGTGCTCTTTGACGAACCTTGACAATTTCCATCCTTAAATTTTAGAGTTTCAATTTGGTTTCAGACAATTTTTAATTAATGTATAGTTTTGTAACGTAGTTAAAAATGATTCTAATTAATATGTGGAATATTGATTAATATGCATGTAATGAAACATTCTATACTGTATCTACTAGGGTCCAAATATCCCTGAACCCATGTATTTCCTGTTCATTGGCATCGCTTAATTTATGTTTTGGGAAACCCAGTCTGCAGACTTTATAGTGTTTAAGCACAGGAATGATCTTTGTTTTGTTTTTTGTTCTCTTCAGTGCTGTGGAGTGATTTTGGTGCCTTTGTTTGTTTGTTTGTTTTGTTTTTATTCTCCCTTTTAGGAAGAATGACCCCACTGTTAATTTTTCTGATACTGCACATGACTTCAGCAATCCTTATTAATTAACTGAAGCCCTTTATATCCTGGACACGTATTTGATGGAAATATGAAAGGATTTGGCAGACTATAACTTACATCTTAGTTGTATGGCAATATTTGCTGTTTTTCTGAAGATCACACCTTCTGGGTTTAGTTGATTACATTAGACTCTTCCTGCTTAGATCTCTGAAGTTGAGCAGTGGATCTAGAAGTTTCTGTAAGACTGAGAAATTCTCGGTGTTTCCCCCAAAGAGGCGGGAGTTGGGTATCCTCACATACCTTCTGCCCTGGGCATTGTGGAGTCTGTGGTGCTGGTGGTTATAGATTCAGTCTTAGATTTTGCTAAGATTTCAAGGTATCCAGATATTTTTAGGTTTCCTGTCTCTCATAGGCTGTTGCTGTATCAGAGAACCAGGTGCTGTGTTAAAGTAATGAGCTAATGAGTTACTGCTAGTAAAAACTATTAAAATGAGGTGGTAAATAGTAGCCAGACATGCAGTCAAGTAGCTGTTGCAACTGCCAATGGGGGAGCAGATTCCCAGCCCTTTTGTAACTGTGATTGTACTACAATTACATCGCCCCTTTCGGTGTGGAAGAGTGACCTGGCATCATTCTCCTCTTTACTGATGTCATCCCGTAGCGACTGCTCTTCTGAAAAATTTTGGCGGGTGAAAACAGAGAAGAAAAGAAATGTTTTGAACAAATGCCTTAGTGTTGCAGTCTCTCTTTCCTCCCTCACACATGTAGTTGTCTGGAAAACAGAAGAAAAGTGTGTCTGCATGTGGATTCAAATAGAGAAAATGCCCAGAATCCAGCGTTACTGGAAAAAGTAATTCAATTTCTCAATTTTTCATACATTTGTTGAATTAAAGGAGACTTTCACTGTGTCAGGAAAAATACTGGGAAGGTCTCTGTTTCTCCTAATTCTTTTGCCTTTTTTTTTTTTTCTTTTTTTCTTCTTACAGGCCAGTTTAATAAGGATATTTGGTAGTCCTGCAATTTGAGAATCACAATTTATTTGCTCTTGTTTTCTGTTTGTTTTTTGGGTTTTTTAAAATGGTTTTTACTCCCCCAGTCCTTGACATATTTCTAAGAGTTCTTACTCGCCTTAAAATCTTTTATTAATGTTAGCACCCTTGAGCAGTGGAACATTGCCAGAGATGTGAAGGAACAGTGGGCTAAATGTCACTTGTCTGGGGAAAAGATTCTGTGCAATTTGTGGTGGTTTTTCTTTTCCATAGCACTGATAACCAGAGGAGTATAGTGGTGAATATTTTTGATGGAAAGTGAGTCTTGGAGAGTCAGCCTTTTCTGGGGAGAGAATCTTTCTCTTTGAACTGAAACACATTTGACACAGAGGTGATACATGCCTGTATATGTACGTGGGCATTTTGTACAAAGGCCGTCATCAAAGATTTTTTTTTTAAGTTAGGAATTCAAACCCTCAGAAGTTCTGGATGTACCTTTACTTTTATTCTTCCCCCTTTGGTATTAAACCTGAGTCAGGAGCCTTCTGGAGCAAAGGAACGTGATTCCAGATGGTTTCATGATAAATATGTACATCAGAGGTGAATTAAGATTGCACCAGTAACTGTAAATCCGATGTTTCCAACACCTTGACTGTGAGACTTTACTCTTGAATGTTCTTTTGCGGTATCTTTTTGCATGTAATTATGTTTAAGAAGCTTTAGAAAAGTTGTATTACTTACCAGTGAATATATTTAGAAGGAGCATCAGTTTTCTTATGAACCGATGTTGAACGGCATGATTGTTAGAATTTTAAATACATAAACTAAACAGTGGTTGATGGATATTGTATGTTACTTAAGTGGCTCCTATTTTCTTTGCATTGAACAAGTGGGGATTACTATTTTTCAACACCAGCTCCTTAAACAAGCATCTTAACTCATCCCTGGGACAAAGACGACCTAATTCCTGAATATCTACTGGAGGTTTATAGCAGTTTCAGCGTGTTTGTGGGTGTAAAGTAATTTGGAAGCTGAATACTTGCTTTGGGCATGATTGCCTGTGTGGTCAAAGGAGCTGTACTGTTCTGCCCTTCTTCCCTACCAACAAAACTCATTATAAGGTGTGTTGCTGAGGTTTTCGGCCATAGCATTGCAGAGTTCTCTTTCTCTCTCCATTTAGACCAAGGTTTTTTCTTATTTATCTACGAAAACAGTGTTGCGAATCAATTAAGTTTTTTCATTAAGAAAAAATGATTGAAGTGGGCCAATGAGTTTGTTCGTTCTTCCCTCCTCTGCTTCTGCATTGGTTTGTACGGCAGCTCTCTGCGGCTCAGCTTGCGGCTGCTGCGCCCGCGGCACAGTGCAGCAAAGCCCGTTGTGGCAGTGTCCTGGGAAGGGGCCGCTGCTCACTGAGCTGTGCCTCATGCCGTAGCGTCCTGATGCGGAAAGAAATAGCGCTCGGGGGGTCGTGTTTTATAAAAGAAACCGCAAGCTGTGATAACTACAGGCTCAGCGTCCTCTAGGTACGCGTTCTCCACTTGCAGACCGTACGCTGTGTGGATGTGATTAGCCTCACTTGACAGGCTGGGTTTATGTTAATTCGTCCTTGACTTTGTTGTAATCAATTCTGTGGTGGTTTTGAAGTGTGGCTAAAACTTACCTGCTTCTGTCTGCAAAGACTGCAGACGTCCGGCACTGTGCCGTTTGCCCGTGGTATGTGGGTGAAGCAGTGTGATTCGGCAGAAATCATCAGCTGTGCATTAACTGGAAGTTAAAAATGCATTATAAAGTGTGTTTCACTTAGTTTTTCCTGGATGAAACTATTACGATTTCAAGATGCATATTTTTCAGACATTTTAAAGAAATTTTAACTCATCATTTTTATATGTTTGTTACCAGACACTAGACACGAATAATATTTAAACAGAACAAGTCTTGCACATCCTATTTTCTTTAGTATTTTTGAAATGTCTCCAGAAAATGATCTTTACTGTATTTAAAGTGCCCTTTTGTTCTGATGAGAATATGCAGGAAACCTTCCCGTTGTGTTTTCTGTGTTCTAACGTATGCTGTTGGACATCTGTTTAGTGTCAGTTGGGGTTTACTGAAGAAACACGGGGTTTTCAGCTGTAATTAATGAAAAGTAGTAAGAGGTTCGGGGTTTTTTCACATCTGAAAAACAGTGCACTGAGCAGAGCTCTTTTTCTAGAAAACATTGCAAGGATTTTCATAACAGCCAGCCTAAACTGACTAGAAAGGGAAGAGACTTGGTTGGGGGAGATTTGAGGCAAAGTCCTTTATTTGATCTTTAGAATAACGATCATCTTAAGGCACTTTCCTTGGAATTATTCAGGCTAACAAGTTCTGTGCCGGGCATCTGCTCTGCCTCCAGCTTACCCTGTACAATTAAATGTACAAATCTAATACTGGGTCTTGCTTTCTCTTCTGAATTTTGTTCTCTTTTCTGAAGGTTTTCGTGCTTTTGAAACAGTTTTTCAGTAATGGCCTGAACTAATGGATTGTCTTACTTCTTCAGACTGCTCTGGTTGATCATTCCAGCTTTTGATCTTTATTCTCGCTCTGGCAGCGCGATGGGGATCTGTGAAGCTGACCACCCTCTGCTGTGTCTGTGTGCCCTGGCTTATTCTGACTTTCTCTTTCCCAGAGCTGACGCGAGGGCTTCTTAGCGGCTTCAGCACTACAAGTGACACGCTGAATGCTGTGGAGAGGGAGTAAAAGAAGTGAGCTGATCGATGGATAATGCGTTGGCGGCTTCTGCACATACGTAGAATAAGGTCCAGCCAGTGAGCCAGACGTGAGGAAGTCACAGATTTGATTCCTCAGAGAAGGAGGGATATAGTACGTCCAGCTGGAGTTTTTCTTGGAAGTCATATCCATCCAGGATTGAAAGGTGAGAGATTTCCTGTACTTTTTTTGTTTAATTTTTTATTTTATTCCCTGAAAGGGAAAACACTTAAAAAAAAAAAAAAAAGTGATTTGTCTTTAATGTGTATCTTTATGAAAGTTATCTGAGGAAGCACACACTTTAATTTGCTTTAGTTTGGTCACTTAGAATTTGTTTTTAGGTGAGTTCTGGAGACTGAACAAAAATTTCCAAGGAGATGACTCTTACCTGACCACTTAGTGAAGAGAACTGGAGAGGTGCAGGGACTAAATGAAGTGCTTCAAAACTGGACGCAGACTGGGATGACAGAAAGGAGCCTAACACGATCCGTGGTAGGAGGCTGAAACCAGAGAAATTAATAGAAACAGAGAGTAAGTATTGGAAAAATAGCTTGAAGATGAGATAAATTATCCTATTGCTTTGTGCTTTTAAATCGAAGTTGTATAGAAGTCAACAAATACCACAATGGGGCTAGCGAAGATGTTCTTAACTGCGGTTTGCAGGGCATGTCCAAACAGATGAAGGCAGCATTCCCTTCTAGCCTTTCCTTACCTGTTTGAAGCTGATAGAAAGCATTGTTCATGTGGTGTAAACGGTGATGTATAAAATTATAGCTGCCAATCAGATGAGAGGAGGATAGAGGATCTGTTAAGGATATACTCGGGTAGAGAAACCATTAAGACGACAGTGTGATTTGTCTTGCGTGCATTAGGAACAGTATTCCTCTGGTTATGTTTCAAACGGGCAGTATCTGATGGTGGAAGGCACGCAGAGCGTGTTGAAGGGTAGAGGGAAGAGGGGCAGAGAAGCATACTAGGTAGAAACAAAGGGCTAGGAATGGCACCGTTATGAAATTTTGACCTAATTCTGCGTTTCACTGGTTAAAATAACCTTTTTCTGGAACCACTGACAAAAGGTAGATGTTTCATGTTAAGTAATTTTCCAAGTGTGACATTTAAGTATTTGCTCATCAGGTGGTTGCCTGAAAGACTGCTAACGCTGTTCTGTGGGGAATGTGTGTTACTAAATGTTATAAAAGATTTACAGTTTGTGTTCTTGATAAGCTCAGTGGTACAACCTGAGCTTTACTTGTGGTATCATCTAAAACTTGATGTAGTTAACTCCAGCGCATAAGATCACTATATTCGCATCTACTTCCCTTGTCAGCCAACCCGTTTTAATTAACTTTCATCCTGTTGATTCTCTCTGGGATATCTAAATATATGCAGATGACAACCAAAAGTTTTTATTTTTAAATTAATGTTTTAGCACAGCCTCTCTTAGTTGATATTCCTTCTGCTAAGGTTTGTCCCATGAACTTGTTAGGTCTAGCTTATAGACGAGAAAAATACCATGGATGTGTTTGTGATTGTACTTGTGCTTTCAGTTACAAAGGGTAGGCAAGCAATCAATTAGTAGTAAACTCTGACTGATTTGTGGCAGGAGTAGAGCAGCAACACCTTCTCAGCACCATGAACTAATGAGAGCTTGTATATGAAATTTAACAAATTGATCTTGTTGTCTGATGTGCTAGGTATTATTTAGGCACTAAATTTATTTTTGTGGAGGAAACAGCGTTAGAATTGACCTCCTTAGAAAGTTCTAGACTACTTTTTGTGTCACTGTTTTAGCAGCAAGTCTCAATAACATTCATTTGCAAAGTCAAGCGATGACACAGGAAACAGAAAATTCAAATTCAACAGGCTGATCTTTATTAATATTTTACATTTAACCTAATTTTGTAAAGACTAACTAGGATTAAAACTATATCAATGCTGTATTTGTTGGGCAAAATTACAAACTTCAAAGTATTCTGACAAGTTACTGAGGTTTTTCTATTTAGCATTAAGGTTTTTTTCTCATATGTTTGAATTTCAAGCAGAACACTCAGAAATAGGAAAGTTTAAAAATATTTGTTCTGTTAAGTAGTACGTATCAACCCACCCTAAAACATGAAACATTCCAACCGATGCCAGAAATTGTCCTGTATTCTTTTTCAAAGAGAAGGCTATCCTCATGAGCTTCCCTTCTAGATATTTGCTTCTTAAAGTAGATTCAAATAGCCCAACTGTTCCACTGGATTGGACTGGACTGGGCATTATTCTTAGGTTTAAAATAGTGGGGTTTTTTTTAAAATCTTATTTTTATGAGAAGTGTTTTTTTTTTACCAGGTGCTCAGTTCATTACTGAATGGATTTTACAGGACATTACGTTGAATGGATACAGGACATTATTCCTGTCTCTATTTGTAAGTAAGAAATAGCACATCTATTCAGAGAATCAAAACCAGGGTGACAAGAGAAGTGCTCCAGTATTCACAAGTGTGCTTTAGGACCTGGGACTCAGCGTCCCAGAATTTGCATTTTTAACCAGCATGACCGGTACCAGCAAGACTTTGACCATTTTACTGAGAGAGATGATATTGGTCTGTAGCTGCCATCTGAGAGCGAGGAGATAAGATTCCAGAAATACTGTCTTACCAGCTGTATCTTTCTGCGTAAGTTACAGATTTTTATCAGTTCTTTTCCGTCATTGCTACATCGATGTCCTAAGGGTGGCAATCTCCTTTGTTCTGTTTTGGGTTTTTTTGTTGTTGTTGTTTTTTAATAATAAAAAATGAGGTTTTGGTGTCTTGCATTTGAGGTTACCTTCTCCTTGATCCAGCTTAAAAGCAAACCACAGCAACCAACAAAACCCCCCCTGATTTGTCACCCCACCTTCCTAATCAGTTTTACAAGAGAATTTTGTGAATTCTCAGTCATTTCAGCTAGTGTATATTTTCAGTCAGCTTTGAGCCGAATGCTTCTGTATTTAAAGGTTACCCTGTTTTAATCCACTGATTAAGAAGGGATTAAAAAAAAAAACAAACCCCAAACCCTGTGTATATGGGGAATCTGCTTTTATATTTCATTTTGGGGCTTTTTGAGGGAGGAACACCTGGAGTCCAGGACACTTGCTGCTTTTTATGTCTGTGGAAAAGCGCAGCGGCAGAAGAGCGCTCTGCAGCACTGAAGGGGCCTGGCCTGCCGGCGTGCGGCTGGGGCTCGTGCGGGGCCGGGTGCGCTTTCTCATCGGGTTGCGGCACTGCAAGCGAGACGCAGCCAAGTCTGCATGTGTGCGTGTCGCAGAAAACGTAGACTATCTGCTGTTGGATTATGTTCGTTAGGGAAAAGCAAAGGGGTTTGTGGGTATGGTACGTGTTTCTGAAGATTGGAGGAGTATACCTTGAAGAAACTTTAACGACAAACCCCAAGAAACCAAATACAAGGTGGATTCTGAGTGAAGGTCTTTCTAACTATTTTCCTTCTGTTTCTTTTTGGGTTATGATCAATACCTACATTTAATTCTTCCTCAGTATAAGATGCTTCTTCAGTAAGATGGGTTAAGTGGCGTGGCATGTCCATATCTGTATGAAGTCCCTCCTGAAATTTTTATTTTCTTCACCAGGGAATTCTTTGCGGAATATATGGTGAATCTGTGAATTTTACTTCTTGTGCTTTCTTTGTGATGACTTTTTTAGTGCCAGAACCTCGAAGTTATATCACAGATGTTCCAAAAAGGTCTTTCAGGTAGACTTATTGTTAGTACTGTTCTTGTTTATTAGCACACCGGTGCAAGTAAAAATGGTATTTTGGAAACGTAGAGCTGTAGCAAACTCGTAGAGTAATTCTTTTCCCAAATGTTTTGTTGTGTATCCTTATACAGTTTATACCAAACAAAAAAGAGGTGAAAAGCAACTACATTAATCCCTAAAATGAAGCATTATTATAGTAAATAAACTTCTTATAAATTTGCTGTTGATGCTGTTTTTCAGTCATGTAAATAAAATGGTTTTCTTGTGCTGTGCTCAACTATAGTCTTGAAACGCTGGATGTATTGTTGTGGTAGCGTTACTTGTGGTTAGCAGTTCAGAGGGGAGGTTTGCAGTAAGAGTTACACAAAACAGAACAATTATATTTCACTTAGCTCTGTTTTGTGGAATCCCTGTTCCTTATGTTCGCTTTCATGTTGCAGTTCAACAGCAGTTTCAAATTATAATCTTTTGTCGGGTGCATTAAGCTCCCATTTAGCCGGTGGAAAATCTTTGTGCCCACTCTAGGGCATTACTGTCCTATCCTTTCGAGTGAGACTTAGCAAATACAGGTTGTAGTTGTAGTGATGGCAGACATACGGAGACTCTTATTTACTGGAGTGCGTTTGATGACCCACGGTTGTCGTTTGATTGGTTTTATACCACTGTGGCATTTGTGGGTGCTGCGAGAGCGTTCTCGCTTATTCTCCCTTACCTTCTTCCTCACTCTCTTCCTGCCTGTAGTTGTAAACGACGGGGGCAAAAATTTCCTGTTACTTCATTTGTGTGTAGCAACTTGTTCAGTGTGGAACAGACCCCACCTGCGTGCTCAGTGTTCTGGTTCTGTCCTCACATAACACTTCTGGAAAACGTGTGTCCCAGGGAGTACCTCTCTCTGCAGCTGAACTGGACTCCGGCTGTGGAGTAGTCGTTATGGTAAGGTGGATGCTTTTATCGTTATTTTGTATAAAATCACTTGCATTATTTTTCACCCTTTGCCAGTTTTTTTTTTTCTTTTTTTTACTCTCAGGTCTACTTTAACAAATGTGGTAAGTGAATTCTAAAGCTCGCAGTCACTGTTTTCTTTCATCCTCAAAATAAAAGCCGTCACTTATACTTGAGGGCAGAAATAGCAGCAAAATTAGACTCTTCCTACTTATCTAGCATAGAATGATCTCATGGCTGGAGAGGGCTGTTCAACTTCTACCTTCAACCAGTCTCAACTTTCAATTAAAAAAAAAATATATATCTCTCTCTCCAGCCTTTGAATATGGAAGTTCCTTACTACTACTTTGATCCCTAACTGCATTCAAAAAGTACTTAAAGAGAAAAATCTATTAAGAATACTGGCCCTTTTACAGGCTTGAGGAATGTAGTTTAATTTTTAGTTGGTTATAAAAACCTATATTGGAGAAAGCATCCCAAGAAGTGGATGATAGCCTATTAAAACTACATTTACTGGCATAGAGATCACACACCTCTTTTTTTTTTTTTTCTTTTTTTTTTTTCCCCCCCCCCTCCCCCCAAAGCTGGCAATCGCTTTAGATTTATGTACAGATTTCCTGGAAACTTCTTACTTCTTAGCCATGGCACCTATGCTGACGTCCGGAAGCTTGATTTGAATCAATAAATGTAATGAGGAGTAAGATTAATTCTCCCAGCACTCCAAAGTCTTTTGGCAGTTGCATTAAACTTTCAAATCTTGTATAAATTTCTCTAGCAAATTTATTTAGTGGATTCCATTTATGGCTGCCATGGACAATATAAGAATGTAATAAAAACATGCTTCAGAAAAAAGGAGGGGTGGTGAAGGAGCAGGTACCAGTGCCACCCAACCCAAAGTCATAGGATCAGCAAAATGCTGTCAGCTGTACCTTGTTTCTAATGTGCTTCGTTTAGAAAGAGAACATTTGGTGAACTCCCTTTAGGGGATGGGAATATTTTTGGTTATTTTTCTTTTATCTATGCAGAATAAGCTGTTTCCTCTTTTCTTTAAGAAAACTTGCTGTATCATGCAGAAAGAGTCAGGCATAACCAGATAAAGTGGCGTTATCAAAAACTGGTAGAGATTTCTTCTTTCAGATATTTCAAGGATTGTTTTCTCTTTCAGACAGATGAAAATCATCAATTGTTATCCAGTCTGAAATGGTCAGATTTTGACTGAATCACAATAACTCAAGTCCTGCTTTTTTTTTTAGTTTAAGTCCATAGGATCTTCTTGAGTTGTACAGGAGAGAAAAGCGGGTCTTTCTGAGTTGAAAAAAAATACGCACATGTGGATGAGTCGATGCTGGTTTGCATATGTAAAATAAACAGTAGCAGGAGGGAATACTCCAAATCCTGCTTTTATTTAAGCAGCTGGGGTGTTTAAGTAATGGATTTAGCACAGCATACTGCATGAGAACAGATTAGATTACAGTCTCCTGTATGACATCTAAATTATCAGGAACGATTGTTGCTTCTGTTACATTGTACTAACACTCTTGCTTTAGGAGGGAAGATTATTTACCTGTTTTTGCCAACAGAAGAGTAGTTGTATTTAGCATAAGAAAACTTGTGGAAAGATACTGGCTGTGTATGAACTGAAGGTAATTGTGTTCACTGTGACCGGGCCTATCGTGAAGAAATTTACTGGTTTTCCTTTGAATTACACTGTTCATTATGCAAGACACAAAAGCTGAAATTCAGACCTGAAACCACCTCACGAGAATAGTTAATTAAGGAGTCGGTTTGTGATGGAATAGGCAGTGACATAAGCCAACGCTATGTAGGCAGTTATTACCACTGCGCAATAAACTGCTTAGTCCAAGCGTATGTTTCCACCTGAAGATAATCTGAGATTTGGTGTTAATTAGCTGTCATGTTCTGTTGGTGAAATCACATGCACATACTCCTTATGTGTAAAACTTTTAAAGGTAAAATTTACATGGATATATACACACCTATATATATATATGTACGTTCTCAGTTGTGCTGCATGTTTTCACGGAGTATAAGTATCTTAAGATTTTGTTTGTCCATGTATGGGTCAACTAATTCTAGAAACGTGCATCTCGAGTTGAAAACTATTGAAATTTTATGCCTGCCTTCAAGTCTGGCATGCAGGCGATAGTTGTTTTCAGATCACTGCAAGGAATTTATCATAGCCTAAGGTCTCCAAAAGGATATTGTGTGCATTTCTTCCCTGTAGATACCGTGGTAGATAACATATACAAATATTAATAGAATAATCCTGATGCTTATTGCTATTTGATTGTCTGATGTTCCTTTGTGGAAGGAGAGGGCATCCAGGTAGCCTTTGATTTTATTTAGCTAGTTATTTTGCCTGTAAAATGTATGCTGGGCATCTGTGTGTTATGACCATGTACACATCTCTCTGAAGTTGCCCAAACCAGCTTAGAGGTAAGGTCTCTTCTTGGTACCTTATAGACCTTGAAAGCCTGGTAGACACAGGTTAATAGGTTTCTGTGACACCACAGGTTGTCCTTTGTGGCATTTTTTTTCCTAATTCAGTCAGTAGGTTTTCACTATTGATAACTAAATACTTTTTTAAAAAATCACTCAACAATAACCTGCCCTTAGCCTAAGGTACCTGTAAGCTTAGAACTGTACGTGGTATCTCTTAGATGTAATCAAAGCATTCTGGGAGGATGTAGGCTAGCAAACTTATTGAGAAAACAATAGCTACCCCTTCCTCTCTGATTCAAGGTATAGAGAGGATTTTTGGTACAAAAATCTTGCCTCGGGAGACTGTCAGAAGACTTAAAGGCACTCATTTCTTTGCTGTTGCAGAGCATAGTGATACAGCTTTTCCAGATCTCGTAATGACACACATATCTAGTGTATTTGTCCCAGTTTGAGCCACTAATTTTGTGTGGATTTTTTTGTTCAAAGTGGCTTACTGGGCAACAAACAATGGGCCTTTTTGAGAAGGATTCTGTATCAGAGCTTTTGGCCAAATTCCTCACCAGTGTGTTTTAAAGAAGTTAGGCAGCAGGGACTTCAGCACAGAAGTCTTTACATGGGCAAATTTAATCTCCGTTTCCAAATTAGGAAACGGAGATTAAAAGTCTAGGATCAGTCCTCACGAAGGAAGGAGTTCACCACTGGAGTACCATCAGAATCTCTGATGTTCGTTATATTCATGAATGACCTGCAAAATAGGCTTACTAGGGAGATGAGAAAACGTAGTGACGCTGATAAGTTGTTTAGGGCATACTAAAGATGAGAGCTGACAGGGAAGAGCCGCAGAAGACCCTGCGATAGTGATTGCCATTAAAACGCTGAATGAAATTCAGTGTACGTAATTGGCAGAAGATGCGCGTGGGGGAATAATAATTCTGACTCCAACTCCGAGCTGATTGTTACCGTTTGGGAGCAAGAGAGAGTTCCATGAAGTGTCCAGTCAATATTTATCAATCAAATAAAAAAAAAAAAAAAAAAGGTGTCGTAAAGAGGGCAGATAGGAATCAGTGGTTTGCTACTGCTTCGAGTATAAGAACTGGGTGAGCTCAGATGAAGCTTGCCAGGGCTCAATGCAAACAGGAGAAGTAAGTTTTCACCCTGGTGGTGTTTGAGCTGTGGGACACGCTTCCAGGGGATATTGTGGCTCTTGGAAGTTCACACAGGCTAAAGGGAAGACCAGATGTATATTAGAGGAGCAGTCCATTGCAAGTTACTGAGCAACTAATGTGAATATGGCCCGACAGCTGCCTGATCTGGAAACTGTTGGACATGGAGAAAGATTCAAGGATGTGTGTGTCTCGTCTCTTATTCCACTCCCTTGGCTTGTGCTTTTCACATGATCAGAGGCAAAGAACTGGCCTAGCCCTCCAGACTGATCCAGTATGGTCTTTTCAGTGTTGGTATTGTGCTAAGTGTTATCACAGGATCTGTCTGAGTGGCAGTAGGGCTAAAATTCCCTGATCCCGTTGCCAATCTCGGCAGCAAGTGCATTTTTATTACTTTACTCAAGCTCCCGGAAAGAAATGGGAGTGCTGTTGGGATGGATGTGCATGTAGAATTTTTCTCTGCAAGCAAAGGCTTAAATAGGGTAAGCTAATTGGAGAATTCAAGCTCTGTGGATGAAGATATAATAGAATTATCTTTTCTGCCTATTTGCCTGCCGTTTATGGGAAGGGTTTTGGCTGATGTGGAATCTGTCTCCATGAGTGTTCACTGTAGCCATATGTCTGAGCAGGAGTGCTTGCTGCCTTTCTGGTGTTCATCCCAAATGTCAGGCTGGTGTTTGCAGTTTGACATACACCTGAAGGTAATCTGAAGCTTACATACGTAGATTGATTCTCCTGAACAATAGGGAAGTCACTCTAAATTAAGAAAATGTCATTCATCTCATTTAAACTTGTAGAATCAGGATTATGCTCTGTTGCTTGACATTGCAAAAAAGCCCAGGATTGCTTACTCCTGAAAGTTTAAACCTCTTTATTGCTGGATGAATTAATCTCTTTGATGGCTTTGTACAATTTTTCATACATGACGTAAGAACCTTGTGGATTGGTGAAACAGTAAATCCTTCACTGCTGTTAGTATTGGGTGTTCTCAAATCACATTTGGGTATGGTTGGAAGCTTCTGCATGGTCTGCCCAGCCCCATGTCTGCGGACTGAGCATGCTGCCCTGTGAGGGCCGGCCATCTTGATGGGGGACTCTCCAGTTACACCTGGTCCCCATTAACTCAGGAAGAGCTAGGTTGCATGGCAAGGTTTCTGGAGCAATTATATTCCTTATGGCAGGTGTTTTATACACTGTTGCCTTCTATGTCTTTGGTGTTTTGGGTTTTTTTTTTCATTTGTGGATAGGTTCGTGAATCTTGTCTTTCTAGCTCTTTTCTTATAGAAACTTCCTTAATATAGAATACAGGATTTCCCAATGGAAAATGGAGATGAGGGTACTTTACAAATTGATTTGATTTGCCCTGAATTAGGTTATTTTTCAATTCCTTCCACAAATATTGAATTCTCTGTTGTTGCCAGAACTGCGAATCTGGCTTGGTACTTGGGGGTTTGTGTCAAGGACTGTATTCCCCTTCGAGCTTTAGAGCACCTGGTGCGTGTTGGCAGCCGAGCTCTGGCTGCTGAGCGGCGCGGGCTGGCCCCAGGAGTGGCTGCGCAACAGGCTGCCGCGTCCCTGGGACGGGCAGCTGCGCCGCAGAGGGAGGCTTAGCAAAGGCATGTTAGAAGGGTTTTTACTTCTTCTGAAACATCAACTTCTCTGATGCTTGTGGGTCTAATATCTTCTCTCCAGAAAATTGTGACTTTTGAAGTAGTCATTATATTTAGAAAAAAACAGAAGTTTTAGACTTTGTTTAGTTTAGGTACGGGTCTTCTGTTTCAGGTCTGGCTGGTAGAAAGCATCCCGGTGAATGTTTCAGGGCAATTCCGGATGAAATGTCTGTCCCAGGACATACTCTTGGACCAGTTCCGTGTTTTCACACCCAAATCACACCCATCTTGCCAATTCTGTTTCCTTGAGGAAATTAAAAGAACAGGAAAATTTATACTCAATATACTTAATTTTATAAATAAGGCAGTGTTTTCTTTGTATACCTCAGACCTGTCTCGGTGTATCAGAAAGATGGATAAATGGCAGCTTAAAGGAAGTCCCTTAAGCATGAAGAACTCTTCTGTCTATTTAAATGCAAGCCGAATGTCGGTGTAAGAAATAGCCATTATGTGCAATAACGGTGTAAATCCTGTCGCTGTCCTTACAGCTGTCTTGGCCTACTGCCGAGAAGAACAGATACATTTCCTGCAAGAGAATACTTAACAAGAGACGGTATCAAATGCTTAAAAAACGTGCACCAGTACAGATCCTGAACGCTGCATTAAGGTCAGTCGGTATCAGGTCAGAATATGAAAAATGAGGTTTTATTCAGAAGTACTTGTATCAGCAGACATTGTGTTACTACTTTGCGAAAACAAATTGCCTTTTGCGGGGGAAGGAGTTTGGAATGAGCACACTTCTGTACATGGTTCTGTTTCAGTGCAGCAATACTCTCTTTCACAAGTGATGTTGAAATGGCTGTTGTTTTGAAAAGCCTCTAAGGCTTTTTTCTAAGATTCCTTGTCTGACTGGATAAAGATTGTATGTCTAGCAGCTCTTCGTTGATGTGGGAACGCAAACTTTCTGCATATCTCACACAAAGCTCTGACTTTGAGAAGATCAGCCTGAATCTCTTTGTCACTTCACTTTGGGGAGAAAAGAGAGGGCAAAAGAGCAGAGTCTTTACGGCGCATAGCCTCCATTTTCTGATAAAACAGCTTGTACCTAGAGATAGCCTCAGCTACAGGCTGTCTACCGACTCCTTTACCACTGCCCCTACGCCCCAGTCAAACACTTTAGAGGAGTTCACCTTTAGAAGTTTCTCAGCCATCAAGGATCTTGAATTGGTTTTGGGATTTATTAATTTCTGTCTTGAATTTCCCATTATTTATAAGCCTTTAGGACTTAACCAGGCCTGCAGCACAGAGGCCAGAGTCCCTAATCAAGGTGAGCAATGTGCTGGATTACCTGCAGGGTAAGAGGCAGCTGCCACCTTCTTGAGAGCCTTGGAGTTGGGAGCAGTCTGGGAGTCACGTATGCGTGCCTGCCTGTAGGGTGAGGTTTGGGAAAGAGAGGCAGTGTATAAAGGGATAAGGGAAGAGAATAAAGCAGTCCAAAACTGCATGTATTTTAAGCCCGTAAGATGAAATGATTGGCTGATTTCCTGCAGGCCAGTGTAATTTGTGTCCATTGAGAACTTCTACATAATTGTTGGAGACAAGCTGGATGAGAACGTGAAAGTTTGGCAAGTGGGTAGAAGTTCTCAATTCAACTTCTTAGCAGGTTATCACAAAATGTTTTAAATTGTCTCTGTGTAATTGATGAGAATTGCAGTGCTGATCTTGTTATTTCTCAGTCCGTGCCTCCTAAACATAGCAAGTACTTGAAGTAAGATTAGCCTAACGCATGTGGTTCCTAGCTCAACCATAAACTTAATTTTCTAATAAACCCGTTTCTCAGCCTGCCCTGTGCCCCAGTCTCCTTCTGTAAAATGGGAAGAACAGTTCTTTATTTCATGGGAATCCTATAAATATAGAAGTTATAAAAATTTGTGGTATATTCTGTTCTTGTAATGACAGAGTTGAAGAAAAGTGTCATTGAATCAGTATGTTACATTCTGGCAATGCAAGAGAAAAAAAGATGATGTCTTCCTCGTTTTGTGCATCTTGAGCTTGCAATCCAATTTGTGAAGAGCCATTAGCAGCCACATACACATGTGCGTGCGTACTCCCTAGCTAATGCTTCACATTAGACGTGACTTACGCTTTGCCTATCTTTCTCACATTTTGCTATCTACAGTTGTTTTCTACAAGAAAAGCTGGCATATCATGATCGAGCAGGCAGCACAGTTCAGTTCTAATGTTGCTGGCAAGCAAGGAGCACAAAAAGCCCTTTCTGTTACCTGTGTTGTCAGTGCAAGAAAATACAAAAATGTGCCAATATCAGCAGTTCCCAGTATCATACAAAAAGGTGAAGTAGAATACGGTTATAAGTGATATAGAAACAGGTAAGAACAGCCTCTCAGAAATCTTTTGTGGATTGTTGTCTTTGTGTTTACACTGAAATTGTCATTTATTTGTGGTATCTGTGTGGTCATACATAGCTTTAAAGTGTAAAGGTGGAGAGATTCAGGTAAAGACACTTCCCTGTGTAGTGTTGGCATTCTAGCTTGCAGTTCAGAAGAGGTTTTGCAGTAATTTACTGTCTCTGTTTCTTTCTTTTTCCTTCTGTCTAGAACTTGTGGTCAGGTGAGGTCTATGGACTGTCACACATTCGTAAAGCTTTGTGGAGAGTGTTCTTGGAACGAGAACGTTCAGTGCTTTGCTCCACTCCATGAGGAGATAGGAGCAAAGTTTCTGTTTTATTGGAGTAAGTGAGCTTTCATGAACACAACCGAAGTACCGTGAAAGCAAATAATGAAAACATGAACCTTGAAGGATTACATCTATTTTGAGAGGAGGATATTGTGGCGAGAGTAGGGAAAATAGGAATAGGAAAAGAAAAATCTGTGAAAATACTACTTACTTGTGTTGTTGAGACGAGTCAATAACTGCTATGCATAGGAGAATCTGCATATATTTGGTGTGGTTTTGTATCTTCTAGAGGCAAGTCCAGACACTCTGAGTTTTAATTTTTATATTGGAATGAAAAAAAAAAAAAAGAGTATTTTTTGTGGAGAAGCAGCAAAACAGTAGAGGTCAGAGAGAACACAAATGTGTACACCAGCCATGCCCTGTAGCATAAGGCTTACAGCACTGCCCGCAGATGGGGTAAAACCAGCATCACAGCTCAAGTAAGGTCAGGGGAGTAAGTCTAATCAGTGTCATACCGTTCCTGAAGGTGGCTCTTATATCCTGGTCAGAAAGGTTTCCTTTCTTAAAATTGTAGCGTAGCGCACCATAAAACATACAGCGATGAAAGCATATGTATCGCTATTAGAAAGACAAATGTTAGATGGTCCCTGCCAAATTTACTTAATGTATGGCCTTAGGAGTCTAGGCCAAATCATGTGCTACTTCCACGGGGTTAATCTGTAAGCATAATCCAGTCTTCAGTTCTTTTCTTGATGACTTCTTGTTGACTTTAGAGTCGATTTTGTTTTACTACTAGTCTAGTTAATACTTCACTTGCTTCTGGTTCAGGTGTGCTGATTGCCAAGGTCAGGATTTTTATCAGAGGTTCAGAGGTAATGGGAATTTTATAACAATTTTAATCATTTTTTTTCCCTGAAGTGATGTTTTTTTTTTTAACATCTTTATAGCTGTCATCAGGACAATGTATATTCTTACATCCACTTTAGACCAAGTAAATGACATCTTTATAATCATCAAAAGGTAGTAATGGGCACATTAATTTTTCAGTGAACAGTCAGAAGAGATGAGGTGACAGTATGCAACTGTGCCAGATTTTTTCTGGTACCCAGCCATTTGCTTTTGCTTTCCTTTTGGTTGACTGTGACTTTCTGGTACAAATTGAGTGCTTGGTTAATGAAAGTCATTGAAGTCCCCGATTTACAAAATAGTAAACCAGAGTTTGTACATTACTGAGAAGGCAGTCGGATTTGGTTCCATTTCTCAAACTAGCATTGAATGACAAAAAATTGCTTAAAATATACTGGACTGTAATCTCACAAGTGAATGTTCCTACCCAGTGTGACTAGTAGGGCAGAATGTTTCAAACTCTGTCAATGGTGATAGGCAGCCACAGAAAGGTAAGCTGCGAGTGGGCTTGCAAAGAGAGGTTTAATTGTTGGTGCAAGTTAGTTATATGGCTGTTACCGGAAGAAATGCGTTTAAAGAAACGCAGTTAATAACATGTTGACACTGAAATGAGGATACTTTACTGACAATCCAGACTTGTGATATGGTGGTATTTCCAAACATGCCTATACGTTATCTAATAGATACGGCAATTGCTGTGTCAGATTGAGAATTGGCTTTGCCCTTTCTCCTAAGAGAAACTTACTGCCCAAGTCAGGTTTTTCTAGTGACGCTTTCGTTGCTTCCTTCTGTCTTTCTGTAAATCCATGTATATATAAACCATCAGCAGTGGACAACCCTGCTGTTATTTAAAGTCACATTTTTTTTATATTTGTAGCCTTCAAATTTTTGGCTATTTTCATGGCTAGCCTTTACAATTTTTTTTTTTAATTTACCTAACTTATGTGTTTAGAAAGTTTCAATACAAAAGTAAAAAAGGATAAGTTGTATTTTCTTTCCATTTAAGAAATGTTACATGCATGAGCAACATTTCAGTGTTTTAAAGGCTGGGATAGCTTACGTTTTAAAGTTTGAAGTTTTATGTACAAGCATTTTTGAGGATGGGTGCATGGACGTGCACACTTAGCAAATCAGTTTTGATTTAATTGAATCATAACTAAACAAAGACATAAGCTCTTCACAGTACAGTGAGAACATCACTTCAAAAAAAAAAAAAGAAAACAGCTTTGTGTATGTATACATTTTCAGATACTTTATTTGGGGACATTGCTCTGGGTAGTAAACTGGTGTGACTGAGAAAAAAGTCAGGAGCAGATACGGATTTCCAAGAAGGGAATGAAGCCATGGATTCTGTGACCAACAGATGTAGCATAAGCACCAGGGCATTGTAATCGATTGGGAACCTGACATGTTACCATGCTTTAAGGATTAGATTACATTGTAAGGTACATGGTTAAGATCATACATATGTGTTTTTTCTAAAATAATGCTTCATAATATTCAGTTCTCTTCTTGGTAGGCCACCTCTCAAGGGATATGCCTGCTATTATTTATTCCTAATAGCTTCTCTTCTGTAATGTAGCTATTATTTTAAGGACAAAGCATTAATTGAGCAACTGTGTAATAGCTGATGTCATGCTGGGTTTTTTGTTTTCTTCAAACTGTGACCTCGTCCACAGCAGATGGAACACCTTTGTACCTTAATTGTGTTTTCATGACTCCTCTGTGAGACCTACACTATATTCTTGCTGAGATTCTTAGAATTACAGAATCGTAGAAAATCTCAAGTTGGAAGGGACCCATAAGGATCATTGAGTCCGACTCCCTGCGCTTCGCAGGACCACCTAAAACTAAATCATACGACTGAGAGCATCATCCAAATGCTCCTTGAACTCTGACAGACTTGGTGCCATGAGCACTTCCCTGGGGAGCCAGGTCCAGTGACTGACCACCCTCTCAGTGAAGGACCTTTTCCGAATGTCCAATCTGAACTTCCCCTGCTGCAGCTTCATTCTATTCCCTCGTGCCCTGTTGCTGGTCACCAGAGAGAGGAGATGGACACCTCCCGCTCCGCTGCCCACCTTGAGCAAGGTGTAGACTGGGATGAGGTCACCCCTCAGCCTGCTCTTCTCCAAGCTGAACAAAGCACATGACCTCAGCCTCTCCTGGTAAGTCTTGCCCTCAAGACCTTTTTCCATCTTGGTCACCTTCCTCTGGCCACACTCTTAATAGTTCAATGTCCTTAGTGAGATACCCAAAACTGCATACAGAACGTGAGGTGGGGCCGCACCAGTGTAGAGTGGGACAATAACCTCCCTCAACCAGCTAGCTATGTTGTGCTATTCTTGATTTCCACCAACATGGAAAACTTGATCTTTGTGAGCTGTGTTGACTACCCAGCACTTGTGTTCCCATCAATTTTGCTTGCAGTTGTTGATGCTTGTTCTTTTAAGATGGCGATTCTTTGCATATAATTGCTTTCATTTAGTTTGCTCATTGCCCTCACTTACTTCTTAGTCATCACCCTGCCTCTAAGAAGTATTATTCACTCAAGATAAATGACTGGTGGCATTTTGTAATCTGGTGAATTGAGTCTATTACTCGTGGGTGCATAGGGCAAAAGATATTTCTTATAAATTTCTGATGCTTCGGTTCATAATAGGTTTTGTTGGTTTTTAATGGAAGGAAGGTATGGAAATTAATCTATGATTCCTCTTTTGGACGGGAGGAGGAAAACCTGCAGTTTCTTGAGGTCACTAGGCCAGTTCCTTTACTGGGAACTGACAGTCAAAGGTTATCTTCTGTGTAGGCCTTAAATGTCTCTGCGCGTAAGTTACACCGCACAGAACCGGGAAGCCGGAAAATGGCATACAAACTTCCTTTCTGGTTCCTTTTGAGGATTTGAGAAAAAGCAAAAAAATATGAAAAGATGATTCTGACAAAATCAGAATCAAAAATTTTGACAAGATAGTGCATCCAGTCCTGAGGTCAAAGGTGTGCTGTGGCTAATAGAAATGAGCTTACTGAGTAGAAGAGGCAGCATTTAGCTATGTCAGTGCTTCATGTATGGCCATGAAAATACCATTCCTTTTTTCTCTAGATAAAGATCTCATTCCGTATGTTATTTTAACATCTATGAAAAAACAGAGGAACATGCTGAAAACTTTCACAGAAGAAAAATGGTTTTGGGGACAGTACAGGTTTCACATTGGTATAAACAAGTTGTCCTTTGTGACTCCTCCAGGCAGGGGTGAAGCCTGGAGATCCACGTCTCGGAATACATCGCTCCTACTCATTCCTCTTCTCTATTCTATGACAGAGTAACTCGATGACATTCAAATGTGTTAAATACTGCCCGCTATCAATGTGACTTCAAATTAAAATTGTAGCTGGGAGCTTTTTTGGATGTTTTTCCCTTTCTGTGCTAGACATTCTGATAATAAACACCCCAATGAACAAACAGTTCTGCGCTGCTTCTAGGCAGAATGAAAGTGGAACAGATTTCAAGCCCATGGAAATAGGATTTCTTGAAGCTTCAAATGAGATAAAATAATATTACAAATAAGGTTTGTGCAGTCCAGAAAGATATGTTGATAATCAGGTTTATTTTTCAGTTATAAAGAATTTAATTGATAATGCGGAGGGAGTAATAGAGAGAGTGTGTACGCCTCCCAGGGTAGAAGGATAGTTCTGTAGTAACCACCTATGGTAGCGATAGGAAATCTCCTTGGCTTCCAGGAGTTAATGACATGGAATGGATAGCTCTAATTCCCTTTTAAAAATGGCAACTGAAAGGGTCCTAGTTGTGCTTATTGAAGCATTTGCAATTACCGGAAATTCCTGTCAAAAGCTCTGCTGTGTGTGTAAGTCCCTACTGCTTACAGAGATTAAATTATTTAATACACAAAGTTTGTGGTCTTCCCTCAAGACTAGAACTGCAAAAGTATTTTCACAGGGTTTAATTTTTAATTATTTTTTTTAAACTTTACGTAGCTTTTAGTACTTGAATCAAAATAGCCATTGAATAAGTGAAGTAGTGTATCCAAGAGGATTTTTGTCAGTCAAAAAAAGAACATTAGTACCACATACTTCTTTGGATAAAACAGATGAAGGTGAAAACCTTCCAGAGCACTCGTAAAGCTGTTACAGTTTTCCTCCTTTCTAAGCATAATCTTTAGTGAACCATCAAAGAAGTGTCTGATGTCAGAGTTTGGTGTGGAGGTGTGTCTGAAGAAGCCGGGTTAACTTTTCCTGTCAAATTCTCAGTGCTGGCCCCCCGTTCTGTAAGCTGCTTTCTAGCCACCTTCCTTCCCCCGTTAAGGGATTCATTACCAAATTCCAGCTACTGACCTTTGGTCAGTGGAGCTGCCAAGGTGTGTCCCCAAGGCTGTAATCAGGTTGGTTGAACTAATTACAATAATGTATGATAATTAAAAATCCAGTAGGACTTCACTGCCTTTCCCCTAAGCATGCCAGGTTTTACACCTCAGGGATTTTTTTTTTTAATTAATAATAATCAGTAGTTTTATTTTAATGTACAGACTGAGCACTTCTGACGTGGTAACCACTGAATACTGCAAACTTTTGAACCTCCCCAGTGACCTTTTTTTGTGACTAAGTTTTCAATAAAGTGTGCTATAGAAAGCAAAGCGACTTGTCGTAAAACACCGTTGGAATCTAGCTGAGTTCACATGTGTATCAGAAGCCTAAACCTCAAACTTAAGAGCAGTTTTTTTCAAACTTTCTTAGAAATTATTGTGCGCAATGTACTGGAAAAACAAACATTTTGTTTCCCGTGCCATGAAAAAAGTTTCTACAGAATTATTCTCCTTTCTTTAATATTCACAAAATGATAGATGATGCTAATATTCTTAAACACATGACAGAAACATGACTATTCCATTGTATTATCAATATGTATTTACAAAAGTGACTGGTTTGGAAAAAGCAGTGGCTAGTGTTTTCTCAGCAGCTAAGTCAATTTATATAGGTATCATTATATATATGACTGTGGTGGCCTCCATGAACTACCATAAAATCCAACTTGCTAATTGATTTAATTCCTGTTAAAAAGAAAATGTACTGATCTGCTTGTCTTACAGGTAATGCTGTCTTCTCTCACCTTCCTTTTAGAAGAATAAAGTAGCATAGTTCTGGTTTCTGTTTGTTTCATTTTCCTAGGAAAGGGTTTTCTGGGCTAGTATCAGACCCTTTCTTTGACCCTGTCCCAGCTTGACCTTCTCTTTCTCAAAAACTGTAGACGCTATGGGAGAGGAGGTATTCCTGTGGATGCTTACAGTAGTGGGGAGGTTAGTGGGATTGGGTTTAACTGACTGATGATCAGGTAACTGCAAGTGATAGAAAGGGGAGAGGGCTAGGAAACAGTGGTTTTTTTTGTAGCAGGAGGTGTACTAGGGTAAGTGTTAAGTAGACCAGTACAAACCAGGGCTGGTCTCTGCAAGGGGAATACATTGTGTTTTGTTTGACTCCAGCAGTGACCTGCCCTTTCTGCAAATACCAGTTGGGAGTGTGTGTGCAAAGACCGAGCTGGGTGAGCGATCAGAGCTACGGGTTGGTGTGCACTGTATGCGTGTAGTTTCAGAAGTTTGAAATGTGCTGATCTTGGAGCTGCAGAAAGGTCCAGGCACCGTCAGGGTACTTCTGTCCATGACTAATGCTGTTACGGAGAATATTCCTCTCTGGTGTTGCTTTGGAATGACCCACAAACAATGTCAATGAATTTTTCAGGTGTAAGAGAGAGTGGTTTGAGGTGGCAAGTTTCACTGTTACTTGTAATGAATTAGCACACTGCAGTCTGTCTTCACTATTGCACACAATGAGCGTATACTTCTATCTAAAGGAATGAAATAAAGTTTGTTTCAAGTTAGAGGATGCAAAAAGTTTACCCTTGCTTTTCTTGCATGTGTGTTAGTCTTCCATAATCAGTCACATAATCCCTGTTTTCCCTTCATGGAGCACCTGTCCTAGCACAGAGCGGGTGGCCCATTTTGGTCAGGTTGTGGATCTCTCGTCGTTTACCGTATGCTACTCAAATAATACTTGTGAGATTGAAATTATTTACTTATGGACTTCCCTGTACTGATTATCTCTGTGTTATCTTACGTTTCACAGTCTGACTGACTTTTGGGTTTGTTGTTAATATCCTTCTAAAGAAAGAAAATAATATTCTCAGTTTAATCAAACAATCTGAGGCTCTTAATATATGATCGTTAAGAGTGCTCTGCGCCGTCTGTCTTCTGAGGCCCCTTTTGCCCTTTGCCTCCTCATTCTGTCGCCCTGCCCCTGTAGTGCCACGGACATACGTTTTCTGTCTCGACTGTAACTCTCCTTCCTTTCTCGTCCAGTACCAAACTTTTATAATGCCTCGGTTTGTTTCAAACTCTTCCTTTCTAACAGACAGCTTTTTTTCCGCTGCCTTCATTTCATACACCTTCTTTTGCTATCTGGTGTGGCTGCCAGTGAAGGAGTTTTCACTGAGGACAGAAGACAGATGATGTCTTTATTTTTTCCTTTCCAGTTGTGGTCTGCTGTGCAACTCCATGGGAACTCCTGTCAAAACATGCACGAAAATGTATCGGCATACTAGCATGTTCCTAGTCTTTGGAGATTTTAGCTAAATTTTATGATGACTTTTCTCAGCACCTGTACACTTTGGGGGTGCTGCTTTGTGGGGTTTTTTTATGGAGATGTATGACTTGTCACAGTCAGGTTTTCATGAAGTGGGAAACTCATCCTCAACATCAACTGCATTTTTGTTCAAAGCCTGCGCTTTGAGAATGGGAATAGGAGAACTTCTCAATGGAACATTGTTTCTTGCAATTCTGAATGTAAAATATGATACCTTACTACTGCTGGGGATTTGAAACAACACCTCAAAAGGAATTTGATCTATTTGAAGTTTTGTGAACCTCTTTTTAGTGTCCAGGGACCAAAGAGAGCTTTTTCTCCAGAGTAGGATGGTAGGTGGGGACAAAAAATTATGCTTACACAAAACATTTTGTCTTGTCTGTGAAAAGGGTCATTCTCCAGTCCCAATAATTGTTCTAGTTGCTTGAACATCTGATAAACTGGACCTTGAGGTCATAATGAGAACTGCTGGGTGCTGCCTGGTTTTGAAGATTTGAGCCCTAGCTGTCTATTGATTAAGTCTAATACATGCTCAGTTAAGAAGCAAATTTAAAATTCTTTTTGGGAAAAGAGGCCGTTTCAGCTGAAATGCCCAATGCACAGCAGGAACTTAAAGGTGATGAGAAGAGCTTTCCTTTTTCTTTCTAATGTTTTCTGTTGTCCTCTCTGTTTCATGGCAGCAAAGACACATTGTTCTACAGAAAACATCAAAATCATTTTTGTGATTGCTGCAACTTTTCAAATCGTTAAACCACATAGAGAATTTTCTCAAATGTTGCTCTGAATAATGATGACCCCCATTAAAATATTCTTCTGAGTTGCATAACCTACCTACTCATGTTAAAACAGCGCTATAATAAACGTCATTTTTATTGGTCAGGCTCTGTGACTTCAGAAGGATTTATGGCTGAGTGCGGCTACACAAAGTCCAGATTGGAGGCATGTGTCTTCCATTTGACTCCTGCGAATCCCACTATGGTCTAAAATGGTACTTGCAGAGCAAAAGTGAAACAAGGATCTAAAACAATTACAAGGTTTCAACATGTGTCACTAATCAACTCTAATTTTTGCAAATTTCTAATTTATGGAAGGTTATTTATTACATGATTATTTTGACTTTAATATAGAATTCTTTAGGCTAATAACTGTGTGATTATGTTTAACGGCCTACTCTCACAGTCCTTAGGCTGTATTTGCCTTAATGCTAACATTGTACCTATGTGTAAACGGTTAATCACAACTAAAGGAGGCCTCATGAAAATTAAAACAAAGAAGAGTTAAGAGCAAGGACTGAGAGATGAAAGAGAGCAGAGAAGATATCTTCACCTTGAGCGTAGGGACAGACTGGCAGGAGTGCTCTAACAAGGATGATAAGAAGGAACCACTTGGATGGAGAACAAGAAGGGACAAACATCCAAGGAGGAGAAACTATCCTCAGGAGACACGTGACCATAAAGGGGAAAAAGGAGTAGGGGACTGACTCCCCAAACGACCACCGACGGCCACTCGAGACCCCCGCGCACGCGTAGTGTAGTTTTGCAACGGCAGCATTATGTAAATGTAATAGATAAGCAAGGAGGCGGTGATTTCTTGGAAGATGTGTGAATATTCATGTCTTTAAGATATATAAAGGATGAACTCTTGTTTCAGCGCACGCATGTTAGGAGAGATATCCCCCATGTGTCTAGCGCTGCAATAAAGATGTCTGCTTAATAACACTTTGATGTTATTGAGTTTAAGTTTCTTAAGTTTGGATTTCTTTGAATCAAAAGTTTTAAAGGCATTCGTGAAGGTGGTCTGAGAGATTAAATAAAGTGTAACACTGAGCAGGACTGAGATGGGTTTGTAGCAGGTTTTTATAAGGCAATAGGAGATTTTGGGGCTTTCAGAAATATGAAGAGGAGTGTTGGTGATTTCTGTGTTTCGCCTTGGATGAGGAGGATTTCTTCAGGACAGTACCTTTAAAAGTAATCTTTGTGGCCTTCTTAACACTCTTTCGCATCCAAACCTAACAGATGTTTTTTAGTAGTTCACTTGTTAAAAGCATGACAAGTTTTCCTGAGTTCTAGAGAAAAAACAAGTCAAGTCTGTTACTCAATCTTGTGGTAAAATCTGCATTCTGGCAGCACTCCCTTTTTCCCCTGTACGGCCACCAGCAAATAGTTCCGAGGAAGAAGGATGACGTTCAGTGAATTTACCCGCTTCAGTTCATATATCTATATATATATTCAGTTTTATATCTATAGGGGCTGTCCTTGACAGATACCTGGGTTAGTTCTCAGTAAGTAAATAAGCAGGTAAACTGGGATAAGCCAAGTTTTGTGCTAGTTAAATTATTTGATTTCTAGGGCTGTTCTTTTCAGAGAACACTGGCAGGCTACAAATACAACAAGCAATTGTTGCTGAACTCATCGAAATTCAGAGAATAAATTTCAGAGAAGAATAAAAAGCATTTGTAAATTGGCACTTTCTTGTGAAGTCTGGTTTGGTGCTAGAGGAACGCTGCCGTGTAGCAGAGCTCTTATAATCACTAGTACCAAGCCATCTTAAGACGTGTATCTGTGAAAGGTAAAGTGTGTATGTGATAAGACAGATTTATTCTATATGAGGTGACAGATACATCTGTCTGCAATCACACTGGCTTACTGATTTCTGCAAGTTAAAGCCAGGTTTCACTTATTTCTCGTCATTCCTAATGCTCCCCCAGCTGTTCACCTTCCTATTAGCTTGATTAGAGCTTGACTACAGTTCTCACTGAAGTTTGGCCAAGCAGCTACTTACATAATTGTCTTATTTCTGTTATTAATTTCCACAGTAAGATACAAAGGCCTATGAAGGAAATTCTGCTTAAACGTTAGAGCTTTCTCCAGTAGTATAAAGAATGACAGTTTGGTTCTTGGGAGTCTCATAAGCGTGGCAGACCTGAAACCCAACAGGAGTTTGTAGGATCTGAAATCAACTTAATGGCATCAGTTGGAGTGAAAGCATCTGGAAAGGCTTCGGAGGATTTGTGTCTGTGGTGAGTTTGGTTTTTAAGATATTTGTGAGCTGTGTTATGGAACAAGCAGCTTGGCATCCAGCTGAGACAGAGTCCCTCTTCCCTTGCAGTATGGGCCAAGCAACACAGGGGAACGATCCCAGCCAGGGAAGTGGCCTTTCCACGTGGTGTTTGAAGCATGTGTATTTTGCAGCTGCTGGGCCAGTCCTGCGTGCAGCAAGGGACCATATGTCCCCGCTGGTTAACTCGGTGGTAGATTTTATTTAGAGAAGCAACTTTGGTTGTTGATGTCTAGTCACAGCTCCTTCCTCTCCTTGTGCTTTTACCTCTGCATTTGTTCTTCTCAAGCCAGGCTGTTCATAGGGTGCAATTCAGTGTAGAAATTCTTTATTTGTATGAAAGAAAACAATGACCATTTCTGAGACCACAAAAAGTTATTTTTCATTTGTCTCTGTATAAAATTGGACTGAAAAGAAAATATCTTCGGGTTTATTTTCATTATTATCACAAAATTGTCATTCCAGTTGTCACAAATTTGTTACTAATTAGTAGTTGTCTCTTCTGTTCCCCTGAGTGCTTTTTCTTCAAGTGTGAGCAAGTTCTTAGTCTTGGAGAACATTCTTGTGAGAGATTTTTGATTGCACAAGTTTCTTTGTGGGAGATAGTTATGTACATTCAGGAAGTAGGAGGTGGGATTGCTCTTGAAGAATTAAATCAGAGATTCCTGAATGGAGAGGATGTATGGTTTTATTCCCCTTTGGGCAACCCCATGCTCAATGTGCTGGCAAATATGTGAATGATATACATGTTACTGCCTCTTAATCTGACCTGTATAACTCTGGCATCTACTCTCATTTGTTGAAGATCCAGTATTGCTGCCACAAGAAGGGACAAATTACTACCGCAACGAGAAAAAGCAACATGAATAAAAGCACCCATCAAATACAAAACCTTAATGTCTTGTACTGTTGATCCTCATGACAATAATGTTAGTCATCTGTCCAGTCTTAATGAGTAATTTTTCCTGTCTTCTGGTTCCACTGGAGAGACTTGGCTTAAAGCAAGTAAGTCCTTGAATTATAGCTTCAGTTGTAGCTAGTATTTTGCTTGTACTATACACAAAACATTTTTAAATGTTTTAGATTTTTAAAGATTCTTAAAAAGCTCCCCTCCTCTCATTGAGAGCATTTCTATCTATTGAAGCCAGATATGGAAGTTCTGGGGGTTTTATTGTTTGAATTTATTCTGTTCTGATTTTGTAACAGGTTGGTGTAAAGTCAAAATGTCTATCACCTTCTCCATGGGTGACGAAAATGCAAAATTCTGTGCAGTATTCCATGTCGTCCTACAGAAATGGAACTGGAGAAAGCCAGTTCCCTTGTCTTTTCCACCGAGGTGAGGAAAGCACGCAGAAAGATGTATGTGTAAATATAGCATAACTAAATCCTTTTTTTTTTTTTTTGTTAGGTAGCATGGGCTATGGCTTCACTGTATGTAGCATGTTCTCAGATACCCTCATTTTCTTGATGAAAAATTAATGAAGTTGTAAGGTGTGGCCAGACTTGGTATGCACTAAAATGTGGTTTCTAAGAACAGCTGAGTGATAGCTGTAGATGGTTACAAGTGTCTGAGCTGAACTGATCGGGTATGACCAGTGGTTTCAGCATGAATGCAAATGTAATTGAGAGAAGGAGGGAAAAATGGAAATCATACAGTAGTGAGTAAAATACTTGGTATTGAAAGAGAGAGCCAGAGCCAGGTACCGAAGGTGGCTGTGAGCAACAGGATGACTCGAGCCTGGCTCATGCCAGGTCCCAGGTGTAAATTCTGCATTTGTGACTACTCCTGCCTATTATTATTCCCGGGTGAAACTGCTGGAAGAGCAGCTGCTTGCATGGCTCTGTTTAACACTGGTGAACTCTGAAGTGAAGCTTTGAGTCCTCAGTGAGCTGAGCATGGTGTCACAGGTGAAATCTCTCAGAAATTACGGTGTCCGGATATTCCTGTGCTCGTGGTGATGATGTAGAATAGTGGTGGTAATTTTTCTATTGAGGTCTCTAAAACTTTCCAGAAAAGGACTTTCATGGAGATGGTCTTCAGCTTTGTTTCTGTATAAGGTCTCCTTTACCCCTGTACATCATTTATGTGTAGAAATGTCAAATAGTAGTCTTAATGAGCCGTTACTGTTTGATACAAGCAACTGTTTTAGTCAAAGTAAAGCTGGGGGAGTGGGGAGGGCCAGAAAAGGTAAATCCAAGAGCTTTCAGAGAGCATTGGTTCTTTAAAGTCAGATTTGATTTGATGAATTAGAAATAAAACTCTTCACAGTAACATCCCTATCGATAGCTCCTCCTCAGACCTTCCCCAAATAATTTTCTTCAAATATTTTATTGAAGCATAAAGGAAATTTTATCTTTTCTTATAGTAGAGATCACAAACAAACTAAAGGCCTGCTAGTATGAATAACACACAGTATTGTTATATTGATTCTGACTGCCTTTGCTACACCCACTGCTGTCCCCTGTACTTTAGCAGTTTTCAGGGACAGCTGACTAATTCTGCTGAGATCCTTTCACTGAAATGACAATTTCATGGCTCCCTCTTGGGACAATCATGAGTGTGATCAGATTTTCAATCTGCAAACACTTACTGATTTGCTTTCTAAAAACTTCCTATGAAGTCCCACCTGGGCAAAGGATTTCTCTGAACTCTATCATCCTCTCTTACAAGTTCTTCAAAAGAATAATTATCTTTTGAATAAAACTGCAATGGTATGTTTGTGATAGAATATGAAATGAGATTACCTGAGCTGGAGTGCAGGTGTAACAATAGGCTTAGAAAGATGCATAAAAATAGATTATTCGTCTATATTTAGGATATATACATGTATTATACAATTAACATCATATGCATCTTTCTGGGTTGTTTTGTGGGCTTTGTCTAATAACTGGAAAGTTGAGGGTATTTTAGGACTTTTATTTCCGTATCAGTTAATACAAATACAGCTTGTATTGGGAAGACGTTTAGCAACAAAGAAATGTGTATTGGTCAAAAGGTGCCAGAAATTCTTAACTATTTAGTTTATATATGCCAAATTTTATACAGTCCTTAAGAAATGTGATGGTATAGGCTATTAGAGTTTGACATAGCACTGCACAATTAAAATGGTGCCTCGCTTCATTGCAGAACACAGTGTCTCTCTCATTCTTTTCATACACCAGAATACCTTAATCTTAAATCCTGAATATGTGAAGACGTTAATCCTGACGATAGATGACATTAAATAAACATGTGAATGAAAATGTGAATTGAGACTAGAACTGGGGTTTGCTCGTTACGACTGAATATCAGGTGCACTATGTGCAGTTTTTTCTAAGACCTGCACTGCAAGATGCTGGGCAGCATCCTTGCCCGACTTGGAGCATGAGTTCGTGAGGTGAGATGACAGCCATTCTTGGGGAGGTTTTGAACTGTATGGATTGGTTTAATATTTTGCTGTCAGTATTCAGAGGGGAGTCTGTTCCTGGAGCTGTGTGCAGGGATGACCTGCACTCCCTAAAGGGTAGGAGCAACCCGGAGCGGTGCGGTGTGGTTTTGCCAATCAGGTCAAGTCCCTGCGATAGGCTTGGGAGGAGGTTTTGTGGTGTGAGTTGCTTGGGGGAGCGAAGAAGGGTCAGGGTTGGAATATTTCCTTTGTCCTGGGTTTGGTGTGTGTTTTGCTCTCAGGTAGAAAGCTAGTTTTGTATGCAGGTCTGAGTAGGGGAGACCTGGCAGCAAACCTGAGCACTTCAGGTGTAGAAGCCTGCTACCAATTCACTGAAAGAGATTTAGATCATGCTGAAAAACATCGATCATGCAGTTGATTTATTAATACAGGAACAACCCGTGACTGTGAGGTGGGAGGGATTTGTGAAGTCGCAGGTTTGCTTCAGTCATACCAGTCCATCAGCATGCACTGAATGAGATTGATTTTAATTTTTTTTCTAACAGAGGGAAAAAGCAAAATGCTCTTGTAAATCAAGTTTCCATTCTTCATCTTTGCTAGATATTTCCTCAGTTGAACCTATTCATACACTTTGTGTCATGTGGGTACCAAAAGATAAAGCAGAAGAGCTCTTAACAAGTGAGGAAAATGAATGTGGAGTTTTAAAAAACACCCAGCTTTGAGCGATATTTGATTTAGAAGTTCTGTGGGACTCTTTCCAGCATAAAAGAATTTGGTAATTAAAAAAGATCTTTCTGTCCAGGAAACTTTTCTAATTTTGAAGTGATGGGAAGAAGAAATTCCAGAAAGCTGTGAGGAAAGTAAATTTTCCTGCATTTCCAAGGTGCCACACAGAAGGCCACAGGTGACTGATGTACAAGGTTAGATGATGCCTTTGCTTGGGATATGAGCATCAACTGGAAGGCAGAGGTCGGGGTTTTTATTTGTTCTGCACAGAACAGTGTGTGACAGACAGATAACAAATCCATCCTGAATTGATGTGAGGGAAAAGATTGCAAGAGGAAGAAATAAGAATGGAAGTTCTTTTTGATCGTTTCCCCTCTGTTTTTGAATCCAAGACAGCACAATTATCTGAGTTAAAAGCCGGAATTCCAAGCTGCCCTGCTTTGTTACTAGCACAAAGGCAAGCGAATGCAGAAAAGTAGCAGAACTCCCAAGCAGATGAACAGCAGAAGATGGGGAAATGGGAGACCTCTCTGAAGTGTCCTTATTCTGGTGTCAAGAAGCAGTCACAGGCGCTGATTTAGGTTCCCTTACACTGTCCTGTAAATACGTGCGAGAGATTCACAGTTTGTCATCAGTGCCTAGGTGATATGAACCCCCAAATCGGAACACTCCATATCTTTGAAGTTATTAATGGTTGTGGTTAGTATAATTATTATAGGATCTTTGTCTTATTCTAAGTCAGATAGCTATGGCACAGTGGTGCCTTTGGACCTGTCTTATATTTACCTTAATTATGTGGGTCAAGGTATCTATCTCAGTACTTCTAAATGGAAATCTGTAAGCAGAGATCCTGCTGTGCTGAGAGCATCGCTGCAATTTTTATTCACTGTAAAAAAATTCTGTATGTAACTAGGGAAGTCTTTTCAAAACAAAGCATTTAAAAAGAAGAAATTGTAACAGTTAAGATCAATGTAAATCTTAATCCTCTATGTGTGTGTGACTCACATAAGTTGTCTTTATTGCTTGTGAAGGTAGTCTGGATGTGGCATCAGTGTATATCTACTCAGGAAAGACAGTTTCTCTTTGCACTCCGGAAAACTAAAAGCAGTTAGTGTGGCTGTGAACCTCAGCTAATAAGCTCTGCGGAGTGGTGAATTACATCACCAAAATCATGGAACTGTGTTGATCATTTGTGCAATTTTTGATGGGCTTGCAGAATATTTCAGAGCAAGCTCTTGTCTGCCTGCAGCATATTCCCTTTATCCCTGTGGCCACAAGATGACTATTAACCACTCTATTTATATTCATCTGCAAAGCATGCAAGTTTTGATAACATTTTAAATACCTGAAATGTTTTTGATTTCTCTGTGGAGGAAGAAAGAGGAAAATACCAAGATGAAGAGTTTTATGACTTTCCAATGATCGGTTTGATGAATACATGTAGTCTTCAGAGAAGTATTTCTCTTGCCTCCTGTCCCTGTGATTGCTTTACCAAACGGTATTTCCAACCTTAAAAATGGAATTTGACTGCCAAGTTGAATATGTTGCTTCTGTATAGCTCTAGTAACAAATAGTAGCTGAAAAAGGATGAACTCTAAAAGGCAAAAGGACATAGAAAATGTGATAGATTTTTGTCTTTTCAGTGGCATTGTTTGTTTTTTGCTTGAGGTAAACTGTTGCATTTTTAAGAGTCTTTTGCTAGTTTCTGCCTATCTCAGGACGTAGGCCTTCTTTTCTTCTAGGGCAGAGTGTACATGCAATACACGTTCACAATAAAGGATATGGTGGCTTTTAGTTCTCCCTTTTTCCTTTTGTGTCCAAACACTCCTCTGGATTTGTTTTAAATTTTTATTCGTGTTGTTAATTCAGTATTGTTTAGTAAAGGTTAAATGGATATGCAAGAGACTCTGATGGTACCACAGCTGAAGGAAAATTGGACAAGTTTGAACATTACTAGTGTAGTGTATATATCTACTATTAAATTGAAGACTTTTCCGAACTAAGTTAATTTCTTCATTCATTTTTTCTCAGCTTGAAAGACTGAACAGCAGGTCGCTGAGCTATGTGAAATTCATTTAGAGACTGCTCAGAAATAGCAATTCACTTGTTACACTTCTGTGTTTGTAAGATATTAAACAATAGCTGATCCTTTCTCTTTGCACTTCTGCAACTGACACTGCGTGTTTGTTAAGCAAGCCTGTGAGAAACATTTACACTTTTTTTTAACGTGGTTAAAATTCACTTTTAACACACTTAACAAATCACTGATGTTGCATCTTTTCACAGTTGACTGACCACATCTTTTCATATTTTACTTCAGCCTTGTACTGAAGTAAAGCCTTGTACTGTTGAGTGTTCTAGGTACTAAAATTCCTGATGTGTGTAGTGTGCTAGTAATTTTTTTTTTCCCCCCTTGGACTTTACAGGTGTAAGGACAAACTTTATTGATCAGTTACTGATCAGAGTTTATTGAGACTCATACTTTAGTAGTTATATTTAGTGTGCACTGCTGACTAAGCTATGTACCTTTGGAGAGTTAGTTTTTGTGTTTCAGGGTTTGACTATAGTTGTCCTAACTGATAGTCTTGCATTAAGGATTTATTGTTTTACTGTATTGTACTTTTATAAATGCATAATTCAATATACCTTTAATATTTTATGAATTTAACTCAGACTTAAATACAAAGAAACATATGCATGTTTCATTACCAGACAGTTCTAGCTCACACCACGATAGAAGAGTGGTGTTTTTGAATGAAGTAAACACACTTTTGATATACTACAAGTAAATCACAATGTTTTACAACTGCCAACAGAAGTGTTGTATTACAGTGCAGCTGTTGCAAATGAAATCATACATAGGATATAAAAAAACCCCCAATTTTAGGGATTCTCTAAACCACAAATGTTGGTATGTAAATAGCAGAGGTTTGATAGATAACACCCAACAGTGTTCTCATTTGTGTCACTTATCTCTTGCTGCAGAGAATAAGAAATGTGGCCAAAAAATTGACCTAATAGCTTTCCTTGCATATTTTTTCAAAAGGAGCTCAAAACGGATGGTGTTTGTGGCCACATAACTCTGTGTCTTTAATTTATTAATTTTTACAGTTTGTGATTGTTTTTAAAAATTCTTATCTTCGTTCTTACAAATGCAATAGTCAAACTTAGCAACTCTGCACTGTGCCGTTTTTATTGTTCCTGTATCTAGGAGTATCAAACATGATATGAAAAAGGATTTAAAACCTTAAATAATATTCATGCCAAACTCACAAGATTGTATTGTGCTACTGGCTGGAGATAGTCCAAGTAGAAATATAATAGTTCATTTAGGATCAAGGTGCTGTGACAGAATGTGTGTTGTTGCAAGTGCTTGGTGAGAATATTTGTGAGATATATCAAATTGATGATATTCTTAATTACTAATTCTGTAATTTTAATTGCATTGTAATGGTGCAATAGTAAGTACACAGTTGTCGCTGCTTCAAAGACCCATCTAGATGTGTTAAGTTACTGCATGTTTGGATTTATCTTAGGTTTATATGATAACAATGTGCTATGATCTGCTCATGCTGGTAAACAAAATAGAAGTTCATTGCCACTGACAAAGTCATGTGTCTTTAATGCAAAGGAAAACTGGCCACCCGTATTGCACAATCCACTCTTTCACATTCTTTTATCCTTTTTTGTAGATGTGGTAGGCATTTCTTTACTGGTCACTTAGCAACTTTCTAGCTTCTCTTCCTGTACAACCACATGCTTTAGGTACCATAATTTTGACTGGAAGTTGGAGGGACTCTGCAGAAAGCAGGTTTAAGGGAGACATCGACAGCACAGAATTAATCTGTCCAGCTTCTAGGATGAGTGCTATAGTGGTGAGAAACTAAGGATGGAAGTAAGAATAACTTGGGTAGAAAGGGACCTGAGGAAGGCTCTAGGCTACTCTCCTGCTCAGAGCAGGGCCAGCTCAGAGGTCAGACCGGGCTCTTCAGGGCTTTATCCAGTTAGATCCTGAAACAGTCTTGAGGGTAAAGACTGCACAGCCTCACTGGCAACTTGCAGCACCGCTTGCTTCTCCTCGAGGGGAAAAGTTTCACAGGGTTGTTGCCAGCACATTTCTCCAGCCTGCAGGAAACTATCCCTTTCCAGTGACATTAACAACAAAGTCTGTCTCTAGCAATAGGTTATTCACTTTTAAAAAATAACTCTTCAAAAGCTAGCACTGAATCTTCTGTATCCTGGGATGTTTTTGTTCAGGCAATTGTTATTTGCGTTGAGGGTATATAAATATTTCTGGAGCTGCATGATGTGTCCTATTTATTTCAGCAGAAACCTTTTGAACTGTTCAGAATCTGGAAGGTTGGAACAGTATTGCAAGACAGAGGTTACTCAGTAGAGAATAGGAGGGAGGTGAAAACCCTCTGCAGGTGTCGTTAATGATCTGCATATCATCTCTGTCTATGTTTGCTTGGGCTTAGCTGCAGGATGAATGTCTATATTAAGCCTCGGTGGGTGTGTGTGAGATTGTTTTAATAACTGCTTTTCAAAAAGACCTGTTTGCCATTTGATATTCAGAATGATCTGGGTAACTTGGAAGCAGCTCAGTGCTATAAAGCATTCTTAGTAAAGTACTAACATAAATGAAACAAAAACCTTCACCTCTTCCCTTCCAAATAGAAGTCCACTCTCAATTAGTTGGTGATCTCTGAGTGACTTACAGTAGCACTGCAATTAGTGAACTTCAGCTCAGGTGATTTCCTTTCCACCTGGTTTTCTGAATGGTCCTGAGTAACTGCAGAACACCTGAAGGAACTGCAGGACAAGAAATGAAAGGATTTGGAGAGAAAAGGTTTCAAATCAATGGAGAGACCAGCATTTGAAAATAATCCATAGAAAGGTGTTGATTGTATATTTATTATTAACAGTCCTTTGGTCCAGTGAGGTGTTTTGAAGGACTTGAGTAATTGAGGAACCCTGCATGAGCTACCTGTCTTCAATTATTTCAAGTCGGTTGCTGCATCTGCTTCCTACAAGCCCCCAAATGTATGGTGGATTTTCTTTTGAAATCACAGAATCACTAAAGGTTGGAAAGGACCTTCAAGATCATCAAGTCCAACCATTAATCCAGCGCCACCATGTCCCCTAAACCATGTCCTGAAGCGCCACATGCACACGTTTTTTGAACACTTCCAGAGATGGCGACTCCACCACCTCCCTGGGCAGCCTGTTCCAAAGCTTGACCACCCTCTCAGTGAAGAAATTTTCCCTAATCTCCAATCTAAATCTCCCCTGACGCAACTTGAGGCCATTTCCTCTCGTCCTATCGCTGGTTACTTGGGAGAAATGACTGGCTGTGATTTAATCTGCTTCTGCAAACTGCTTCCATGACCGTGTACAGTGACGAATTGTTACTAGAATGCCTGTAAAATGAGAGGAGAACCTTTTAGCCTAATGTGCTCATAGTCTCATACTTCACATAACAGTGAAGTCTGTGAATATCTCTTTTTTTTTTTTTTTTTTTTTTTAATCTTATTGCCTTGTATCTCCTGTAAACTCAGACTGTGGTCTATAGAGCAATGTGTTCAGCAGTGGGGTGAGCAGGCAAGAAGGATATAGTGGTGCTCAAATCTGCTACCTGCAGTTAATTAAATATCAGTGGAGGTGCACGTTGAAGGTCACCCTGCTCTTCCTTAGAATGAATGAACATTGAAGTCTAAAGTTTTTAAAGCTAGGAAAAAGTCTCTCATTCAGTAACAACTCAGAGAATCCAAAATGAAGGATGAAAGGGAAGTCGTCTGTATTGTGTAGCTCATGTGTCTGATGGGCCTTATCCAGCACTTGGTCAAATAGCTCTTTATTTAGCAACCTCTTCAAGAAGTCTAGATTAATTGATCTGAATAGTCTGATTCTGCTCTCCCCATTACTGTAGATCATCCTGTCACCATCAAATGGGCTGTTGAATTCAATTCTGCTCACTTAATGTCTTTCATAATTGTAACTGTGCATCATTCTAGGCTGAATACTGCCTCTTGTTTTTAATATCAGCTGCGAGCGTGAAGAGGAGCGGTTTCTTCTCAGTAAACAAAATTATAAACTAGGTCATGGCAACTGCAGCCTGTGTGTGCATGTACTGACTTGGTCTGGGACCTGTTCTATGAAGCATAGAACCTGTTCTATGTTCTGGGACTCAGGGAAAAGAGGAAAGTTTCACCTTTGGAAGAAAGGGAAGGTGACTCAAGAAGAGTACAAGGATCTCATTGGGTCAAGCAGAGACAAAATTAGAAAGGCAAAAGCCCAGCTAGAGCTGAGTCTGGCCACAGTCATAAAGGATAACAAAAAATGCTGCTACAAATACATTAACAACAAAAAGAGAGGCAAGGAGAATCTCCATCCCTTACTGGATATGGTGGGGAACATTGTCTCCAAGGATGAGGAAGAGGCTGAGGAACTTAATGCCTTCTTTGCCTCAGTCTTTAATAGCCAGTCCAGGTATCCACAGGGTATTCAGCCCCCTGAGCTGGAAGATGGGGATGGAGAGCACAATAACCCCCCCATAATCCAGGAGGAAGCAGTTAAGGACCTGTTAAGCCACCTGGACACCCACAAGTCTATGGGGCCTGATGGGATCTGAGAGTGCTGAGAGAGCTGGCGAAGGAGCTTGCCAAGCCACTGTCCATCATTTATCAGCAGTCGTGGTTACCAGGGGAGGTCCCAGACGACTGGAGGCTTGCCAATGTGACACCCATCTACAAGAAAGGCCGGAAGGAGGATCCTGGGAACTACAGGCCTGTCAGCCTGACCTCCGTACCGGGGAAGATCATGGAGCGGTTTATCTTGAGAGCGCTCACGGGGCATGTGCAGGACAACCAAGGGATCAGGCCCAGCCAGCATGGGTTCATGAAAGGCAGGTCCTGCTTGACCAGCCTGATTTCCTTCTGTGACCAGGTGACCCGCCTAGTGGATGAGGGAAAGGCTGTGGATGTTGTCTACCTGGGCTTCAGTAAAGCCTTTGACAGCATCTCCCACAGCATTCTCCTGGAGAAACTGGTGGCTCATAGCTTAGACGGGTTTACTCTTCGCTGGGTGAGGAACTGGCTGGATGGCCGAGCCCAGAGAGTTGTGGTGAATGGCGTTAAATCCAGCTGGCGGCCGGTCACAAGCGGTGTTCCCCAGGGCTCGGTTCTGGGGCCGGTCTTATTCAATATCTTTATAGATGATCTGGATGAGGGGATTGAGCGCTCCCTCAGCAAGTTTTCAGATGACACCAAGTTGGGTGGGAGTGTTGATCTGCTGGAGGGTAGGGGGGCTCTGCAGCGGGATCTGGACAGGCTGGATTGATGGGCAGAGGTCAACTGTACGAGGTTTAATAAGGCCAAGTGCTGGGTCCTGCACTTGGGTCACAACAACCCCACGCAACGCTACAGGCTTGGGGAGGAGTGACTGGAGAGCTGCCTGGCGGAAAAGGACCTCGGGGTGCTGGTTGACAGCCGGCTGAACATGAGCCAACAGTGGTGGCCCAGGTGGCCAAGGCAGCCAACAGCGTCCTGGCCTGTATCAGGAATAGTGTGGCCAGCAGGAGCAGGGCAGTGATCGTGCACCTGTACTCAGCAGTGGTGAGGCTGCACCTCGAATCCTGTGTTCAGTGTTGGGCCCCTCACTACAAGAAGGATGCTGAGGTGCTGGGGCGTGTCCAGAGAAGGGCAAGGAAGCTGGTGAGGGGTCTGGAGCACAAGTCTTATGAGGAGCGGCTGAGGGAACTGGGGTTCTTTGGTCTGGAGAAGAGGAGGCTGAGGGGAGACCTCGCTCTCTACAACTACCTGAAAGGGGGTTGTGGCGACGTGGGTGTTGGTCTCTTCTCCCAAGTAACAGTGATAGGATGAGAGGAACCTGCCTCAAGTTGCGCCAGGGGAGGTTTAGATTGGAGATTAGGGAAAATTTCTTCGCCGAGAGGGTGGTCAAGCATTGGAATAGGCTGCCTAGGGAGGTGGTGGAGCCACTATCTCTGGAAGTGTTCAAAAAACGTGTGCATGTGATGCTTCGGGACATGGTTTAGTGGGCATGGTGGCGTTGGGTTGATGGTTGCGCTTGATGATCTTGAAGGTCCTTTCCAACCTTAGTGATTCTGTGATTCTGTGAAATGTCACAGGTTTCCATTTAAAGCGGTTACGACCCAAGTTTTCTGTGGTATGCATAAAGGTTATGAGCACATGACTGTCGACCTGTGTGTTCAGCAAGTACTTCTGAAGGGTTTCCTAATACATTTTACTGTGGCATGCTGAAAGTACTGCTGCTTCTCTAAAGCATTACAAGAGCTCTAGAGAGGTGCATTTGTCCAGTCCATCTGCTAAGAAAATTACTACCAGAAGTTTACTGGTGTTATTTATAAGAAATTTCAACGAGTCATTGTCATCATTGTGGTTGGTGAATCTGGATTTTGTGAAACACCATCTTGATGTTTCTAAGTAACTAATCCAAATATTTTCTATTATTTTGGAGAAATTTAGTCTCACAGTTGCTAGTGGTTCTCTGCTGTACTGTGAAGTCCTGCTTCAGTAATACAGGTTCATCTGCTGACAGGCTTTAAGGTTTCATTGTAGTTATAAAGCTGAGTTGTTACAAAGCAGCAGCTGGTGGGTGATTTTGTATAGCATGGAAGTGGCTGGTTGAAGTTACCTGGATAACGTTGTGTGCTTTCATATTCCTTTACTTCATCAAAAGACTCCTTGCTAAAAATACATGGGCTGATTTATCAATGTCTTTCTCAAAATTAAGAATGCATAATACCATAATAACTGCCTGTCTCAGAAACACTGAACTGTGCTTATACCTTTATATCATGAGAACTTTGCTGTCCTTGCACCAGGCTGCAGTTCTGGAGTTCAAATGGACCAGTCTAATCTTTGCATTTGTCCCGAAGATTGTACTTTTGGCAAAATAAAACAACAAACCAACCCAAAAACAAACCCCACAGATTTAAATGTGAGCTTTTGTTTATATGAGCACAGATCGTATTAGTCTAAATCTTCATATTGCAAGAATTTGCAAGATGAAAGCAGGATAAAGGACCATATTGTTATAAAACGTATGTATATTAACTAGTACTCTGTAGCTTGTATCTATTATGCTATATGTGCAGAGAGCATTTGTGGTGTTTTCCTCTGCAGATGACTAATTTAATACAAGAAGGATTTTTGATTGTGGTTTTTTTTGTTTTTCCTTTTCCCTAGAAATGTCTGGAGAGCCCTGCAATATTGACTGAAAATAGTGTGTGGCACATTGAGAGACGTTAGGCTTAGAAAAAACCCCTTCTAATCAGAAGGAAAATTTCATTTGAGAAGTTCATTTTCATGAGTTTTTGACTTCAGGTATATAAAGAAATGTGTAAATGGAAGACACAATATCAGGAATTACGTAGGTATTCTCTAAGAGCATAAGTAATGCTGGCGGTGTAGAAATGGGAAATGATATGGCAAATCAAGCTTTTAATTTGTTCACCAGGTTTTGCGTGACTCAGTGTTAGCTGAAGCACAGCACAACGCCCAGCCAAACACGTGTGCCTGCGTCCATCTTTAAAGATGGAAGCGGTAAGGACAAAGCACGTGCTATTTTGTTCAAGCTCATTGCTGCCGCGGTAGGCCCCATGGTTCCTTGTCAGCAGCCAAAGACTGATATTCCTTGCTTTGGGAAACTTAACATACTGCCCCATCTGGCAAAGGAGAATATGGGCTTGAGTGGAAGAATGTAATTTCTGGGAGAAGTTCATTTAAAATAATTATAGTGTTTAGCAGGAATCAAACTTTCTATCCTAAAAATAGTAATGATTAAACAGTAACTGATGTGAGATGCATTGGAAATGAAATTACTGGTGTAAGGGCTTGATTTTGGAGGACGAGGAGTATTTTATCTGGGCAATTCTCAATAACATATAAAGAAGGTCTTTTGTACGTTATGAATGGGAGGATGTATGTTTACAGGTTTAATAGATCTCCTAGTCATACCATATCCCTGTGGAATCAGAAACTTACACAACAGTATCCAATTCAAAACAACTGCAGAATAGTCACTTGGACTGAAATGACCATGTTTATCTTTTTGTTCACTAATTGCTTCACTTAAGAAATAAATATCAGGACTCAGAGCAGTATATATGCCATTCAGAACCTCACAATCCCAATTTGTCTGTCTGTTTCCTGTCTCAGTGGATTTCAGACACATTTTCTCTTGTTTTTGTGCTGTGCTAATGGAAGAAGTGAAATTGAATCTACAATAATTTATCTGCCAAACAAGATGAGTTTTCCTTCAGTACTGCACAGTATTGTTATGCTTCATGTAATCCTTAAGAGGAACAGGCTGACCTTACTTGTTTCTGAATAAGAATGGCTAAACCAAACTTGTATAAAAATGCTTTTTCATTTCTATGTGCTGCTTTCAGTTCTTGATCCTTGTTCACGTATTTTTGGCAGAGGCTCAATTTGACAGCCACGGGGAGTGAGTGGGTAACTGAGTGTTTTCATGGACATGAGAAAACTCAACCACCCTTTTGGTTATTTTTTAGTTCAGTTTTGCAGTTAAGATCAGGCACTGTTTTGTAAACGTACACGAGTAAATAAAACACAGCCTGCAACCAGTACAGCTAAACACATCACAAACACCAAGGGAGACCATAGGACATACTTAAATAAATAACTGTTGTGATCTGTGTAAAATAATCAAATGCATCTCTGTAATTCCTAATTCCTTTGTCTCAACCACTGGTTCCGTGGAACAAGGAGGTGAAGGATTTGTGAAGCACTGCTAATTTGCACTGAAGGCGTGGTGCGTTTCATGCTGTTGTTATAACAGGTCATACTGAGCAGAACTGGAAAGAAGCTTGCAGCAGAAGTAATTTTTTGAGTACCTGCAAATGATATCCCTTAATTCTCTATTTTTCAGGGACTCCTCAGACTTTTTTCCTTTTTTTTTTTTTTTTTTTTTGGTGAGTCAGGTCATAAAATCAGAAAGGGTTTTTTAACAGATCCATCTCTCAATGAATTGGTGCTCCAGTGCCATCATTTTAGGAGTACTTCTGCCTGAATATGTGCTTCTTCAGGATCAAAGTAGGTTACTGACTAATTGGAAAGCTCTTGCCCGGCTACAAACATCTGGGTGTAGGTTTTATGTTAGTTATTTATAGGTGAAAGAATGAGAGACATCTGCCACACCACAGCAAGGATAAGAAAATCAGAAGTTGCATGAGATGGCCTTTGGGACTGCTTTTGATGTTAATAGCATCTGCCCTCATTTTGATGGTACTTAGCTGGGTGGGATGAACCAGCGTCTTTCCTTCCTCATTCCTTCTGTCTCAGCCCAGGTACAGGATTACTTGTGTATTCCGTAGCACCATAGTGATTTAAAGAAACCAGTATAAACAGAAATCTGTCAGGAAGGTGTTCATCTGAGCTAGAGAGGGCACTGACACAGCGATGCTGGTTTGAAGCATCTGTACCCCAACTGGGTATTTCTACAAACTTTGGCTGTTTCTTGCATCAGTTCCCCTTAGCCGCCATGAGGTCCCACCCTGCCGCACATCACGGTCACTTCTGTTGCTTCTCACACTATTATCTGCCATGGCAGGCAGTTTTTCTTGTCACGACTTGTAGTTTCTCATGTCCTGTGCAGCGAGAGAAACCTCAGGCAGGAGTCTGCTCAGCAGCTACATCTCCCCGCTGCTCTAACAGTTTGACCTCCGGGGTGGTTCTTTCTCGCTGCCTTGTAGAGCTGAGGTGAAAACCTCTTTCTTTTTTTTTTTTCCTTGCCTTTTTCTTGGTTTTACTTCTCTGTTTACAACATGCCTGTAGTTTCCTTTGCTTCTCAGTTCCTTACTGGCCCTTCTAAACATAGACCTAAATACAACAGAGCCAGAGGAATAAAACTACGCAAGGGAATTTTCTGAAGGTCCTGAACAAATTAGGGGAAGGAACTTGACTTTGCTAGCCAGCATGCATGGTGGAAACATAGGTTAAAACCACTTTGATCAGGGGTGTGGGTTATGTTGAAATGGAATTAACATAATCTATTTTATTATAGAAATCTTGAAACCTATCAGCCAAACATCATCTTTTTATTCTCTCTACTCTTCTTATCACCAGAATGTTATCTAGAAGTTGTTGCCAGTAAAGGATTGTTAGGAGCAAAGCACTGTCAAATTATCACTTGAATGATTACAACAAAGCGGACAAACCCAAAAGTGATTGCTGTAGTGATCAGCACTCGGGAGAATACAATTCCTTAGGGGACTATGCATGGCAACAGTTGGAGACTGATGTGGGTGGGTTCTCCCTTTACTTTTGGATTGCCTTTTCACATTGTGTGTGAATAACATTTATTTTAGCTATGTTGATTTTAAGGTATTTGGAAAATGTTGCTGTGTTGATGAAAACTGGTTGCTTGAATTTGGCATATAGTAGTGAAATGCAGTCATCCAATATGTACATTACCTATTTTAAAGACTACGACATTGAGGAATTGTATTTTAACATTTTTAAATGACAGTGTCTGATTTTAGGGCATAAAGTAAAAGAGATGATGAACTTCAGTAGTTAAATTGACTTTTTCTGCAACCAAGGCAATTTATTTTCTTAACTTGATGGCATTTTCATTTTCTGAATATAGTCATGGTCCCTTGGACAATATTGGTTGAAATGAATTCTAACAGAAGATAGCAGAGCTTAATTGCAGTTGCACAGCAGCTGTGGGTCAGTAGAAAGGTATGGTGTCTTGCCTTTATTGTTCCTCTAAAAGTTACAAGGAAATTGCAAAGCTATATATGGGATTATGTTAAAAATATTGACAGGATTTTTTATAACCACTTATATTCATTTTTTGTATCCAGATTTTATGAGGTTTAAAGAAAGTATCTCAGTGTTGAAGGAAACAGCTGTGCTAGTATGCTGGTATGCAGCTACCAGGAACAGTTTAGGAATTTTCCTGAGCTGTCAGGTTATTATTTTATTACAAGTAGTAATCTCCCCTTTTTGCACTTTCTTGCTTGTCCTGCAAGATGCTACTCGGCCTTCTTTCTGCAATACTTGCATATTTTTGGGCTACTGCTGCTGTTCTCATCTTCTAGGAAAGTTTTATCTAGTGTTGTTTACATACACGAATAATGTATTTGGAAATATTCTGGTTTTCCATGATTATGGGGAAAGGAAAAGTTTAATTTCAACACCTCAGTCAAATTAGTAGAACAATTTAAACACAGAACAAAAGAAAATTAAGACTTGCTACAAAAAGGCTGTCCCTATTGTTGAATTCAGAGGAGATGAATGGAATTGTCAGTTACTACTGACATTCAGCAATTCAGTAAGATCAATTAACAGTTTTGTTACCTTGACTTCGGGTTACTCTGGCGACCTTTTATGGGTCATCCTCGATTTAGCTGGAAACTAAAGGAGTTGCAAAATGGAGTATCTCTGTTAATATGTTAGGTCTCATGTTAATATGAGAAATTGTATGGCAGGAATGTTAGGTCATTGCTCTGTGATTTTTGGAAGTTGATCTCAAAAGCCTGAAGAGGTCAGGGTCTGTCTGAGCAGTAGTCTGCGCCATACAGTGGTGGCTGTGACAAGAAGACATAGTTTAGGCAGAACTGTCGTTAAAAGTAAAAGGAGAAATAAAAGTGTAGTTCATTCTCCATGAGCAATCTCAACCTTCAAATTGTCTTTCTCTACTGGTCCTGAAAATTGCTTTTGTGTATTTGATCTGAAAAGTGTTCTTTCCAGGAGTCCCATATTGCTTTAGACAGAATATATGAGGATAGTGAGTTTTATACTTTTGTTTGCAATCTACTTTGTCCTCTCACTAATTCATATTGGCATTTAATCTAATTCTGTCCCTCTTTCTGCGCTGTGACCTGATTTGCCACAAGCAGACAGAAGGATCGGGACTTGAGCAGCAAAGCCTCAAAGTAATGTCCATGAGCATCCCAGTTCCTTTCAAGGTTGATCACTTTAGACTCATTAACTTTCTAGATAACCTACAAAACGTCCCTTGCCATTCCTCTTTCGGTACAGAGCAGGTGTTACTTATTTTCTGGTTATGACGGTCATCTATATGGTATATAAAATGATTCTTGAAAGGATTGACTATCGGTAGATGCTGCGGCTTTTGATTCGAAGACTAACATTACTTATCTGCAAATATTTTTAACTGTATAAAATGAGGAATATATGAAAGGAAATCTTTTTTTCTATCAGAAGAGCGGTTAAACGCTGGTAAAAGGGCCCAGAGAAGCTGGAGAAACTCCATCCTTGGAGATTTTCAAGCCTAACTGGGCAAGGCCCTGAGCAACCTATTCAAGTTGAACTCTGTTGAGCAGGACGTTTGGCTAAGATGATCATTAAGACACAAACAAGGATTAATTCAACACAAGGTTTCTTCTGGCTAGTGCATTAGTTACAATGTTGGCATTATGCATAGATAGCATGTGGATGTTGTGTGTCAGCTAACTAATAGTTTCCTTCTAAATATTTGTACTAGATTCAAAATTATTTTGTAAATGTAGAGGACAGCATGAAATGGGCAGTGAGACTGCAGAGTACTTTGTCTGTTACGCAGATACCAAGCCCCTGGAGATAGTGCTCTACCTATCACACTAGAGTTGGTGACCAGGACCTGAAATACCACTAAGAAAAAATGTTTATAGCAATTCAGGTTTCTAAGTGCAGGTAACTGTGAAAAATTATGTATCCTTCCTCAATAATTTAAAATGCAGTTTAGAGGGTAGCATGAGAACCTGCATCTAACTCCTCATTTGGGCTAAACTGACATAACATCTATTTATCACAGTTGAGGATCTGGCCCTGTATTGCCTAACGTCATCTGACAAGAGCAGCAGGCACTGGAGCAGAAAATTAATGTCATTGTGTCATTCTCAGCCAGCGATGGAGAAGGAGCAAATGGTCAACACAGACCCTTGAATTCACAGGTTTCTTTCATGAGAGTGCATTACAGAGCATTGGATAACCACGTGGGCTTTTTACACATCCCTTCCTGGGTGGAAAACATTTCTGACAGATGAAAATATGACTCTTGCTTACCCTTTAGCGAGAGTGAGATAAGTTTAATACATATAATATTGAAAGAATGCTTTTAACGACAGTGCAGCACAAAACCAAAAACAGGTTCTGAAATGACTAAGGAATAAAATCAGTTTGATGTGTTTCCCTTTCCTGGATATCTGAAATAGCCTCTCCAGCACCAGTTCCTATGGTTCTGTACAACCTGACATTGAACTTAAATACTGTGTGTGGCACAGCAATTAAAATGCTGCTGTTGCTGTTGTTTACACACAGGTTTATCTGCCCAAAATAACTAATCAGTCATAACGTTGGTGTAGAGTTCATGTGTAACTGGTGAATAGGAAATACAGAAAACTCCAGTTTGTTGGTGATGCTCAGTGTTTGTTCTTTGAAGACCTAAGGGTTACTAACGTGCAAGATAGGTATTGGTGGGCTGTACTGTATAATTCAGTAGTTAATCTATAAGCAGCAATGACTGAGATGGTAACATATAGGAACACTATTTTTTAAAGTTTATTTTAAAATAAATAACCTTTAAGGTTTAGAAGTAAGGAGCGGGGGTTGCACTTGAGTATCAGCAGCAGTGAAACAGAAATATTTTTTCTGTGCGTTGAATTTTGCACTCAGATGTGGAATCCCTTTATGTAGGGTGATCTGCTTCAAAGTTTTTGTAATGGAAAGGTAATTGGATTGAAAGAACTATTTCAAGATTAAATTAATTCCTTTATCCTGATGTGTGAATATTGTTGGGTCAGCAGCTTGATATCAGATTTGGGGGGTTAAATTTTGCTAAAAACTTGGCATGTATTCTATAGTTATGATAAATTTTGTCACTTGGTATAGATTTATTCATATAAGTAGTGAGTGCAGATAGGCAGGCCTGTGCAAATGTTGACAAAGTTTAAATGGAGATCTTTCAATTTATTTTTCTATTTTCTTTTATGTTTATGCTGGCATTTCACTCAACTGTAGACAGAAAATCTTTAATTTTGAAAGTAGTTTCTAACTTAGATTAACTGTCCATGAAATTTGTAAATTAGAGTTCTGTGAGTACCCCCCCCCCCCCCCCCCCCCGTGTTCCACATACCCCTTAAACATTGCACTTTTTGGTCATTTAAATTGAAAGATGGCTGTAGGGACCAATACAAATAAGATGGGAACAATTATTCATTAGCTTGCATTACTTCTACTGCGTATGGCTTGTGTACCCTGCTCTCCTCTTTGTACTTTCCTTAAACCTTACAGAGAGGAAGGAATGTGCCCACTAGACTAGAGTAGGGAACTTGTTAAGCGATTCTTAAGAGAAAAATATCCATATACCCAGTTCATCATCTTTGTTTGTGAACCTTTTTCTTGCCTGTACTTCTTTTAGCTCTTCACAAACATACACTTACCGTCAGATGTCCTTACTAACTGAAAAAGAGAGTTCCTGGGGTAAGTAGCAGGTTAAGACTTCTATTTCTGTACCTTCAGGACCCTACTTTTCACTGATGTATTTTAATATGAAAATATGAAGTGTGTGTGACGAGCACTCTGGCTATGTACCCTGCAGAAGTTACTGCTTTAGAGACTCAGAAATATTATACCTAGGCTAATTTTGTTTTAATGTTACTTCTACTGGAAAATAGTTTGTGAAAAGGATGCAGCAATGGAAGGAAGTATTCTGTAAATAGCTGTGATGATAGTAAAAGGGCTTGTCTGGGGAGGGCGTGGAAAGAAAGCCAGTATTGTATATCTTCTCTTCTAAAACTAATCTCTGACTTAATTCTCTCCTTTCCTTATTTTGCTAGGGTTCATCTTTTGTTATCAATTTGTGACAAATACTCGGATTAATAAATATAAGTATAAATACATACTGTCCACTTGATTTTTGTAGTAATATTAAAAGCATTAGGCAACCTTGTTGTTAAAATACTATAATGAAATTAAGCATATAGGTTTTACTCGGTTCAAATGCATGAAACATTATACTCTAGGTTCTTTGTAATGCTGATTAGCTACAATGAAGGACGATGGTAAGATGAACTTGGATTTTCTATGCGGGAAGTGTCTTGGTGCTAGAATTGGTGGGTGAGGAGTCAAACCTTTTAGTTGTAGATTGAGTTTTCAAGGTTAGGATTTAAGAAATCGTCATCTGTAACAACAGGAGTGGATTTTAGGTACCTTTTGGATGAGGTAAGCTGTTAAGTAACAGAAGTATATTGAAGGAAAATGCTTGAAACGTACGATGAGACCAAAATGTTTAAGATGCTTATTTGAATAAAAACAGATTTTTGTCAACTTTTTTGCTTTTAAGATTTGCACATGTGACATCTCCTTTGAGTATATTTTATATTATTAAGGGTTTATTTTGCTGGCATTTGTGTTCTCAAATACTGAGGTATAGTAGAGAGTACAGTGGGTATAGTAGAGAGCAACTGCACAGAGACCCAGTCTATTTCACTCCTTCAAAAAAGATCTTTAAAATCGAGTAGGAAAAAGAAAAGTGACGAGTATTGACTTGGAAATGGAGAAAATCTGTATATCTTACTGATTTCTCTGTAGATGGTAAACATTTTGCAGCAGGACCATCCAGCGATAGGGCAGTAAAATATTACTGTGTTTCTGCTTCCTAAACCTGATGCCTGGGGTGGTGCCTGGCAGCCGCAGGTGCTATGTAGGGAGAGTCTAATGCATTCCAGAATGGGGAGTTCATGACAGTCTGTGTACTCTGCTTATTTTGTCTTTTTGCTAACTTCTAAAAATACTGTTTCAGTAGACTTATTGGAAGTGTTTGCAAGGTTATTTTAACTGTTAAGGTAAAATATAGAAGTATTACCTTTGAACGTGTAAATATGCAATAGTGTAAAATACTGGCCTTGGTGTCATAAATATACAATGCAAAAATATCAGTTTTGTATCTTCTGTGACTGGACTTCAGTAAAAGATCTTAGCGTAGTTAACGAAGAACAAGTTTCACATAGCTGAACTTTAAAACAAACTTTATTGCTGGAGCTGCTGTTACTGTTTATGAGTGAAGTACTTAAGTTGTGATAACTTAAATGTCTTTCCCACCTTTTGCTGTTTGTGATTTAGTTTTGTGGGTCATTTTAATTCTTACATAATTTTTGTACTTGTATCTGCTTAGAAGCTGAATGGGATGAAAGTATGATTCATTAGTGCTCTCGAGTACGAGAATCAAAAGCTGCTCAGAATTTAAATTTGAGCACTCTGAATATTATACATAATTAATCTCATGTGAATGCCAGAAACTAGGAAGTTTGAATGTGTTAATTATACATAAAACATCTTTCATTTCACTCAGTAAATGTCAGGTGACCCAGATGTTGCTTGCATCCTGAACAATGTCAGGACATAAAGACCAGAAAATTCTAGAGGAAATGGGGACTTTAGTGCTAAAGGTAGAGAGACCTTTTTTGACACTGCTTTCCGAAAAAGTACAAATACTCTTATGTTTTTGGGCATCCCAGAATGACACGTATGGTACTGTGCTGGTTCTAATGGCAGTTGTCCTCACTGCAGCTTGAAAAGTGCCGCTGGAATTGAATGACTTTCTGCTCCACTGCCTTATGCAAATACTTCAGTATATCATTTTTGGTAGCTGCTGAAGTGGGCATTTCTTTGTCATTTTGTTTCAGGTTAGTAGGGCTCAGCTGTGCTTTTGCATGCAATTTATGTAATTCACTTGATTTCCAAGCTGCAGGAATATACTTTGTTCTGGAGGCATTGCAGCAAATTACCTTTCTTAGCCTAGGTGTAGTTTTCCATGACCTCTTAAGGGTGCCTCTTCTGAAGAAAGCACTAGGGAAACAGCCTGTTGTGTTTAAGAAATGGAGATTTACTGGAAAATGATAGGTTAGCTGTTGCTTTGAGCAGCTGAACCTTGAAAAGGGCAGCGCTGTGGGACTAAGCAGGCAGGAGAGGTTGCAAAGATGAATAAGGAAGGTGTGTTTGCTACAAAAAAGTCTGTGCTAAGCCTGTGTGGGAGGTTTTAACCCTGAGCTTCTTGAATGCTATGGAGCCTGGATGTCCACTGTCATCTTGGAGCTACACGCTGTTGCTTTGGGCGTGAGAAAAAGAGAGTTATTTTGTTAATATCCTTGGGACAGTAAAATTCCATTTTATCTCTACTGTTGAGCAGCATTATGCCTGCCCTGGAGAAAACTTTGTTTGCTCTGAAATAAAAATGATCAGAACTTGCAGAGGTTATTTAATTAGCTTTTTAAATACCAGGAAATAAAGACTGTATATTTTACAACCCTCTTGGGTAAAACGAACATCTGTGAAAGCAAATGTTCAAGCACCGATATACTCTTAGCATATTCACAATCACAAGGTGAGAAATCTCATGGAGTCAACAACTGTATTCTAATTCTAGAACATACAATGCACTCTTCAGAAATGTTTTTTAATTGTTACCTTTTCATGCTGCAGAAGTTTGCAGGAGGCTGTAAATATCAGATGGAGTTGCTAATGAATGAGCCATGATGATGCTGACAGCATCGATTTTAATCCTCAAGAAACTTCCCAAAACAAAAACATAAAACTCTTCATATCCAAAGTTATTTTACATTGATCATTTAGTCATGTAACATCCCTTTGCCTTAGAAGTTGTATATGTATATATAAAATAGACATTATTATAGTTTTAAACTACAACTATAAAATCATTGTATGTGTCATGCTGTGGCTGGAGAAAATTCAGAAAAATATCTGAGTATTCATGTTGTACAGAAAAGCATTTAATTATGTGAGGAAAGAATTCCAGGGAATAAAATGGATTTCCCACGAGGCTCCCACATTGACCACTACATTGGCAAAACAGGGAGCAGTGAAGCTGCCCCACAAGGTCGCTGATGAGACCAGGAAAGACCCAGAAACATCTGGGAGAAAAATGCATTCCAGATTTCTGCATTTGCTTACTGCCCTTGCCAATCTACGCCATGTGAAGGCTGGAAATTGGCTTTAAGAGTTGAACATTTATAACTTTTTTACTTGTTAGAGAAATTACGCCATTGCTTAAAGAATCAATGTCAAGCTAAACCAGTGCAATTTAATTTTAAATTACAGTACTATTTTAGGGAAAAGCCTGTTTCTCCAGTCTGGGCATAGAGGAATACTTTTGGGATGATGTAGAGGCTGAGGAAAGAGGAATCCAACACTGAAGCTGGAGTTAAGTTGAAGCTGAAGTTAAGTACTTCTAGATTTAAGATCTTTCAGTACCTTCAAGGTGGTATTAAGTGTGACCGGTTAAAAAGCAAATACCGCATGGAACGAGTCCTTTTTCTGAAGCAGAAGTTTTAGGGATTTATGTTAACTTTCTCTCTCTCTAGAAGATGGTTAATGACAAAATCGCTCTTATTCCCCATCCCTAATTTTTTTTCCCTTAATTGCCCATTACTAAATAAATGATAAATCTGGCTAATGGCATGCCCCTTAGCGAGATGAAACTTCTGCGTGGTCCACTATATCTGCTCTTACGGTCAACAAACACATTTTAATCCTAGGTGCGTTTAGGTTTAGGCACCCCAGACATGTCTGGTTCCATTTGTCACTTTGATTTTTCAGAATTAAACCTAAGCAGAGAGCTCAGAGTAGAATACGTGATAGAATTATTTATCTCCCATCGTGACTATCTCCACCCTCACAAGTGTCAAAATCTGTATATTAATTCTTGGTACCGTTTCTTTTGTTAATGCAGACAGACTGTTCTAAGGAAAGAATATATGTTCTTTGCCATAGTTATTTGTCCCAAGTGTTTTTTTTATCACATACTATGCCATACTAGGAAATTTTTCAGTTTAGAATTGAGAACAAAAGTTCTTGAATTCAAAGGACTGTATTTGTTAGCTTAACAATAAAAGTGTTGTTATCAAAATAGCTGGCAGCAACAATATGTTGTATATATCTTTTTTGATACTTAATTTAACAGAATAAAATGCAGAAATTAGATCTTAATAGATCACTGGATTTGTGGACATGGAAGTATTTTCTAGTGAAGTGTAATTCTGTATTTTCAGTTCACATACGTAGGCTGTCATATATTTACTTTCCATAGTCGTTTTTCACGTACCCTTTATAAGCCTTCCACAAATCCCCATGCATTTTCATGAACTGTTGAAAATGGTTGTTACATTATTGTGCCACTTAGAGCGGTATAATTGTTCTGAAAGCAGTAACTGTTGATTAACAGAGTAAATAAAATGTTGCTCAACCATTTCTTCCACGGAACTAGCCAGAAAAGAAGGCCTGCTAGGCAGTAAACTCTGTAAGGCCTGCCAGCAAGTTTCCCCAAAACAGCATCCTGGCCTTTTGGCTAGCAGGTGGTAGCTGTTGCCAGATATCTCATTTCTTTTTACTGAGTATTTTCAGTGTGATATTACAGACTCTGAAAAGCCTGAAAGAGAAGCACCAATTAACAACTGTTTCCTAGACTCTGTAAAAGCATGCAATAGTTGTGTTTCTTAACCTTCAGTTTTATTACTGTATTCTGATCGTAGAGTACTTGGTCTTACTATAGCATTTTTCCCTAAATAGAAGTTAAATTCCGTCTTTAGAAGCAAGCATACAATTAAAACCAAACAAAACCCAAAACAAGATACCCCAAAGTAGTATGCTTTGTGTTTGACTGTGTTACATTTTGCTGCTGCTCCGACATTGTCTGGAGTCATAATACTCCTGTTCCTTGAAAATGGTGCATGGGTTTTAGAGCTGCAGCTACCTTGAGTAAGCTTTGTTGCCTCCTTTTATTCTACTAAGTGTTCAAAGGAGGTGTTTTAAGGGTCTATATACAACATTTTTTACTGTATACTGATGGTATTTTCTGCTAGTGAAGTTCTGTCTATCTGTCTATATGGATGGAAGCTATTGCTGCTGTGGCAAAGAAATAGATGTTACGTTAATTAGTCAATTCTGTGCTTACGTGACTTCCTGAGAGGACTGGGAACAAATGCTACGTCTCCCTGTGCTGCCTCTTAAAATTGGTTGCAGTAACTGTAAGTCAGCAGCTGAGTCAATACTTATTTTCTGTTTTCCTTGAACCGTACCTTTATGAAGGTCCTTAGTTATACAATAAATCATCCAATAAAGCAAGAAAATATCCATAATCCTCCTCTCATCCCCTAAAAGACGAGGACAAGGTAGGATTGTTCTGCATCTTCACAATAAAAAAAAAAAAACAAACACACAAACCCAAAGAAACAGAAAACCAAAAAAACTACAAACCAAACAACATGCTAGCACTGCTACCTTGATGGAAATCAGTATGTGTATAAGGTACTGTTCTGGCACTGTTTTCTGACTAATCCTGGCTCAGCTTCATCTCAACCAAAATGTGATGTAGACGTGGCTGGATTTTGCAGCAAGCAAGATCTTGTACGTAGTACGAAGTACCCTTAACAGGTCTTGATGGTGTATGTGAGCTTTAAAAGAGTCCAAGCAGCAAATGACTGGAAAAGGAATTTATAGATCACTAAATCTAATAGAATAAAATTAATCAGCAGTATAAAAAAGAAAAGAAGAAAGAAAGAAAAAAAAAAAAGGACTGAAAATGGGGTGGGTGAGGGCAACTAGGGACACTGCGAAAGGAAAGTCCTGAAATTACTTCTGAAACTGAAGTGATACCTGGACAAATTCTTTTAAAAAGGTCTTGCCCTAAAAGTTTGGGGGGTTTTTGGTGTTTGTGTGGTTTTTTTTTTTTTTTTTTAAGTATTAATAGATGAGACATGTTTCTGTTGCCATCCTCGTTTTCATACTGCAGTGTTTGGTTTGTTTTTTCTGCTTTACTCTCTGATCCTAATTAGTGTCTGTAAGATTCATCCTTATTCAGTCTTTGCAATTCCAAGTTAATTGGGCCAGATTCTGCATCTAGTTTTACTTGGCTGGATAGCAATGACGTGTGACTTGTGAATCGCTCCATGGTCACCATGCAAATTTTACACTCTTCTACTAATACTAGCAGAGTAATTTTATCACTGAAGTGATTTTGCAGTTCGTACAAACTGAGCCTCTTGCTCTTTGTAATCTCTTCCTTTTGACATACTTTTCTGTTTTCTTGGAGCCAATAAATACCTGCACATTCCATCTAGCAAAAATCCTCTTTTTTCCTTCTAAATTCTTCCTTGAGCACACTGCCATCAGGAAGCAAACCTCAGGGCTGACGAGTCAAATGCAGTTCAGCGGGGCTGTACGGTTTCAGTGTGCTTTCTTCGGATTTACAGCAATAACCCTTTTCTGCGTGTCTTATCATCTGAACTGTGTTGTGTAGAGAAGGCTCTCAAGGCTAACTCCTTGTATTTTCTGTATCATGAAATGCTTCACATTTACTAGCCTGTGTAAATACAGTTCAGCAATTTCTTCAGGTTTATTCTTGAGTGAAGGTGTTATGCAGGGAACAAAAAGGGATGCATCCTCTTTCGTCTGACATTTCATACCTTTTTGTTCTAAGAATATCCAAGTTTGGTAGTTTGACCATGAATGTGTAACTTAGATGCTAGGAATAGCATAGCATTATTGCAAAAAGAATGAAAATACTAACAGATTGCCTCTCTAAGAATGCAGGTCATTATCAAATAGAAGGGTTGAGTGTGAACCCGAATTTTTAATTTGTTTGTTTGGTACTAAGAGAACTCAGGCTGCTGTCTTCCTAGTCACTGGCAGCTGGTGCTTCTCTTATGACTGATTTGAAGTCTTTAATATGTAGGTGGAATTCCTTTTTAATATATCTAGATTTGGATGTTTAAAAAAAAAAAAAAGCAGTCTGTTTAAATGATAGAAAGCCAGTAACGTAACAGCTACAAAATATAAGCAGACTAAAGCTTCAGCCTTTTTCCCTCTGTCAGGCTGAATACACTTTATATATGGTTTATGTCAGCGTTCACAAAGAGGTGGAACTTTTATGTTTCTTCAGGATTATGCCGCTCACTGCAGCGGTTCTGCACCCTTGTGGCAATTTTTGCTTGTGTCTCTCTTCACATCACCGGATGAGGCAAGTGTGATGAGTGGTGTTGCGACTGGGTGACAGCTTCCAAAAGCTGGTGCGGGTGTGTTGCACCACGTGGAAGAACAGCGGTTCTTGTGGAAGCAAGCATGCAGCTCCTCGAGGGCCACGCGAGTGCTGCCAGCACTGGCGGAGAACGTTTGCCATATTGCATTTTGCGTGTGTTGGTACTGCTGCACATTGCCCAGATGTGCCATGTCAAATGTGGAACGTTTTTTCACAGTGTTGTCTGTAGGTTCTGTTCCAACATAGGCCCCTGGACTGAAGAGGCCAGCAGACGGCTGCTCTTAGAGCTAGCTGTGCCAGATAATCTTTCTGCACATTAATCAGGATGGTCTTAAATAGAGTAGGTCATTTTGTTCCCGCACTTCCCACAGTGAGGCTGTTTCAAACTACTTATGGCTCTTTTATACACATTTATACTTCTGCCAGCAAGTTTCATTTTGCTTAGCTTACATTATGTTTGCCCTTCACTCGGTGTATGTAGAGAGTAACAGTCTATTCTCTTGGCCTTCATTTTGCCAGGCTTAATAAGTTAAGCCCATCCTACCTTGTTTTGTTAAACAGTCTCTAGGTATTTCTTCCTCCCTAATTCTGTGTATTTCTCTTCACCTCCTGCACACTTAGAAAAGATTAATTTCAAGTACATAGGCAGGACAAGAGGTCATACTGAAGATAAGACCTCATGTGTTATTCCTCAGGATCTCAGCAGTCTTCTAGCTCTACCTGAAACGAGGCAAAACGGACTTTGCAAAAAGAAGTAGAAAAGCTAATGATTAAAAAAGCATTTAAAATTGGCTTACGTGTAAGCAGATTGTGAAAATGAGACATTAAATTGTAAAATCATTTACACAGTTGGTATGTCTTGCTATATGTGTGTAAAGTAACAATAAGTTTATGGTATTTAAGTTGTGATTTAGTATTTACTATGATAAAAAAATGTAGAGCACCATATTTAACAGTTGTCCAAGATGTCCTCAAGCTTTACTTGATCAATCATATAGTCTCGTTTTACAGATTGATTTAATTTTTAATCTATTTCTTTTCCATTCAGTGGTAAATTTAACTTAATTTTTCTGTGAGCTATTTTGTTTAATCAGAAGTCACTGTTAATCTTGCGCATTAGGCTTACTGTGGCCGTTCAGAAGTATTTTCCTGTCCTCCCCTGGACTAATCCTTTGCCTCTCTGGCAAAAAATAATGGTTTTAAGGAGTCCGGAGTGAGATCAATTGGTCTGTGATAGAAGATGCACTTTCTGATTTGATGTTTGAAGTTACTGTGAAATGTTAGCTTGAGCCTCTGCTGACTTGACTCAGAAAGTTAAGTTTTTTTGTTCTTACAATATTTACACTGCCTTTTATTGGCTGAGAACAGAGCACTCTGCAGCGCTAACAAGACGTTTCCAGGCTAGCTAGTCTTATGTTTGAAACCCAGAATCAGGAAGTAAGAGCCCAAGTTCGGGTTTCGGTACACTATAGTAGTCTCTCTATTTATTTATCAGATATTTTAAGTGTATCGAGACAAGACGCACTTTCATGATCTCTTGATATCATAAAGTTTTCACCTTTCTCCTTCCAGAATAAGCATTCAAATACGCTTCAAGAATATTTACATCTGAGACTTTGGATGCTTCTGCAGACAGTATTCTTCAGTCTGTGGGGACTTGCCCATCACTGCAAGCAGGTCTGAGACCAAGTGCTCACAAGCTCAGTACAGCAGCTTTTAATTGGCCTTGCCAGAAGGGATGCTACTGCTGCTCGCAGATCTGGCTCCAATGTTGTGATGAACCTTAGGGCTCCTTGTGCATGACCTTGATTGGAATTTAGCTCACCTAGCTAGGGTCTCTTCAGGTGTGCCTTGAACTGGTGCAGTCCTGTTTTGGTGTATACAGTGATACATACAATTGCTGTGCGTACATATATAAGGGTAAATATTTTTATGAAATGCAGTGAATCCTCATGCAATGAACAACTCGGAAGATAGGAAGTATCACTTTTATGAGAGCCGATCTCACAAATGTGCAGTGCTGTTGTGTGCATTTGGTGAGCTTAACCTCTCTGAAAATGAGTGGTTTGATCATGTACCTATTTGTTCTCCAGTGCCTGTGGTGTAAGTCACACGTTGTAACCCAGACTATGTTCTGCAATAATCTTTTTGAGATAGAAGAGATGAGCTTTCAAAAGTCGTATCAGGTTGCTTAATATGTAGTCTGTTACTGTAAAGATAATAGCCCGTTTTCCCGTGGGTTCGTTACGTCACTCAGTAGTACTTGGTGCTCTGAGGCAGAGACCAAATTCAGAACATGTAGTGCCTGAGGACTGTTGCCCATTTCATCTAGAAATTGCAGAATTCATTGTGTGTGAAGCAAGACTAGGGAAGCATGTCTGTCAGAGCTCCTGAACGCTGTGCTAGGAAAAGGGATTCTCTCCCTCCTTCTGTGCTGCAGCCCCATGAACTGGAGATGGGCAGCTGGTCTAACCCAAACTGCTTGGTTATTCCTGCTTCTGTATTCTATTGCTTTTGAGTTGTAGAAACTCAGAAACACGAGTAAATTCAGCTACAGAGTTAGTTACTTTGAAAACTGGGACACTTCTGACTGTTGAAACCAGAAAAACCTTTATAGCTTTTTCTCTGCTTTTGTTATTGTCATCTGTGCTCTGCTTCTAGTCTGTCTAGTGGGGAAAGCAGCTCCCCATGTGTTGGGAAAATCAGTTCACGTTTGTGCCTCAGCCTCCGCACTGCTCTGCCTGTGGTGAGCATTACGGAAAAGCTCGGGAGGGAGTGTCTACTTTAGCATGGCAGTTTCTCAGTGTTATGCAGTGAACAAAATCTATGAATCGCACTCTAAAGAAGAAAATGTACTACGTTGATTAGTAACCTGGTTTTGTCCAACCTGTGAAATTTTTGAGGAAGAGATCTGATGGAAAAGGTGCAGTCTTACATTACATCATGGAAAACCTACTCGAAGGGGCCAGAATAAGGTTGTACAAGCAGCCTTTTCCTGACAGTACTTCTCAGGGGTTGACTTTTAGCTTTATTTGTGCTTTTGTAAGTCATGCATGCACTGAGAATCAACTTCAGTCTTTTAAGAGTCATTGCTAAACGCATCTAGAAAACTTGCTGATGTCTTTTTGTACTTAATAAAAGTGCAAAATAAGTGGATTAGTAATTTTATTTCAGTTTCATTGTTTAAATACAATTTTCTTTTACTTACTGTTTTGGACTTACTGTTTTGGAATTATGTGATAGGAGTAACATAGGTCTTACACCTATGATGAAAATAATCCCCAATAAGATTTTTTTGTTTGTTTAAATTCTGCAGTAGGCTACAATGATGAAATGAAAAATTGTCAGTCTTGTTCAAGAATTTTTATGCTGAAATTTCAAATTCTTGCTGTCTGACTTCAATTTTAGAACATGGTTGCTCAAGGAGTTTTTATATAACCAGGCTTTATAGATGGCCTTTTTTTTGTGCATTAGGAGTAATAGGTTCGTACTGAAAGTGTAGTCACAAGGCTGGGATGGATCACTCTTAAAGCAGTCTAAAATAATCTGTCTGCCTGAATATGGATCTTCTATACAATCTGGATCTTTTTTTACGGACCTCCTGCCTGGTCAATTATTCCTTATTCTAAACTGTTACAGATGATTAATCTGATTAAATACATTAATTTTTAAACGTACCTCTTGGATTTTAATCTGAATTAAATTGAAACCTAGTCCACAACATCATCTGTGACAAAAGTTCAAATATCTTATATGGATTATTATTTTTAATTTGTTACATAGAAACTTTTCACATATATTGCAGATTATCGCTGAAATTACAACTTTAATGACTTTTACTAAAATACATTTTCACTAAATTTTCATGTTGCATGAATTCATGTTCCTAACTAAGATTTTTTGAACAGATGCGTGTGTTTCCCTCTAGATAGTGTCTTGAAGTAAATTGTTCTCATCTGGTTTGTTTTTTGTGGGGTTTTTTTTGCTTGTTTATTTTATAAATTTTCTTACTCTTCAGCAACTGACTTGCCTTAATCTTCTCTTGACCGGTATTTTGGACTGCAGTTGTTATTAACAGTGACACTTCTCCTTCTGTAAAGAGTACCAAACCCATCTTTGAGGAAGGATGTGTCTTCTAACTTTTCTATAGTAAGACATTCAGCCTAAGAGACAGAATTAAACATAACCTACTTCAGGTGTGACAGTTTTGCTAGTGTGAATGTTTAGGTGGCTTCAAACTTCAAACAAAACAAAAAGGGTTTCTTAGAAAAGACAATGTGTGGTGGAATCTACTGATGTTTGTCGTAGCTGGTGATATTCTGTTGGTAGAAGAAGTAGAAAGAAGATCGTAATCCAGGTCTCAGTGCATGAGAGTGGGCAAGCAGTGTGGGAAGGTGAGACCCATATGACTGGTGGTGTGAAAGCTTCAGTTTTCCTGTTGCAGTTATCCCCAAAGCTATATTTGGCTGTGTAACCAGGATTGTCCATGGCATGAATGACATTTCCCCTGAAGTGGTCTCTGTTTCTCACCTGTGACCTGTAGGGAACACCTTTTGATGAAGTATAACCCCATGGTTTATTTGAATCCAGATGTTTGTTATAGGATGACTTCTGCACCCCATAGTTTTGTCGCTGCCTTAATCTGCTAGTCTTTGTTTCCTTGTAAACCCCTTCTCCCTCCGCACCGTTCTGACTGTACCTTTCTGTCTCCTTTCTTTGTATCAGCATAAAAGCAGACCATGAGGCTGTCTCTCTGTCTTGAAATAGGGTATTGTGGCCTCATCCCTCCTTGTATCTTCCTTGCTTGACTTTTCTACCTGACTTCTCATTTCAGGGCAGATTTTGTGGTCTGGTGATCTGTTGAGAGAATAGACTTGTGAAAAATTGGGAAGGATTGTAGACCAACAGTTGCTCTGAGCTTAGGTGGAATATAAACAGAAACATAAGGTGACAAGATAGCTGCTGTATTCTCTAAGCTTTCTGGATGTAGCTTCAAAAGTCAGTTTTCAATCACATGTATGTGAATAGCTTAAATGAATTTATTCCAAGAATTTCCTAATAATAAAGTCTGTATTGGTCTCCCTGATTTTGCCCATCTGATAGAGAGTTTATTCAAACCAAGATTGAAAGTGACAACACTGTTCTTGAGATTCTACTTCTATTGTTGCTGTCCTCTTTGCTGGAATAAGCTTTGTTATATATTTCTGTATGTTGCTGATGACAATAAAAGCATCTGACCTCTACAATTTCTGTCAAAGTTCGCAAATCAGTTTTCTTTCAGTTGTTGTTTTATTACCATTTATTAGCTCATTATTTCCATACGTTCTCTACTTTTGGTGCCCTGCTGGCATCAACTGCTGACAGAGGTCTACAAGTGCCCTGATACACACAAGAGGTAAGACATTTTGTGATGAGTCTTCTCCTCCTGCCCTCACCTAGCGCATGATATTTAGCAATGGAAAATGCAGTGCATGCCTCCAAGAAGCGTTCTATTGTTTGCTGATACAATCCACCTGCACTAAAATACATCTTGTATACAGAGTATTTTGCATTTGTTAGCTGCGGTGTCAAGTAAAAAGGAGTGTTACAGCCATTGTCAGAGCTTCAGCCTTGAACTCTTTTGTGCTGCATTTGTGTTTCACAGGGAGGTTCTTGTGGTGGTGTTGCCATTGCAGGAGCACCTGGGATGCCCGAGTTAGAGAAACGGTTGGCAACTGCCTGGTAGTCACTATCCCATTTCTAAAAATGGGAGATGGGAAAGGAATTCAGCCCTGGAGTCTTGCTTGATCTCTTTTCTCTTGTCCTGGAAAGCATCAGGAGAGAAAACACCTCTGTCTTTCTCGTGGGGAAGGCCCTCTGAGGCCATTTACCAGAACAGAGATTGGGGTAATAGGAGATTGTGGCTTTCCCTGTTTTTACTGGAAGGTTCTACATGCTCCACATCATGCAGTGTTGCTGTGAGCAGATATATAAGATCAGATAAGAATGATCCTGTTTGGAATTTAGAATGACAGCAGTGAAAATACTCCATCAACTCAGAAAACAAGAGGAAAAGATGGTTGGATCTTCACAGCTGAATTGTGGAACTGCAGAGAAAATGTCTGTCTCCTGCAGCGTTGTCGCTTTCTATCCTTAAAGGCACAGAGAAGATAACAGCCTCTTTTAGATCTTCTTCAAAACAGCAAAGAAGAAAATAGAAACTTTTAGAGTGGAACATGCCCTCCAACCTAAGTATTGACTGCAGCCAGGGTGTGTGGTGTTTTGTTTGTTTCTTTGTTTGTTTTCTTCCCCTGGAACAGCCAATAGTTCCAGAAATCAATGTCCGGAAAAATGCATAGCGAGCTTTGAAACTTATAAAGAATATGCTGCTATCTTCATACTGATACCAGTCAACACTGTTTTAAAACATTTTGTCTAATTCAGCATATTAGAAGCTGACATATTTATTCTGTTTATTATGAAGAATAAAAAGGAAATTAAAAGATCTCTTGAAAGATTTTTGGTGCTTTAAATTGCTCCTGGTTTTGCCAATAGATTAAAAAAAAAGACAAAACCAAAAAAACCCCCAAACAAACAAAACAACCAAAAAAGAACCCAAATGGTTGAAATGATATACAGATCTTCTCTTAGGCATGACTTACACAGTCTGTTTGGTTAGTGATGCTAGATGTGTATGGACTTCTAGCTGTTTAATTGTTTGGATTATGTCTGTCTTTTGTGAAAACAAAATTGCTTAGTTAAAGTCCAGTTGTAAGTAACAAAAGAGTGTGAAATCTTAGTCATTTTTAAGATGGCTGCTGCACTGATTAGAATAAGATTCTGCTATTATCTTTAGAATAATCACACACACAACAGAACAGTGAAGATGTGTACTGCAACTTAGTATTCCTTGCATTCATAAATCTTTATTTCAGAGACAGGATGGCAATGCAATTGGTTTGATTACTTTGCAAAGGAAAGCAAAGCTTAAGGAGAAGGCCATAATGGCATTAAAAAGAGGACTTGTTACTGAGTGTCTTAGAAGGAATCTGGCAGCTGAAGACACGGGATGATGACTTGCAAGAGCTTTATCAGCTAACTGGTTTGACTGCTGGCTAATGTATAGTACAGTGAGTGCAAATGGCATGCAACGCAAACGCAATGTTTTCCCTTTGTGATTTACGTCTTTGTTTTCCAGCACAAAGCGTAATTTTTTAATAGCTTAGCACAGAAATATAGCAAGCCGCATTTTTCAGAATGCGCATGTCCCACAGCTCTTCTGTGGCATTAGCTTTTTCTGTGTGCGTCTGCCTTATTTACTGGGTTAGAAAAGGTAATTGTGATGTCAGACTCAAGTGAAAAGATGACGTTTCTCTGGGTGGTGGGTACTGATTTTACCCCTTTCCACATTCACTCTGGGGGTCTCCTCATTTTAAAAACAGGACACTCCCCCCCCATCCCATCCAGAAGCCATTTTGGTTTGGAGTGGACTTGGGAATCACAAAAGGCATTCAGAATCTTGCTAGGCTAAACCTGAAGCCAGAACTGGAAGGAAATACATTATTTCAGCGGCTCAGCACAATTAAGGTAAAACGAGTAACTACAAATCACACCGTTAAGTCTCTGGTAACCTTGAAAACAATTCTGTTGTCTCCACCATTTTTTCTGCAATTTCTCCATTATTCATTTTTTTTGTATGTTACGTTTTGTGTTGCTATGTACACAGAAAAATGGAGTTCAATTCGTAACAGGATTTCTCAGTCCTTTGGCTAGTATAAGCATCTCCAACGGTCCTTCCCACTTCCTCTCTTTTTGGCTTGTCTGTTTATGAATGAACTCCTTTGTTGCAGCTAGTTTAGTTTTAACTTACGGTAGTGGGAACAGTTGGAAATTACTTCTGCAAGTATTCACATGAGCCAGGAACTTTTTGTGATGGGTAACAGCTAAGTTTCTCGAAAGCAGTAGGGTAAGCATTCACATAAGATTTCATTATTCACTCACTTTGCTGCAGGAACTGATCTGTTGTGAGGCCATAAACAAAACTGCTGTTTAGATCTATAAATTTATATCTAAATTTATACCTGTCATTTTCAATGGGTTATAGATAGGCTTCAAACATTAGCTGGACCTTCAGGGATCCTTGAGTGTTTAAGTATTTTGATTGTAGGACCATATCTATAATCACGTTAGCCTCTTCCTTTCATCACATGGTTTGGGTTTGTTTTTTTGTTTTTTTTTTTTAATGTTTATGTTGAAAATTTAGGAAGATTTGCATCTAACTATTGTAATTAAGAAGTCAGGTACTCAATTCAGTCTGCATCATGCTGCAAAATTAATTCCAGAAAGTCATCTCCAATGATGGAGGAATACTTCTTGCATGATTAGGTAGCTTCAGGCACAGAGGAAAAAACCCTTTAATTAGCTTGGAGAAGATAAGTTGCTGTGTTTGAGTCATTGCAAGGTAATTTGACTACTTGTCTTTGGCTGCAGGTGCTGCTAATGCTGAAAAAAGACTGTTGTGAAAAATTTTCAGGAAGTATTTTCCTTAAAAGATAGTAAGAAAAAGACTAAATTATTTGGGTGTGGTGTGTACCCTCCCCCTTCCCCCCCTTGATGTTTATATGTATCTTAATTCACCTTTGAACATGAAAATTACCTCTTTTAGCAGTGATGGGTAAACTGACTTCTATTGAGCTGTTCTCAAAACAATTATAGTTACTCATGTTATTTGATTGTTAACAATTTAATATACTGATTTCAGAGATAGTGTTGGCCATTGAGAGCAGCCTGTCTGTTAACTTTTTTACTTCAGTGTACATTTCCCAGTAATTTTGTTTAAAAACAAAACAAAACAACCCCCAAAAACATTATCACCACATCAATGGCATTCTTCAGTCCATGCCATGTCTTAAGACTGGGACTCTCTGTATTAAGAATTCAAACAAATAGTGCCCTTTTCAGGGTTGTTTTTCATTTTAAAAGCAGTGCAAGAGCAAGGTAGGAATACTCATCAATTTAGAGCTTCCTGTCAAGTTTTATATACGCTGCTTAAAACATAAATCAGTTAGAAACGTATCATTCAGAAATCATTGCCACTTAAAGGGATATATATCCTTTGTATGGGCTAGACATGAAAAGCCCTGAAGGAAAGATGCCGCCTTTGGAAAGGCTTGATTAGATACGTGGGCTTGCAGTATGATATGTGTTCTAAAATCAGTATGTGTAACAGTGAGTTTTACAAATACCGTCAGTCAGCCTTATGACAGACTTATTTTTAACATTTTTAAGGTAGTCTGATAACATAGACATGCTGCTAGAACTATTTTCTATCTGTGCCTTTTCTTTTTTGTACAGTAGAGTGATAGCTGTACTTATTTTTCATGACCATTATGTATATCATAGTTTACTTTTTGATTGTATTGTGTCTGAATACCATGAGATAAATTGAGGCTCTTAAGAAGAGTGAAGAAGACAGTAGTGACCAGTTTTAAGACACTGCTGGGTCCAGTACTTAAAGGGGGTTAATGGAAAATAGATGAGCTTTGAGACATTCCATTCCTGGAATACACCACCAACACACCTGCTTTTCTGCCAAGGGCAGAGTACACAAGAATTAAAGGGGCTTTTTAGCCACCTGACGTATGGATGGGTCTGCCTCCCAGAGCGTTTTGGGTAGAGATCTGCTGAAGGGCCCCACTGCTCACCCCATACTGATGTGATTCTCAGGCTTTCCGGGTGGGCGTCGTTCTCTGTGACCAAATCTTGTCCTGATGATGAACTCTCTTGATCATATGGACAGATTATACCGGGAAAGAGAGTGCAGGAAAGTAATCCCTGGCCACTTACTGTATCTTGGATACGTTACTACTGTACTGAGCTGCAATTGTGGTAAAAAGATCAGAAGAAACATAGGATTTCAGGCAAGGGAATCTTGCTCGGTGTGGGATGAAGTTTTAAACAGCTGTGCTGTGCTTCCTTTGGAAACTCGGTCTCGTGTTTGTTAGCTACACAGCAATGCATTGCTAAGCATTCTTGCCTAGTGTCTGCAGTGACAGTGGTGGGAGCTGTCAATATTTATTGTGCCAGCTTGTGACCTGTTGGCTGTGTATAATGTAGATCTAGTACTTACTTGTCTAATATTGTACTGCCTGGTGCAGTTTGGGAATCCCTTTTTCGGGCGATTTTGACCTGCTAGTTGCAACAGAATTCATCCTTTCCTAAGTGGGAGAAGGAAGAACTGGAATCATTTGATCAGGTGATTTCCGTATGCTCTTGGAAATTGTTTTGGCTCTCAACCATTTGAGGCTCAGGATACTGGAAATTATTTATAAAGCCACCATGCCATCAGGAGATCCATCACAGAATCACTGTTCAAAGTAGGTGCTAGTTCTCCTGTTTGCAGTGTGGTAAGTAGAAGCATCAGCAACCGTCATCTCTGCATCCTCAGGGTTGACAGGTCCCGCTTTCAAAATCGTGTAATTGCTGTTTGAGAGTTGAATTACTTGCTGTCCTGTACCTTACACAAGTAAGTGTACTTAGTGTTTTGTATGCTTTCATACCCAGTGAAGGGATGAATTTTATTTACTCCCTCAAGTGCCGGTTATTTCGTACGTGGATAGGTACATTCACAGAGTTTTTAAGGGACCTGTTCAGTCACTGCCCTTGCTCTACCAAGACTTGTTTCTTCTATCCAAGCAATAGATTATCTTTCTTGATGAAGGGGAAGCCATCTAAGCTATGCTCAAAGGGTGTAAAACATTTTTTTTATTTTTTTATTTTTCTAATCTAATGTGCAGTAAAAATTCTTTTATTGTAAAATGTTGCACTTCCTTATCCCCTCTTACAATTTCACTTCTCTTAAGCCATTCTGAATAACATGTTTTTCACAAATCTTAGAAAAATGGGAGAAAGGAGTCTGTGTCTGCTGGGTTTTGGCTTTCATCTTTCAGTGATTTGTAAAATGTTTTAGAGTTGCATTAGCTTAAGAAAACACTTGAAAAAACTTAAAAGCACCTCTGTAAAGTGACATTGGTCTGGGGAGCATGCTGTTTTTAATTTCTATACTATTTTATTTCCCACAAGGCTTTAATGTTCTTATTTGTAGCTGTAAAAAAGTATATTTTACTCTAGAACATGGTTGGCCTAGAATAGACTATATTTTAATCTCATCAGTAAAAAAGTTTCAATATTTATGGTCTTGCATTTGATGATTAGTTTATTTTACATTGGTAAACAATGGCAATGACAATCCTGTGGTCCCCGCACTACCTGCAGTGTAAGTTCTCAGAAGATTTTAGTAGAAAATGTTAATTTTATTTTGCAGCTAAAATAAACTGCAACTGTGAAAATTATGCCAAACTTCTTTGGATCTTGTTTGCCCTAATTTAATAAAATTTCGCTTTTAGTTTGGAATTGTGTTTCACTTTCTTTTTGAAAGTGTTTTTTTTTCACTTCAACTTTTTGTCAAACCACATAATGAAATGGAGGCCTGTATTCTGCAATCTATTAGAACTGATTTAGCATTTGTTAGTGTAGTACTGTTGGCTTTTTCTTCGTTACCGTGGAAGAAACCCCTTTCTTAAAATACTTGAACAAGCCATTTTAATACAGTTTATTTTTGTTGAGTCTCATTATGTGTATTCAGTAGAATGGACAAATTTTACCTTTTTATTTGTTTTAGAAAACAACAGTGCAGATTTTTTCCTGAATTTATCACAACACAGCCATGTCTGTTGCAAACAGATTAGAGTTGAAGGTCAGAGTGTCAATTCTGCTGGAGTTGTTATGACACATTTTTAAGAGCTGAATCTTAGCAGCATTTAGACTCACAATAAGCAAAAATGTAACACGAGGAGCTAAGTCAGGGTGCTGGTTTAACTTTTAGGTTGTCCTGTGTGGGGTCAGGAGTGGGATTCGATGATCCTTGTGAGTCCCATGCAAGGCGGAGTATTTATGATTCTGTGATTCTATGAAGAAAGCCAAAAACTATTGCAAAAAAGAAAGCTAGCATTTGCTTTAGATTCAATTCAGTTTGCTTTTTTCAAAAAACTGTAAATCAGAGTACGTTGAAAATAAAATATGACTGAGAATGCAGCATTTCAAAGAGAGTGATATGATGGAGATTTAACTGTTACTTCTATCCGATTCTTGTGTTATGATGATCACCTCTGGGCAACCCAAAACTCTATTAATTTTTGGATGTTAAAGCGGGGGGCTGCACTTCATTGTACAAAACTCAAGGCTTTCACTGATCATTGCAAGACAACTAGCAGTTGGTCTGGGCCAAAGCCTTTCTGCTGCTGCTGTAAACACATTTTTGTCATCGACTCTGATCTTTAAAAAATGAAATAAAAAATTACTCAGCTGGAATGTGGGGGAATGGTGTTGTGTTGTCTCTATTAGTGCATGAATCAGATGCTGAAGAGTAAGTTTGTTTTCTGTGACTTTGGTTTTGTAATTAAGTTGCTACAGCTTATTTATGTACAGAAATAAGGTCAAGTAGATCATCGGGTGGCTGGAAGATGGTATCCCATGTTTCTGTTCTTCAGTAAGGGTTAAAAATAGACATGTGTAAGCTAGGTTATTTGCATTGTTCTGAACCACACTGGAAGGAATGCACAAGAGATCTGTGTTTCTCAGTTGTCCAAAGACAGGCTCTCCTTTCACCCAGGGAACCGTTGTATTAGTAAAACCTGCTGGCAAAGAGTAAATGTTACGGAGAGTCCGGAGCAACTGTTCATAGGTGAGCAGGGCTGAAATGCAAGGTATGCAATTGGAGACCCACTGAAGAGCAGGAAACTCCTGTTCCTGTGTCCTGCGGAGCTGAAAGCATGAATTGAAGAGTAACCAGGGAAGAGCAAGGAAGCCAGAAAACACACATTTGGTATGCAGCAAGCTACGATAACAGTTTCAAGTGGTGATGCCCACAGAAAACAGCAGTGGACTTAAGAGATTAAATTCTCTTCAGACGTCAGGCTCATTCTTTACGTGGAACAATAAATCCACTCCTTAGTGGTTAACGTCCCTGGTACAGGGTGAGAGATCAGGGTGGAAGCAGACATGAATGGAATGTGACTGATAGGAATAGGAGGCTTGTGCCTTCACTAAATTGTAATGAAAGGTCTTTCTTATGACTTAACATGTAGTTACTGTTGCTATTTCTGTATCCTACCATCACATTGAGAATTACATGGAGAAAATACGCTTACTTTAGACTAACTGCACTATCTTCCCTTTCCTTTGGTATTCGGCTTTCTCTGTCTGATCTCTGAAGGCCCATGCCAAAACTGAAACTGCCCTGCTCCTTTTCTTCTGCAGATAATACTCCTTCCTTTTTCCTCCGTTAAGAACATTCATGAACAGTGAACGAGTTGGAAAATCTAAGTTGTGTTAATAATAAATAAAAGATCTTAAAGAAATTTTGGCTAATCAAGATAATGTACTTAAGTACGTCGTTACTGGAAGATAGATCTGGTGAGCCTTTGGTGAAGTTTTGGCATGGGAATGCTAATTCAAAAGGAATCATTTTGTATTACAGAGTGTTTTCATACAGGTTCTTCCATGGTCTATTTTTCCAAATATAATTCCATGCAATTGACTCTACATTTTACCCCAGTTTGTAGATTATCTCCCTGCCTATGTCCTGGGGTGATGGTAGACTCTGGGCACATGTCGCTGTATCAGTTCAACTTGTTATTTTCCTGCACTTTTATTTCCTTCACATTTCTTAAGGGCAATCCCTTCTAACCCTTTAATACCCCCCAACAAGGAACAAGGAAGCAAGCTAGCTTAAGTCACTTTGTTTCAACCTGGCATCGTTTGTCTCGATCAGCAAGACAGGATGAGCTGTGGAGGGAGCAATGCTGCTTCTTACATTTCTGAGCATGTGCCCAGGCAACTACATGAGAAACCTTGAAGCTCTCCAGGAGTCTTGAAGTCTAAGTTATAATGAGAGTAAAGCGAGTTGTGATGATATTTATATTATTAATAATATGTACCAACTGCAGCTTGTTGCGATTAGGCAATTGATGTTCATTTTGTTTTTTGTATTACACCCTTACCAGCAGCTCACAGTGCTGTGCTCAGTAGAATACCAGTTGCAAAGCCAGAGATAGGTTGTTGATGGATTTATGTGTTTTCCCCCTAGTGTAATGTGCAGCGTGATTAGAGATGGTACCGTATGTGGAAACCCATATTATATTAAAATATAAATAAATTAAGCTGTTTTGAAGAAACAAAGGTAGCAATTCAGAGTTACAACAACAAGAGGAAAACGTGCCAACGCAGCAATCTGCTAAAGAATGATTTGTCCCATAAAGTGAACAGTCAAAGTTTGTACTTTCAAATATTTATTCCGTTAAGACTGAATGATATGTATGAAACCGCTACCATTGAGCTACAATGGATATACAACTCTTCTCTTTTTTTTTTTGCCATCAATGTACAATGGCTGTATGATTCTTTGTTGCTTTGATTGCAAGACAAAGAATAAGAAGATATCAAAGATGAAACGAATTATCTTTCAGACAGACTTATTAATATTTGATTTATCTGTTTGTTACATGAGATGAGCATAATAGTGATTTTACTAATAGGGATGAACATCTCTGTGTAAATTTTAGAAAGGTTGGTTTTACTGTTATAATCGGTGGCAAAATAAGAAAATAATGGCATGATGCAGCAAGAGTTGTACTGATTTTAGGCATTCAACATATTTAACATTGCTTTTAAATTTCTATTTTTATCTGAAATTAAATATGATGACATTAAAATTAGAGATTATTAGGGGCACTGTTATACCAGTTACGAAAAATCAAAAAATAGCTTTGGATGTAGTAGGCAACATCATTATACTAATGTAAAATATTTTACTATTGTTAAAAATTACAGTACATTCAAAATGTTATTTAAACTCACAGAAAAAAAATACACAATTTTTTAGAATTATTGTTTTGAAAATAAGTGTTACCTATACAGATAACCACTTTCAGAACATTTGACTGATATCAGAGAAAATATTGTACAAAAAATATTGTCAAGCTTGAGGAGAAATAGCGATGTCTGTATTACCCCTTGTCTCCTCCTCCTGCACTTCTTAATACGGAATTCTTTTATTAATTGTCAGAAACAACTACAAAGCAGGGATGCGCAGCTCTTAAGTTTGTTTTCCTCAGATACTGTGTCACTGTTTTCACTTAAAAAAAGAAACAAACTGTGCTTGCTATACAAATAGCTATGAGATACACAGATTATAGTGATTGTCATGGGAACATTTTAGAATTCCTTGGAAGGTTATCATAATCTTACTGTACTTGTTTCCTCTTGTGGAGTCTGAAAACGTGTTACTTCCCTGCCCTTCACAGGAGTCATGAGAATGAAGCTGTGTCTAGCCAGGTGTCCGGATGCCATGCCCACAAAATTATAAAATAACTTTATGAAATTTCTTCGTGTTCATGCACACAGTTATGAAATCTGTTTTTTGGTCTTATTTTCTGCATTTGATGTTTCACATTCTCCTTTGCTTATAGGCTACTCGGGAGCAGCAAGCTACCCCTTTTACCAAAGTATTGGGACAAAATGGCGTCAGGAGCCAACAATATACATTCCCTACCTTGCTGCGTGTAACTCTTTCCTCATAGCAAAGTCCCTTTTGCACCGGGGCAGAGCCAGAGGAGGGAGAGCTGCTGCCAGATGAGGTAGTTAAGATTTGCAGGGTGTCGCTACCACTTTTAAATAGTGGCAGTGCCACTGAGGTGATGAAAATTGCCTGTGGTAAAGACTGTTCACTTACCTGTAGGTGAGGTGGGCTTTGCTGTGGTTTCTTCTTAGTAGGCTGTGCATTAAGGCAGAGAACTTTCCTGCTCAGTTTTTCAGGTGAGTCCATTTTGGGGAGACTTCAGAAAGCTGAAAGGAAGGCAGTTCTGAGGGGCGGCTGCTACTTAATCTGCAGTCCAAACCTTTTCCAGGCAAAATTTCAGTATTTTTTTTCCATCGGCCTGTTAATAGTTTTATCTTCTTTTAAGAGGGAAATGTGGTGAGGCATCTCTGGGGCACGCTGGGAGGTTAGTTCCTGCAGGAAGAGGGCGGTGACTGAGTGATCTGGAACGTTCCGGAACAATCTGGAATTGCTGGAGGTGGGATTGGATTGACGTCCCTCCCGGCAGCCAATCAGGGAGCACTTCGGAGAGAGGCGGGCCAATCGCTGTGCGCGGTGCCCCCCCGCATGCCATCTGTGTGAGGGCCCTGGAGGCAGCTGCCGTGGAGCTCGGCCACCCCAGCCTTGAGGGGGAGCGGGTTTGGGGGACGCTTGAGGGTGAAGGAGAGGGGCAGGAATGGTAGATGCGAGGGTGCTAGGGTGGGGGGAGAAAGGGGCCATCTGGGGAAGGCGAGAACAAGGACCTCTGAGAGACTGAGGCAAGAGCAAGCCGGTGTGTGAGGAGCTGCTAGAGGTGGCATTGCAGCTGGCCGTGGACCCAGGTGATCCCTAGTAACGTGAGGTGTATGTGGGTGTGAAAGAGTAAATAGGAGCATTATATGTGATACCAAGCTTGGATTGATAAAGATGTGAATTTGAATCCCCCCTCGTGCTGCATCTGTTCAGCTCTTGACAGTTGATGAAGAAACACCTTCAAAGAATGTAGTTTCAAATTAAATATAGGAGTCTTCAGGTTATCTCGGTTTATGCAAACACTTGTGGTACGTTGTAGGTGTGTGTCTGACACACATGTCTTCTCTAGATACTTGTTTTTTTAATGTTTATGCAAAACAAACCCTGCTGCTTGTTTCTTACACAGGTACTACTCGGCCTCATTATAAATGCAGCCATTGCATTTCAGGAGGCAAGAGTAGAAGAGTGCCATAATGGTCCTGCCCTGTCATACTACTGTTCTTTCTTTGGAATCACAGTATAAGAAAAGCTAAATGATTGTGGTTGCATGTCAATAAATAGAAGTGTTTTAGCCCTGGAATCCTCATTAAATTTCTAGATATAAAATTTTGTGAGCTTTTGTTGCATATCTGCTTGTTCTGTATGTGTGCTTTGCTTAATTCAAACTGTCATGGCTACTACAACATTAAATATCGTCTATGTGCTTAAGAATGTATAGAATAATGGAAGAAATAGAATTATGACAGTGATGCATGGATGTGTTTTTTGAAATTGTACACAAGTACATTTATCTATCAATCTATTCATGCAGCAGTTTTTTAAATCTATTTAGCCTACTTACTGAAAATGCTAAATGTACTCATGTTACCATTAAAAAAGTGTATTTTAAATCACTGTGTTTGAGCTGATAGAGCTGTGCTTGTTTTGTTAGTGTTGTGGTCAAATGACTCCAGAAGATACATATTTTGGAGTATATTCCCTCTGTTGCTTGAAGTCAAGGCTGTTACTTGGAAGGGCAGGTGGTAGAATACACTCAAAGGCATTAGTTATTAATCAAACCAATACTTTCTGTAGAAAGCTTTGATTTATGAATGTCAAATTAACTTTTCTAATCTTGCTGTCATTTTTCTCAAATATAGGAAATAACAAGGTAAAATTTTGATGTGGTATTAATCAATAACAATGTTTTCCAGGGTGATGTAATTCAACAGATACATTTGGAGCAGCTGTTGTTCTCCTGCCTGACAGAGGGACCAAAAAAAAAAGGGTAAGGAACACTTGTTCTTTTCACAAGAAACTCTGTTTTAAAATTTCTACTGAAATTCTATTTATTTTTACCTCCACTGGTTTAATAATACAAAAAATGGATGTTAGGAGTTTAGATGGGAGAACTGTTGAACAGATAAAGATTAAACTATGTAATTGGTAGCATAATAAAGAAAGTTCATGTAGTAGTTTATGAAATCGGAGTCTCCAGAGAGATAAAATATATGTTGTTTCTTCTCTTATGCATGTACAAAAACCAGTTCTACTATCTGGGATAGATTTATTATTCTTTATTGATTGCCTCATTCTGTTGGAGGACATTTCTGGCAGTAAAGTAGTAGACCTGTCACATCTGTCATGATGTGTCGGAGATCTGTCAGGTCTATGACTCTCTTAGAAATTCGCTGTTTCAGAAAAATGTAGCTCAGCATTATAGGCAGAAGTTTGACATTTCCCAGATGAAAATCCATCTTCTTTTATGTGGTGTTTTTCAAACAAGACTGGCGCTTTGATTGCGTAAGTAGTGGTTTCACATGTTTGGGGGTACAACATGGATACAGAATAATTTGGGTAACAGATTTGACAGGTGTTCTGTAATGAATATAAATTGAAGAAATGATGGTATAAGAGGTACTCAAGGCAGATGGCAAATCGAATGTTGATCTCCTGTTGTCACAAATATGAACCTAAAGGTATGAGCTTGTCTTTCTCTTGAAAGTCGGGGACTAACAAGGTAAACACAGCCTGTTGCGAACTAGTATACCATATTTAGAGCGAAAGAAAAGCGAGTAAGAGCTGTTAAAATCAGTTGCTAAAAGTATGATAAACAATGAAATGTCCTAAATGTATAGGAGGGGAGGTCAGATTAAGTACTGTTGTAACTGGTGGACGTTGAACTTCAAAATGAATGTAAAAAATGTTGAAGCAATTTAAGTGTAAAATACATTGAAGCGAAGGGAACCACTGTGTCAACACAGATCCTTGTCAAGCTGGCCAGCATCTGGGCTTTTACGTAGGCATTATGGTGTTACTAGAGACAAGCCACAACTAGGTTAGTTGTATGCTAATGGATGCATCCAGAGACAACAGAAGCCCAAGGAGAAGGGAGCAAGGAGCCATAAGCAGCCAGACAAGGACAAACAGTAAGATGCTAAGAGACTGATGGTAAAATATTTTGATGTTGGGTTGCTGCCCAGGGAAGATGTTTAGAAATAATGAAGAAAAGCGGTGGTCTTGTTTTATTGTTAGTTACGTTCAGGGAAACAGTCATCAGAAAAATAAATCAATTAAAAAAAAAAGAAAAGTTTTGATACTTAGTTTTCCACTTCCAATAGAAAGAAGCATGGAAATTCCCAAGTAGTAGCAGCCATTTTTGTTCTAGAGTGTAACTATGTGGGATGAAGAATTGCCTCAATATGTATATGTCTGTGTTGATGCTTTAAGTGCCCTTTTGATTTTGATAAACTGTACCTATGGTACAGTCACACGGTGTAATTAAAAGACTATTAAGATGGTCAAGTAGCATTAAGAAAAAGAACAATAGATAAAGTGAAAGAAAATAACAGTCAGAGGCAGAGTTCAGATTTACTGTAGTCAGTCATAGTTATAGGCATGAGTTGAGTGATTTTTCTCCATTTGTAATACGTAAATAAATGAAAAAAGTCTATAAACATAGCACTAAAATGTCACACAGTATTTTACATTTCTAAAGGTTGGTTTTTGTTTGGGTTTTTATCCCTTCTGAGTAAAGGTGATCATTCTCACAAAACATTTCTTTCCTGTCAAGGGTCAAGACCGTGTGGTAGGTCTGTTCCCATATAGCTATGCTGATTTTACATTGAGAAGCATGGCTTTACCTGCCTGCATAGCTTGTAAAGCTAGAGAGGTTTTCTTTAAATATTTTAAAAAATCACTTCAAGGTAATTTGTCATTCTAAAAGATACATATGTGTTATATTGAGGAAATGCAAAAGATAATGCAGGCTTTCGTGTTTTGCCTTTCAAACACCGTGGAAAGCCTTTTAGGTATCTTTTGTTGTACATTATGTGGTAGTATTATTGTTATAACAGTACCTGTTTAAATCAGGAGTTCTCAGCTTGGTAGTTTTTCATTTTAGTCACTAGAACACACACTCCACACATATGATAATGTGTCAGCCACAGAATACTGACTCCATTTTGTTAAGGAGTTCAGCAATGCATGAAATGCCTAATTAGAGGAGGAATGGTTTTGTACGTTTAAGTTTCTAACAATTGTTTCATTCAGGACAAGAGCAAAACTCCCTAGAGCGCACAAATAAGGCTCTTAAGTTTAAATAAAATGACATCTAAGTTGGACTGATAATTCTCGGCCCTATAATTACTAATAATAATAAATTGGAGAAAGAGGTATTAGCTATTTCGAAGCTAAAGGCACTGAGAGGAAAAAATGTCCATTCCAGAGTAGACACCATTAACACAGATGGCCTTCAGCCCATTAAACCTCGTCACTGAGATGTTTTAAACAAGTGCTTGTTTCTAAAAGCCACGGAAACTAAAGAATTAGCCACCTTAGATTTAAAAGCATGTTTTCTGAGCCTTAGTAAAAAGACATTTGTCTTAATTTTGTGTCTCCATTCATGCAGGAAATTAGAGACTAGCTTCTTTCTGCAGAACTTTGGTTTTTCAAGGTTCAGGCTCAATTTGGCAGACGATACTGCTCAAATTAGCTTGTAAATTAATTATTTGTTTCTAAAGTTCAACTGATATCAACTTGCATACAAATACTTAGAATGTGAACATATTTCTGATTTGCTTATCTAATTATATGATGGTTGCTCTTCACAAGATGCGTATTTGCTCAGAAAGTTAATCTACTTTACTGAGTTTCTCAAACTGCGATGTGTCATTGTTAAGTATGCTTTGGAATGACCTTTTTTCTCTAATCTTCTGAGTTTCAAGCTTGATCTTATTTTGGGCTAGAATGATGTCAAAAATCCTCTAACCCTTGTGCATGTATAGTGACAGTGTCAAGTCTGGATGAAGATGATGTCTGATTCTCTGTGGTTATCTAATTGATATGAAATGATATTTTCGAGCAAGGCCTGCGTACTGGCAGTGTGAGAGAGGTTTTTATGGGACTCCAGCTTTGGAGGGAGTGTTCTGCTACTCTGCAGGGTCACCTGCATGTCCAGCCCGAAGTCAGATTGGGAGGAGGAGTTGCCTGCAGCACACAAATTGACTTTGAAATAAGGTGTGAAGTGGTCTGTCAAACTTGAGAGATGATTGCTGTCTGTAGCACCCATAGACCCATGCTTTGAGCCACAATACCGCCTGCACAAATCCTATAGTTTGGCAGATGTTACAGTAATTTTGCAGTGCTAGCTTTCAAATGTTGCAAGAGAAACAACAGCATTATTAATATTCATGTATATGGTGTGTCATGTGATGCTTCAGCTTTTCCTGATACTGAATAAGGTGAACATGGATGCTCTGGTTGTCTGTGTATGTAATGCACTTGGAATGCTGTGTAGCGCTGTGCTGGCACCCCAAAGTCAGCCGGAGCTTTGAAGTGATCTGCCTAGGCCTTCTTGTTAAAGTGAGTTTCTCAAAGATAGCTGAAATGCTTTTAAATACTAAATAAATCCAGGTTTTGATAGAATAAAAACTTGAATGCTTAGTTTTTAGACAGAGAAAATTGCAATAGAAAAGAAATATGCAGGATTTCTAAGCATCTGGCCTTATGCTGCCCTTGACCTTCATAATGGGTCCTTGATTTCAGCCAACACAGTAACCTGCTGAGATACAGCAAACATTTTTCAGCCCTCACTGATTCCTGGGAGGTTTTGTTCTTTTGCCTGCCAGGCCTGACTGTCTGCATCCGCTGCCCTCAGCACTCTCCTGTTCTTCCTGTGCAGCAGGTTACCAGCTCCTTCTGCTGTAACCCGCTGCTGCCTGCCATAGCTTGCTCTGGGAGGGCCTGCCTCCCTCTGCATCTCGGTTTTCCTCAGTGTTTTGAAAGGAACCTAGCACAAGGATCAACAAGAAAACAAAAAAAAAAACAACAAAAAAACCCCACCCAAAAAACAAGGACTTCCTATCACAGATGAAAAAAGGTTTGAAGACTAAGCAAGACTGGACATCTTACACTGTTTAGACACTGCATCTTTAAAGAGTAAGCGGTAGGACTGACTGCAGAATTGGTATTTGGGTTTTCTCTTCCCTTTTCTAGTCTGTTGGCCCACAGTTCCTCCTCAAACCCTAGTGTAAACACCTTACTCCTAGTTCTGTAACAGTCTATTGATGTGACTAAAATCCATTACAGCTTTGCTCCACATTGGTGCATGAAGATCTTCTATTGCTTTTAAGAGCAGTAGTTGGCCCTGAGCAAAGCCCATCTGACATAGATGATTAACATTAGTAGATGCCATGCTGTAAGAATACATTGAAGGGCATATTTTAGGAACGGTGGCACTTTTTTCTGGGTTTGTTGTTGTTGTTGGTTGGTTGGTTGGTTTGTTTTGTTTTTTAACTTGTACTTGCATTCCACACCAGTCCAGTGAACCATTTGTAGGATCACAGCAAAGTGATGCAGGTCCTTGCTGCCGTCTGTGCCATGAAACCTTGACTTAGATTGCTGTGCCATAATTAGCTAGCTGAAAAGAGGTTGCCATTCAGATGATATGTTTAACATGTACATAAATAAATGCACAAACCTGTTCTACATTTTTTCTTCATTTTGATACCAAAACTAAAATAATGATGCTGAAAAACGATTTCAGCTTTTGCATTAATACATTAATTGCAGTATTCTGAATGTAGTTCATCTTAATTTTTTCTGAAATTTCTTTTGAACATTATGGGTTATTTGAGAGAGAGTTTGTGTGATGTGGAAATTAATGTTTGACACACTTTGATGTTGTGATCAGACCTCTTAGTTTTCCAGTATATGCGTGTGGCAGACATGAAAACGAGATGCTGGTCTCAAACCAGGAACCTGTAGTGGTGGAATCGGAAAGACTCTCTCAGTAGAGGATACTTCTGTCTGTGTGTTGAACCTGTGGTCCCTACATCCTTACCTGGGTAGGCAGTTGTTTAGTCTGTTTGGTTTGAATGGGTTTGGTCTGCATTGCTTAGATAGGCAGATTTTTTTCATTAACTCAGTGTCAGTCATTTGAATTTATTAAATTGAATATGCAGTGTTAAATTTTCAGGACTGCCATCCTCGTCCCACATGTTTCTTTAACGAGTAGAGTGTAATTATTTTAAGTTGGAAGGTACTAATAGCAGTAAGTGAGAGCAGTTTGATGTCGGGACAGACTTTAATGCCTGCTGGCACGAAGCGTGCCATGTATTCGTGCTGAATGTATTCACGCTCATGGAGAGAAGAATAGAATTGTTCAGCAGTGAGCTGGCTGAGGAATAGAAGCATTGTAATGAACACAGTAGTTTGAGAAGAGCAACTGCTGTATTAATAATGACACAGCTTTCCTCTGACGGTTGATAGCCAGTGGTATCTGGGATATTGTTAGGTTGCAGATTTAAGAGGATAATCAGAAACATGAGAGGAGGGAGAATCTGGCAGAGAGAGATGGTTGGCAGAACTCATTGAGAATTCTCAAGTACCTTGTCGAGGAAACAGCCTTGGAAATTGTAAGGAAGCTGATGACTGTTCTTCTATTTGGTTTTTGTTCAGTGGAGCAGCATTTCTGTGCCTTCATGGACTGTAAGCAGGCTGGTGTCAGAGAGTTTTGTTTATCAAGTTTCTTCCTTGTGGAAGTAACCAGGGATGGGCATCACATTGGCTTCTTGGTTAGAGTAGCACTTACCTTGAAGGTAAGCTTTCTAGTTGAGTCTTTTTTATCTGATAAAATAAGCCTTCTGCTTGAATGCCATCAGTGTGCATTTTCTCTTTTCTAGTTTCTCACTCATGTTTGTGAAGTGCAGGATATACATGAAAAATGGTATCTATGTAGCTTTATTCTCCAAAATTATATCCCCTCCCAGATACGCCTTTAATCACTATTAAAGACTTAACCGCTTTAATCTTTGATAAAATTGCATTAATTACTCATATTCATGTATTCACTTTGCTAATGAAACAGAATCAGTTTTCTTCATGTTACTGCAAAGCATACTGTGACAAACTGAACTATGTGATCTGTGGTATTTGTGTCTTTGAACACACAGACTTAAGCTTCAGAGGTGTTCTTCAGTCATCATGGGTGCATTTATGCCTCGGGGATTGCAAATGGAGGATGTTTTCACATCCTGCACTGACACGGATTTGCTGGCAGAAGTCTGTAGTGTAGGCCAGTTGTTTGTTTAAGAATGACACTGTGTTATCCTTGAAGTTCAGCTAGGAGAGTGCTACCATGGGTGTATGGGCCACGAAGGTCCCCTTGCTGCTCTGCCAGGGCGTTTGCTATCTGTTGCAAACAGGGTGGAGTGTTCTCTCAACTGCTGCTGGGCCGTTGCAGATTTCCTTTGTTTTCTCAGAAGAGTGTTTTTGCAACACTACTGTCTGGATCCTCTTACACTGGTGTTCAGGGAGTGGTTTTATAGCTGCTTAGGTTTCCGAAGCAAAATATTAGAGCTAGGGAGGAAGAGAGTTTTCTCTCTGTAGCGATGTTTCGGAACAGAAGAGGTGGATCATTATGAACAACCCACTGCATTATTAGCCTGTGCTTGGTGAAAATTTGAGTGGGACAGTAGATTGTGGAAACTCTGTGCATCTGCGTCAGTAATGATGAGTTTGATTTTCAGACCTGAAAATAACCAGAGTTTTTCTAAAAACAAAATAAACCGTTCCAGAAATGAGACTAATAGTAAAATCCTAAAACTTTTTTTTTCACATTCCTTTAAAGTAAGGAGTCGCACACATTTTGGGTTATTGTCAGCTTTACATCTTAATAATCTACTTGCTTAAGTTTTCCTTAAGCTAGGGTTCAGTCTTGCCAGGGAATCAAATTTAAAAACAAAACAAAACAAAAAACCCCAAAACCAACAAACCAACAAAAAACAACTAACTTGCAGGTAAGTCAGAGATATACACATTGACAAGCATTCAGTATGGCACACTGCAATAATTTACACTTAAAACAAGCCTATGGATAAATGTCTTCTGTTTTTTTAAGTTCCTCACAGCTCCATCTCTCTAAAATTGTTTCCATTCCTTTTTTTATATGTCCCCAGTTGTATAAGCAGGGTGTGTATTTCGCTTGTTTTGGGGAGGGCGGGGCATTACTGCATATGCTTATACACAATACTGACAGTATAATTATAGACTGCTTGTATGGAGTAGTAGATACACTTTTCCATCTCCTTTTCTAACCCAATAGGCTTGCATAATCAAACCTATTTAAAAAAATCCTGTATGTAATGCCTGTAATAAGTGCTTCAGATTCCTTCAAGATTACAAGGACATGGCATGAAAGTCACTTTGTCTCTAGGCTACTTAAAATTGGTTGCAAAGTTTGTATGTTGTGCAATTCAAAGATCTGTTAAATTTTGTTTAATTTTGATGAAAGAAACTGGGCAATAGGTTAACTTTTGAGGATTTATTTTACAATGGATAGATATTGGCATTTACTATAAAAATAATGTCAACACTTTTGTGTCTGGTAATATCTCGGACTGACAAATACTTTTTTTTAAATTTACATTTACCTTTTCCTTCTTTGTTAGTTTGGCGCTATGAAATTTATAGAACTTGATCTGTAGTTGCACCAACACCCGTTCAGATAATATTTTGCAGTACCTATGCATTTATTCCTGTGATCAGTTGCTTACTCATTTATAAACTGCAAGCTTGATCCTACAATCCTGAAGGCTTCATGGAAGCCACACCGAGGCTCTTGTTGCACCATAGTTTTCTGTTAGTTTCCTAAAATGTACTTGGCCATTCTGATGACAGCGAGGACTTGGCACTTTGGACCTATTCCTGATGTTATACAATAACAGTTACAGGTCAGTACAGAGGTGGTTTCATCCAAAACATTCCCTCAGCTATGTCCCATTGTGTATTTCTGAGTGCACAGACAACAGGTTGTGAGCGCTGTGCCCATACTGTTACGAACAACACGTAATGGTACAAGCACATGAAAGTCTGCTGCAAGCTGGGCTAGCCCAACATACTCCGTTGTTACTCAAGTGGCTATAGGATGTACAGGAAAAGAAATTAGTTTTCCTGTGAGGAAAACAGATGTATGAAATGTATGTTTGAAAATCAGCATGTTGTGAATAAAATGTCCTAAATTCTGCAGACATATGTCATACCCAAGGCAAATTTGCTGACAAATCTAGTGGAAAAGATGTATGAAACCTAACCACTAGGGTAGTTGACCTGTTAGGTAAAACTGGTCTTTCCTCCATTATAATGTCTTGCAGTAGAGCGTCTGAACTAGTCCTGACAGTATAAACTCTCAGACTTCCTGTCCTAGTATCCTAGAGAAGTACTTAGAAAATAGAAAACAACTTTTTTGTGATATGATGTGAAATTTTATGCATCTCCTCAGCCTCAGCTTGGGGTTTACTGATTTTCACATCTGTGGTATCAGAGCTGGAGAAAGGCTCCCCATACTTGATGTTGGTGTTGCATTGTATGCCCTGACATAAACTGTCTGCATTTCATTTAACGTTTTCTCCTTATTCGTGATCTGATGTGTGACTATGTGTGAAACTGCTGGTATGTAACATCTTCAGTAAGGTAGTCAATCCTCTTTCCAAATTTCTCCAATGTAGGCAAATTTCCATACCCTAAGAAGTAAAAGTTATAAATTGCAGGCTAAATTTTAACAGATACTGAATCTGCACAGCTCCCAAGTGATCCTGGTCATCAGGCTACTGGAAATACTTCTTTTGTGAACAAGCAGTTTATTTTAGTTTCTGATGCAATCAACTAATTGTGCGTAGCAAAGCGATGTTTTTAGAAGCATGATTTCACAAGGGCTCTAATTACTGTGTGCTGTATGGTGAGCAAGAGGGATGTCATATGTAATGCTAAACCCACTTATTTATAAATTACTGTTATCTATTTAAAATTAGTGTTTTAAGAGAGATGACTGATAATACATTCAGTGGTAATGTGTTGCTTGAGGAGTTGCAGCAGTCGTACATTTTTTCATTAAGTTCCTAATTAATTTTTTTCCTGTTTGAGCAATTTGCTTCATGTGTAAGGTTAAACTTCACATGAAGCAAATTTCCATATGAATGTGATAGCACTTCATGTGATTTTACATTTGTCATGTTTTTAGTTTGCATTTATTTCTCTTGTATCACAGATGCAAAGCTAACTCAAAACCTAGCATAAATGTATCACCCTCACTCTTCTTTTTAACAAAGGAAGAGAGTGTAATAGAAAAAACCCACAGCAAACTTGCTGCAGTACTAACTGCCTTTATTTGGCATTTACTGCTTCTTTTTGAACTATTACATTTAAATATTTATTTTCATTGCTAGTATAATATTTGATACACTTTTTTAATCTGTGTGGGCATTACAGTTGCTATCCCAACATTTATAGTCCTTTACGTACACAGCATCGTTAATACGTGGTCTGTTTTTCACAAAGTCTGGTGGGATACAAATTGCATCTGTAGAGAACTGAGTGCTTGTGGAAAACTTCATTCAGCCAAGTACTAACTGCAGCAATCCTTATGTGGGAACATTCACTAGTATGAATAATGAAATCTTAAACTACTTTCAAAGTATATTATCTACTTTTCCTGTGTGGGAAAACTACCTGTCTTTAATCAAATTACACAGTGTCTTTTGGTGTAAGCAAATAACTCATCAGAAGATGAGATAGAGATTAGGAAAAAGCTTATTAAAAAAAACTATTCGGCAACAGTCCATGTTCATGTTCAAGAGCAGGCTGCAGCACAGAACCCAGTAAATCTTGAGTCTTACCATGTTAAACCTGACAACAATTGGATTTACAGGCAGGGGCAAGACAAAACTTCCTGAGATCAAGGGGAAAAAAAAGAAATCAGAAAAAAGTAGTGTTATACCATATATTAAAGATGTGATGGCAGGGAATAAAAGAGCAAGCATGTGGTGTTGATATATGAACTTGATATATGATATAGAGACTGAAGCAAGTATGAAATAATGAAAATAATACCACTGGACAAAACCCATCCTAAAAAAAGGCAACACTGAAGATGTGGTTGATAAGAGGCGTCATTGCCTTCTGATACGATGTGAAATCATTGCCTTGTTTCAGAGAGTTGTACATGTTGAAAACATTCAACTCCAACACTTCAATACCTAAAACTGAAAATAAAGAGACGTACCCGTAACTAATAAGGTTTTTTTTATTATTATTATTTTAAAATGGGGGCAATGTAGCTGGAAAATCTTTTAACCCCAAACTATTTTCTATTTAAACATGTACATAGGGAAGTTCAAGTGCAAGTAACTTTAATCCATGCGTGGGTAATGAGCTTATTGCCAGTTTCCACTAAACATGCAGTCTTTGGATACACTATTAAAGGGTGAAATGAAAGCTACTGAGAACACCTGAAAAAACATAGATGGCTTCCATAAAGAAGCAAAAATACGTCTCTGTGTGAACTACTTACTCAAGGTTTACAAGAAGCGAAATCATGATGTATGAAACAGACATACCAATGGCTTGTATGTAGCATTTTGGGGCAGAACCAGGACTATAAAGGTAACTCACTCCTTCATCCTGCTGCGCAGCTTTCCTGAAGGAGTGCAGCAGTCTGTGACCTCGCAAAGGAGAAGTCATAAAGGAATGTCATGTGTCAATTTTATATGATTTCTCCCAAATTATCTTGGTTAGCAAGTGATGGCAAATCAAGCTTTTTAATCATTGATCATAGCTACTCCCGTGCTGTCACGTCAACTAGTGCCAAATCTATGCAGTTAGTGTGCTCTAATGTGTTTCAAATATGCAATTGTCAAGCTACAAAGTTGATTTAAAAATAGTGTCCGACACTCATCTGCTGTGCGTATTTAATTACACCATTTAATGATTTACATTTGTGTCAATGTAAATTATATACATACACATGCATGTATATTTGTGTGTGTGTAAATAAAATCTGCGTGTGCTTAATTATATCATCTTTCTAGTAGAGGAGTATTTAGATTGAAAGATGGTATATGTGAGTATTTTTAAAGAGAAAGCTAAATGCCTTCTTTAGGTGGAAACTCTGTAACTACTGTTACCAAGTTTTGTTTTCAGTGAAGACCACTGAGCTAGGAGATTATAGCCTGTTGTATCAGTCTAAAATAGAAGGGTCAGAAATTGTTAAACAACTTTTGTACCACAAAAAAACTTTAGGAGTAAAATAGTTTGAAAAAAGAGGAGGTTAAGTAGGCTTAATGCTTGCTAACCAGGAACGGTTGAGTTGCATATCTATGTCCATACTGCAAATATTGTAAAGGTGACTCAGACCTTAGTTATTACAAGCTGCACTGAGCAGAAAAAAACGGGGAAAACCAAAAAGGAATATGTGTTGGTTCTTTACTATGCTGAATAATTTAATTCTCAACCATCTTGGTGAATGACCTTGTCAGTCATTGTCTGGACCTGGAGCACATTCCCCCTCTAGGAGTTTCATTGGCAAGGTTAGAATTCAGCTGGCTGAGTCCCAGGAGAGCTCCATGGCTGGCAGGAGCTGATGTGAAGAAAGCTAGAAGTGAGGGCCTGCTCCTTTTTCTCCTTGCCAGCTGCTTTTCAGCTGAGGCTGTACCACTGCCCTGTCTCTGCTACCTCCCAGCCGTGTGTGTGCGCGCCTGGTCGTGCTCCTCTGCAATTCTGACCTGCTCCCACTGGCACCTTGTTTTAATAGAAATGCTGCCCTCAAGAATATTATTTCTCCCTCCTTTTTACAGTATCAGATGCGGCCATACAGCCAGTTTTGTATTTTGACCTTATACTGTGTTTTAGTTATGTCTTTATATATTTTGGATCTATTCAAATGTAGTAGAACGTCAACACAGAAGCATGTAACTCTTAGGGTAGCCATTGAAACAGACACTGAAAAATTAAGAGGTTAGCTTAGTAATATAAAATTATCATGCTAATCTACTAATTCCAGTTGCTGCTTATTCATGCATTCTCTCTTTCCCTCTCTTTCTTTCCCTGTACTGTTGTAGTTTTGGGGTTTTTTTAAACTGTGGTTTATTTCCGGAAAAATTTATTTTATAAACTCACTGCTACATTTTCCTTTATCATCTCATGGTATTTAAAAAATTATGTGTGGGTGTAGATATTGGCATGACTCAACATTATTAACTTAAAAAATTTTAGTTATTTTAGGGTATTTTGTGTATTAAAGAGCTCAGTTTTGTAGGAAATAAAATGATTACAGGAGCCTCTGAGGATTCAAAGAAATGAAAGTGACAAATAACTAGTCTTCTCCGATAAAGCTTGAAAATTACTCAAAATAGTTTTTTGTCAGAAACCTATTAAAATTAATGTATTTGCTGGGGCTTATGATTTTGGTGACCTGACTGTCTCTATCTGAATGTTAGCTAGTATTACAGCATGAGGAAGGAACCGGGGTAGTATGCAGAATGTACATGTAACTATGTAAACAACTTGCATTATGTTGGGTTTTTTAAAATCTGACTACTTTTAAAAATCTGACTACTTAACCTTACTTTCTTTCTTCTGTGCTTATAATCTGTCATATTTTAAATCTAATATTTTATTCTGAGTCTGTAATACCTTTTATTTACCTCTGGGATTCTAGTTCTTCCTATTTAATCTCTAGATATGATTGTCTCATTGTATCAGGTAGACACTTGTGTGAGGTTTTTTGTCTTGTAGAGTCTTCCCTCTTGCAGAGAATTGACTTTGGTGCATGAACTGTAACTTAATGGAAAAAAGTTCTCAAGAGAAACATAAGAATTCTAGTGTTTGTCCAATGTTCAATACTATTAACATACATATAAAACTATGTGTTAAAGTTTTTGTGTATATATAGGTAAAAAAAAACCCCACGGTTCTACAAGGAATACATCTTTAAAACAAGAATGTTGCATTGATTAGGAATTGAATTACGGAAAGATACGATGTCCGAAACTGTCCTGAACCCTGAAGTCTGCAGAAAATGTCCTCAGCACTGCTCTGATTTATTGTACAGTCATGCACATCGTAGAATATGCATGTTCAACATGCAGTGCCCTTTTCTTGCTTGTCTCAGTGTCAAGTGAACGAGGTGGCTGCTCCGTCATGCAAATCTGATAAACTCTTAGTTGAACGCTAGGAAATTATAAAGGCTACCTGGTAACTCCGCATGGTATGCAGTGTCATGGGAGAGATTGTCTAATAGTTTCAGGAGATCACAAATGCTTATTATAATCCATCTGAGATGCTGCTGTTTTGCACATTAAACTTACCTGAAGCATTTAAAAACCTTTAGTGTAAAGCTAACCTTCCACCTGTGAGGTCATCTCCTTTAGGTTTCCTGAATCCACAAAAACGTTTCTGATAGATGAGATTTGTGATGTTAACTCGAAGGATTTGGAGATTTTTAAGTGCTTACACAGAGGCAGGAAGCAAGAATGGGAAATTCATGTCTCAGAAGAAAATCTTTAGAGAGTAGTGAACAGGAGAATATGGATGATTATACTGAAAGCCGTGAAATACCTTTAAACATCACTTTTGCGATTGGTTCAGTAGCTAAATTATTTGTGATTAGCAGTGATCATATAGGATGAATAGTATGTTATAGGGAAGATTGTATCTGTAACTGTGTCCAAAATACTGATATTTTGATAATGCATGCTGTTATCTGCTGACCTTTAAGGTCTGTGTTAAGGGATAGTTGTTTATTCTGAAGGCCCTGACCCATGAGAAACGCTTACCTAGTAGGCTGATGGGGGGTAACGTTGGTGACTACTTTTCTCAATGTACTCTCACATACTTAAATAGGCATGTAGACTGTCAGGCTCTTATACTTTGCTGTGGTGTACTGTAGATGCAGCTTCATGACTGAGTTCAAGATTGTCCTCCTTCCTTGATACCGAGTCTTCTCCAGAGAAACGAGCGGTCACTGGGACTGCGAGTAAAAGCGTACCAGATGACCACAGAGCCTGGAGTGTACTGATTTTTTGTGTGTTCTATTTAAAGCCTAAAAATACTGTACATCCAATTTTAATGTTCATTTGTATTGTAGAAAGTTCTAAAATATTTTTCCGTAGTGGCTGCTAGTTTCATGTAATTATATGTGAACTACGGATTTCATTAAAAAATACAAGCAAGACTACAAGCCTTATGGCTGCTGAGAAAAGCATAACACAGCTTTAAATGTGTAATCTTAAAAGTCTTAGCAGAAGGAGGATCAAAACTCCTAGTATATTTTTAAGTACTTTATGATTTTTTTTTAAGGAAAAATCCTCATCTTTTTGTGATCTGTCCCATGAGGTTTTGAACACCTAGAGTTAATAGTATTAAGTCAGAGACCAAGGAAATATGAAAGGGAGGGGGAGAGGGCACATAAAATCAGAATATATGATGACAGTAGCACTGACTACAATGAGGTAAAAAGGTAAAATGTATGTAGTTAATGCACAACTAACCTGTATTTCTTCAGACACCAGTGGTCCTGAAAAGTGAAACAAAGTAAAAATGAACAAAAACCTGCAATTATTAATTGTACCTTGTTTTGAATCACAAGCTGCAGATGAAGCAGTATTTTGAGAAGGTGACAAAATGTGGAAGAAAGATTTAAAAAGATAATCAAGAGGGTTTTTTTTTTTTGTTTTGGGACAAAATAAAAAAAAAACGTGGTCAAAAACATTTTCCTTTGGCAATAAAAGTTTGTTAGACTGATCGTTATAATTCAAAGTTGTTTGCATAGAGTTTGCAATATTAATGGATGCCATCATTGATAGGCTTAACTGTTGCCTAAGTTGCTTCTGGGAACAAAACCAAAGAAATGTTAACCTATTATCTTCTTATGCAAAAGTATAGTAGAAATAGCAGTAGAGGCATGCATTTTTAATAGCAGTTAAGCAGGCTAAACAAAGCTTTGTAAGAACAATGCTAGAATGAAATGAAAGAGCCTGTGATTATTTTAGGTGGTTTGACAGAAATGTCAGTTCAATGTTGATTGTCTATCAAAACTGCAAACAATGTCAGGGACTATTTGGGAGGATTGAGAACGAAGCAGAGTGCGTCTCTGCTGTGTGAAGTTTGCGTGTGTCTTCAGACTCCGTGGGATTATAAGAGGTTCAGAAAAGGGAAGTGGGGATAATCAAAATCATTGAATGGCTTCCATGTACAGAGTGGATGTCTTTGGCTCTCAGGCTGGTAAAGTGACAGTGACAAAACTTATGGGCAGCACAAGAGGATGTATAGGGAATTGATGGTTGCTTGTGTCTTACAAAGAAAACTGGGTCTTGCAGATTCAGTCGAATGAGAGGAGGTGGTTCTTGACACAATGAGCTGTGGCTTTTCCGGCTTGCATTTATGTGGGTATAGGGGGAAATTGCATATGATTATGGAAGAAAAGTTATTAAAAGCTAAATACCTAGAATCTGCCTCTGGCCCAAGAAGTCCTCGAGCTGCAAACTTTTGGAATCTGGGAGCTTGTTTAGGTGAAACAGAAGGAATTTTCTAATACGAATTTTTCATTGAAAGAATTCTCACGTGATTAGCTATGGTGAATATCTGAATCACCTAAACCGTAGGAGAAAACTAAGTGAAAAATTTACTTAGTCTTTTACGTAGGGATTGCTTAAGGGAAGTTTTATATGTAAAACAAACAGTAAAATAAAAAAGCAGTAGCTAAATACTAGTATAGATGGAGTGATAGAAAAATAACTTGCATTATGAAGGTAAACCTTGAAATTAACAGTAAATTAGGAGTGTTCATTTAAATGACAGATGTTGATCTTAGATCAAGGGGTTAGTCATTGTCCCCTCCCCTCCAAAAAAAAAAAAAAAAAAAAAAGGAAAAAGAAATTAAAATATTACTTGAAGGGAAGCAAACAGTGTTGGACCTACGAACCCATGAATTTCTTTGGCTTGTGCATTCGCATGCCTTGGGAAATGTTTTACTGTTCTGATAATCAGTATAGTACCAGAAGTGTTTGTTGGATTGCCCTACCTGACGCAGAATGTCATCTTACTCTAGAAGAGGTACGAAGATTGCTAGTGGCTGGTGTGGATGCCTCCTTGTTGAAGGTGGGTGTAGTAGCCACGGCTGTAATGCCAAAATGCACGGGCACCTCCTTTTTGTCAAATGTGGAAACTAGAGGATTGTCACTCGGGCCTGGACAGCAGCATCTACTGAAGCCCCACAGCGGGAAATCCCAATGTAGCAACTCCAGGGAGACCTCTTTTAGTCATGTCCAGTAATGTATTTCCCTATAGAAAAGAAGTTTCCAAAATCCCAGTGTAAGTCCCAGCCAGCCGTAGAACCGATGATGCACTTTTTTTGTTTCTTCTTCCACTTTGCATTTAGCGATCTGAGAAAGCTTTTCCTTGTTTGATTTAACAGGGAAATTAGAGAAGAACTTGGCAGCACAAATCAATCTCTGGGTTTGAGGGCAGCTCCACAGTGGAAAGTACAAAGCAAAAGTAGTAAAAAGTATCAGCAGGTTCCTAACCCTGCAGTTCATTGCGAGGAGCAGTGTCAAAGTAGCACGCGTCTGAAGGCAGATGAATAGCTGTTATACAGCGCTGGCGCATAAGGCAGGTGCCGTTTAACAGAGATACTGGAATTTATTTTCGTAGTTCCAGAAGGGAGGGGCTGTACTACATGCAGGGCCTGATGTCAGATATGCTCTCCAGGAGCTCATGTATGCCCATGGCTGTACAGGTCCCCGTTCCAGACAAACCTGTCCTCACCTGGCAGGCCACTTGGCTGCCTCAGGAAGCATTGCTGGAATCGGAGTTCTCTGTCCAGCAGTCCTTGGAAGACAGTGTGCGGTCCCTTTCACTTGGGAGTATTTTGAGTTATCAAATACCAACAATGAAAACAGTCTTTTCACTCCAGAAAGCTATTATGATGTTTGGTGGGGCTATTGCTAGATATATAAAAATGATGTGCTTTTGATGCTGCTAAACAGTGGTGAAATTTGGCTATTTTGCAGAGGATCTGTGAAACTGCTGGACAGATTCTCTTGCCACTTCCCTACTCCAGTTGAGGTGTTAGGAACAGATAACCCTGTTCAAAGACTTCAATGGATGTGCAGTCAACACGTGGAAGCATTGATACTTGCAGTTGTGATGGTGTGAACACACAATCCAAGGGTATAAATGCCCAAGTGGTTTCTTTGTGATGAATGAATGCATGAGAAGAAAAGGTATGTGGGAAAGCGTCTTACTTAAAGTTGGTGCTTGATTTGATGAGTTTTTAGACACAAGTAGTACGTGGTAGACATCAAAATTAGACGAGATACAGGAGTCTTAATAGTCAAGGAGCGCTCCTCTGGGCGAAAGAAGCATGCAAGGCTAAGGCTACAGTAGCAGCAGCGAACTGCCTTTCGCTATGAGGGACATTCTGGAGTATATAATAAAAAGTATTTCTCCCACATACATAGAGCATTCTGAGTTCGAATCTTCCACTTCAGAGATGGGCTGTTTCCATATGCTTGCTTACATGTCAAAAAGATTCTGGCGAATTATGTAAAGAACAGTAGTTGCAGTAATATTAAGATTTTGGCCTGTGGAGAAGCTAGGAATTAAAGCATTAAAATCGGCTTTATTCTCAAGCTGGATCTCTGTTCTCTTATTTTGCTCACTGGGTTTAAGGCTCAAGGGACAACATTTTCAGCTAATATAAGTTCACTTAGTTCCCTTGAAGCTTTGATCATTTACTGAGGATCAGGTGTTGTATGAACCATACTCAGAATTTTTTGGCTTTTGAGAGTCCTGTCACAGCCTTGTAATTTCATGCCGTTATGTTTTGTATGAGGGATTCTGTCTGTCAGAGAAACCCATGTGTAAACACACCAGTTTAAACTCTCAAATTTTCCACAAACTACTTCAATGCGTGGTACAAGGAGCTGAATTTATATACTGGCTTTGTCGATGTCTCAGTATTATTTGGTGGTGCTGTAGATGAGATTACTGGGTCACACACTATGAAGATTTACTGCCAATTGTGTGTAAATAATAGTAGATTAGTGAATATGCTGACTGCAGGATACGTTTTCTAAAATACAGATTAGTGTGATTTTTTTCAACTTTATATACAATTTCGTTTCATTGCTTTTACAAAAATTTCATGAATCTGATCGGTTAATACCTTCAAAACATCACAGGAGCTGAGACAGATTGCATTCTAAACCTTACGTTCATCCCATAGGAATATAGCTTAAAATTACTGGCAACATCTAACTTGAGTATAGATATATCTAGTTCTGTTTATATTTTGTGAAACTCAGTGGAATATAGAAAAGCAAAGCATAAGAAATGTGTAATTCAGTAGTTTTTGAGGTTAAGAGCATGAGCATGGGCATATACTCTTAAGCTTGTTTTTTTCTTTTTTCTTTTTTTTTTTATTTACTTTTTGAAAACCTTGCTTGATAAAAGAATGTCATCTTCAGAAACCTGGTTACATTGAAAACCTGCTCTGATACAACTGAAAAGTACACAATTTGAATATATCATCTTTGCATGAGTTAGTACTGGGTGTGAATGATTTCCAACACCTTTCAGATACAGCCCAAAAAATCATTTATTTGTCCTTCAGCCTAGATATTTTCTCATTTCCCTTCCTCCTTTTCTCCCTGCTTGTTTTTTATCCATTAACACAGAGACTAGAGTACTCACCCCAGATGTATTAGACCAAGGTGTAGGCTGCTTTCTGAGTGCGAAGATGAGAACTGTTTCTCACTAAGAGTTTGTGTGGCCGCATGCTGTAACGTATCCTGATGAAATGTACTTTGCGGCACTGAATGTGTAAGTATTGAATGAGCTGCCCAAGGGGGGCCGGTCTATAACCACTCAGCTCAAGTTTGAATTGGTCTCTTCCCGCCAGGAAACTGCCAGTGTGTTGATCTCAATCCAGCAGCCAAACCCCACCTTTCTGGCTTTCATTTCATCTTGGTCTTGTCATTGTGTAGGAACTGTTGACACTCAAAGAGGAAGAAGAAATCTTCACTTGGACAGTTCTCCTCAGATAAAATGTGAAACACTTTTGTGGTGTCGCCCACCCCCCTGAAGTGAATGAATTGGTGTCAGTTTGCCTTTCTGCAGAAATTTGCTAGCGTGATCTTCTGCATTAATGATCTCTAACAAGATGAACATTTTATCTCTTTTCTCAGCACACAACAGCCTGGTGGTGGTAAAACTTTATAGAAATGTCAATAGCTTTGACAGGACTCGTCGAAGGTTATTTTTTGCAACAGTGACCACACTGTTAATCTGATCTCGTAGAGAAGGGTCATTTAAAGATTCATTAATTGTGTTTCCTTTTGCCTTCATAATAAGATGGTGGCAGGGAAGAATAGCGTGCAGCGTAATTTCCTCCAGCAAATTAAGTGTCTTGATAAACATTATGCTTTTATGCTATTTGTTGGAATTGTCAGTTAGGGTTTTTGCAACAATCAAGTGGAGTACTCTCAAATAGCTGGTTTATGTCTGTTTTTCTTTAGAATAAAACCCTCCACTGTTGTTCAGTAATTTTGTATTTAGTAGCTACACAAGGTTAGAGTGCTTAGAAGGTATTATCCTGAGCAAGTGGCAAGTGTTGAAAAAGGAATGACTCAGTTGAATTGAGCACCTATGCTCAGTTCTTGCTTTTTAAGAACAGGTACAAGACCACAGTAAAACCTGCTTAGGTCCATTCACAACCTAGGGTGTTATGCTAGCAGCGCATGAAAGCTTTGATCAGTATGACCTTTTAGGACATTATTTGTGGAATAGCACTAATTTAAAAGAAGCTTAGAAGCTACTATGAAAAAGTTGATCTGTTGGGAAGTTTTAGGATTTTAATCAACAAAACCAATAAGCCTGTAGCTAGAAAGGCACCTTTTTTTTAACAACAACAACAAAAACAAAAACAAACATCAACAAAAAAAACCTGCATAGGAGTGACTGATTTATCACCTGGCTTTGTATTTTTTACAGTTTTTCCAAAAGTACATTTTCATTGCTACCCCCAAAAACGTGCACAGCTGCTCAGAGACAGAAAATACGTGAGAGCTGCAAATATTTTTTACGTCTTTTCTTGCTTTATTATTTAAATGGGTAGCATTTTAAGACTATAGGTTAAATATACCCTGTTGTAACCTCTGTCTGTTCACTACTCCCTGGAGTTGATGTAACAGGCTCTAACTACCTTCCTTTCAATGAATCCAATAAAGTGTATGGTACCTAAATTTCAATTAGAATGGGTAGGTCAGTATTTAACACCTTCAGTCTCAGCCTGAGGGACTCTCTTCTTAATCAAGTTCTTGCTTCTACAAAGTCAATAAAAATTTGGTAGTACAAACTACTTTACAGATGAATGTTAATCCTGAAAAGTAACCTTCTATAATACTCTATGATAATTTCATAATGTGACATAATTAGGGTTGAGACATACCTGCCATTCACATGGCATAAAGGTGGGTTGGAGACCCACATCAAGACTTCTGTCATCGCAGAGAGCTGTTCTGTAGTTATTGAAATCCAAAGCAGCTTTCTCAAGAGGTCAAGCTTTTGAGCTCACTGTTTATTCACATGACTGACAATGATGTGCAAACAAAGAGAAGTCACACAAATCAGTCCTTAATCACTGCAAAAACTGAAGGAAGCAGAATTAGTGGTCTCTGAAAGCATTTTTGTTTAAAAGAGTGTTAAATACACTGCTAGATTTGTTTGCCTGGTGTTAGGAAGTCTTCATTAGATAAAGCTAAATTGCTCCTCGTAATGTGTTTTCCTGCTTAGCCAGTTAGAGGCAATGCAGGCCACAGAAGAAATCAAAGCAGTGTGATGTACTGAAGATGAGATTTTTATATATGCCCTTACTTTAAAATATTTCGTCATTTATAGGAAGCTGATTTGCAAATGAATTCGATGTCCTGTGTCTCCCCCCCCCCCCAAAAAAAAAAAAAAATCTAAGAACAAATCTATATCTAGAATGTCTTGTGTTGATACATGGAACTACAGCTTTGCTGCCATTCTGTCTACATTGTATATTAGATTTGGGGCTGAGTCTGTGTCTGTCTTCTCCTTACTTCTCCATTTTAAACACTTAAGCCCAGACTGCATCATTCCCTAAATTTTATCTAGAAACTCCCTGGTCCCTAAGGCTTGAGGTAAGCCAGCTCACCATGCCAAAATTCAAGCTTGCAGAGTGTGTGAATGATGGATGAGTCACACCATGCCATTTCTCAGCTGTCAGTAGTCATTCCCTAGCCATGGTTGGACCCATATGGTTAGAGTGCCTTTCTCTTCCATTACCAGGAGGGATCAGCAAACAGGACTGCTTCCAAATGGAGACTAATCCTCATACATTTGGCTGCTGTGGAAGTTATCAAAGTCACGCTGATTCGTAATAGGAGGCTCTGAAAAACAGATGCTCTCAGAGGGAATCAGTCTTGTTCTGATGTATTTGTCCTTGAAGCATAGCCCGGTTTTCAGGGGACTTCATGTTGAGGGAATTCCTTGAGTAAGACTCTTAATGAATTAGTTTATAGCAGTGGTTGAACTGTGATTAAAACAAATGGATAAAAAAAAAGGGGGGGGGGGGGGATAAATAGTGACATCTAAGGGGTGGGCAGGTTCCCAGTCCCAAAGGGGAACTTTTGGGCAGATGTACAGTGACAGACCATTATGCAAATAGCTGTGCAATGCTGGTCTATCCAGTACTGACCTGGCTACCAGAGCTTAAAGCCTTGCTGGTGGCAGTCTTGGGACCTGGTGCTTCAGAAACTTTTGTAGCTATTTTTTTCCTCACAGTGCTGGAAGTTATACATCCTGTACCTCTTTGTGAAGCTGTGATGGTTTTTTCAGGTGCTGATTCAGTGCTTTAACTTGTGTGTGCTCTGGCATGGAATTCCAGCTCTATCAACTTAAAATAGAAAGGACATCAATTACTCTAATGCTCAATTACCTGTGCTTATCTATCCAAGCTCTCCTAATGGATCTGGTACTCTTCCCAGGTTTTGTTGATGCCTTACACCCCATTTCTTCTGTTCCTTACTCTTTTTATGATAATATGCTTCAAGCATTTCTTAATTTTCTTAGAACAGGCAGCTCTTAAACTTAGAATCTTTAAGGAAGCCTCAATAATTTTCTGTGATTCTGCATACCAATTTCAAGTGCATTGTTCTTGATTGAAAGGTTGTGTACTACTTTGCCTTTGCATATTATCTTTTCTTTTGCATTCCCATTGCCTAGTCTCTTTTTACATTAATTCTGTAGTTGAGACTTGCGGAGATTTAGAACCTATTGGTTTCCAGGTCATCATGTTTGTCGCACTAGATTACAAGAAACCGGCTTATGCCAAAACTGGGGCTGATTTTTCTAGCAACTTTTCCATTTATGGGAGCAAAATGGTGAACTGAAATATGAACCCATCTGATAAGTAGATTCCAGCCTTCTTTTGTATTACATTGGTCTATAAAGCATATCTATCTAGAATCCTCTTTTCTATTAGCATCAGGGAATGATGAGATTATTTTGCAATAAGGGTGGTATGATGTTTTGGTATTCCATAAATATATAAACTAAGTTAAATCCTGAAAAAAAGACCAGACAGACATTGCATTGAGAGCAGTATGCTCTTACAGTTGCTGTGCTGTCAGCCAGCCATATCCTGGTTTGTAGCCTCACTTTCAGCCATCTGAGAAAAAGCTGGGGGGAACCACTCTTCATATGGACTTACTCTGCTAAGGTCATAGAACCATAGAATGGGTTGAGTTGGAAGGGACCTTAAAGATCACCTAGTTCCAATCCCCCCTGCCATGGGCAGAGACACCTTCCGTTAGGCCAGGTTGCTCAAAGCCTTGTCCAACCTGGCCTTGAACACTGCCAGGGATGGGGCATCCACACCTTCTCTGGGCAACCTGCTCCAGTGCCTCACCACTCTCATAGTGAAGGATTTCTTCCTTAGAGCTAATCTAAATCTGCCCTTTTTCCATTTAAAGCCATTACCCCTTGTCCTGTCGCTACAAGCCTTTGTAAAAAGTCCTTCTCCAGCATCTTTTAGGCTCCTTTTAGGTAGTAGAAGGCTGCAGTAAGGTCTTCCCGGAGCCTTCTCTTCTCCAGGCTGAACAACTCCAACTCTCTCAGCCTGTCTTCACAGGAGGGGTGTTCCCTTCCTCTGAGCAGTTTTGTGGCCTCCTCTGGCCCCATTCCAACAGCTCCATGTCTTTCCCGTGCTGAGGGCTCCAGAGCTGGACACAGGACTGTGGGTGGCGTCTCACCAGAGTGGGGTAGAGGACTGGTCCTACTGAACAAGAATGATTTTAATCTCTCGTAATGCCGCAGATATTTCTCAGCTGTTTCCTAATGCCTGTTTACTGTTTGGGGTTATAACTGGTCAGTCTTTGGCATCTCCTTATCTATAATTCCTGCTGTAGCCTTAGGTAACTGTCATGACCTGTAGCAGCAGTAAAGTCCTGGGCTCTCGGCCATGAACTCTTTACTCTCCTTTTTCAAAGGTACAAGGAGGCATACGCTTAGCCTTTTACTTCTACAACTCTTCTGTCTTTGTTTTCTTCTGGTAATGCTTTTTTCTCATCATCTGTTGTTTGTGTGAAAAGGTCTTTTTATTATGTTGGACTTGGTCACAGTTATGCGCAATGTCTTGCACTTACTGCTTCTTGAGAAATCTCAAGGTCAGGAAACTCTCAGAAATCTCTAATTTAACCTTTTATTCAAGCAAAAAAACCTCCTGTTGATTTCAGTCAGACTTAAACTCCATGGGGTTCTACTGGCTTCGATGTTTTTTATCTGCTTACTATGCATCTAAAATTTTTAAATCACCTTATTTAATGCCTCTATAATGTATAGAGAAGCCTTTTTTTAAAGAGGGGGGGAAAAAAGCTGATCCTGAACTTTTGTGGCATCATCTTGTTTATAGTTGCAGTTACTGTGAAATACAAACCATCAGCAACCCAGAACAGAGAAACTATGAGGCCAGATCAAGTGTCCAGGTAACACCAGATAGTGCTCTGCAGCAGCAGCAGCCAGTACCAGTTGCCTTGAGGAGAGAAGCAGTACCAGGCGCGCATAGTGCCATCCTTCTCCAGGATATTCTTCAGGCTTTCAGCAGTTTTTGGTTTGGAGATGTTTTCAGCCAGAGGCTGTGCCTGGTTATTAGGATACTTGCTTCCCATCAATTTGCCTAGTTGTTTTTTGAGCCAGCATAAAATTCTAGTGTCCACAATATCCTACATCAAAAAATTACCTAGCTTAATGGCATGATGAGTGAGGAACTATCAATTTTGTTTTCTTTTGAACCTGCCACCAGATAATTTCATTTGATGCCACTTGGAATTATTTTTATTATAACAGAAAACCCTGGAATAGCACAGACACATTTGGGTTCTGAGTAAGGCTGCCAAACAAAAGGAAAGGTTACTATTGCATAATAGTCAGTGTCAATGGGAGAAAGCAAGGAACCATTGCGCCCTACTCTTTTTTGTGGTGACTTACTTGTTTACAGACATCTTTTGTATTTCCTCTAATTTGTCCCTTTCCCATCTTGACGAGTGCTGGTCCATGCCGCCATCCATTCTCGGGGAGCTGCTTCATTCTTTTGATTAGCGTCTGCTGTCCTTCCCCAAATCTCTGTCCCTTTGTACACTGATTCTATTGTTCACTGTTATTCCTACCAATTTACCTGGTGCAGACAGCAGACGTAATGATCTGTAGCACTGGGTCTCTCCAGAGCCTTTAAAAGTGAATTAATACCATATTTGCCACCTTTCAGTTCTTTGACATAGAAGCATTTTTCAGTAAGAGATTATAAATGGTAATTAACTGTTTCACCAGTGAGTTCTTTGAGAAATATTGCATATTGTTTGGTTGTGGTGATTTTATTTATCAGCTAAGTATTTTTTGTTTAGCTTATAGCCCTTTCTGCCAGCAGTTATGATGGGTCCTTTGATAAGTCACTTGTAAAGAAGGATTCTTGCTTTCCAAAACTTCCCTGTGTCAAATGTACATGCAAAAACATTATTCTGTGGACTCTTTTCTATGGTTTGATTGTCTGTTATCTCTAAAAGGCTCCTTGGCAAGCTTTTTTGCTCATGATCTGTTTGAAAAAAGATCAATAATCTGTACTGCAGAAATAGTTTTGTAACTTTTAATTGCCCTGCTTTATTGTGTTTTTATTTGTAAATGATGTGAGTTCACGAGCCTTTCTATTTTTCTCCTAGGAGTACTACTTTCTTTTTATTTTCAGATTTGGACTTTTGTTTTTCCATTATTTCCTCCTTTGACTAGGCATTGTTAAGCATGTAATACAAATGCATATCTAGAGATACAGGATTTAAACTCATAGTAATTTCATATGCTTTGAGTCATAACCAATAATGTATTTAGTCTGACTATATTGGATTCATTGTATTTAAGGCTACTATAGGGGTGCTCAAGTTTGAAATTATCTTAGAGATTGATGGTAGCCAGCAATATTAGATGGAAAACTTACTGTTTTTCATTACTAGCACAAATTAAGGAGTAAGAATCTAAATCCTTACCTTTGTTCAATGTGGAAATTGTGAATTGCATCAAGGGAAATTCTGATTAGATGTTGGACAAAAAAACTCTCAATGGAGGCAGTGAGGCACTGAAACCAGGTTGCTCAGAGGGGTTGTGAGATCGCCAGCTTGGGATTTAAAACTCAGCTGGATATGCTGAGGAGCCCTATGGAATGCTCAAGTTAGTCCTGCATCAGGACGGGGGGGGATTGGATCACTGATTCCTGAGTGTCCCTTCCAGCCCGCATCATGCTGTGATGCAGAAGTGTCCTGAATGACGACTAACGAAGAAACTAGGGGTCAGACTGTATTCTAACGCCTGTACGAGAGAGTCCAGATAAGTGACTTGATTTCTGAAGCTGAGGCTTTCTACTCCTGAGATTAGGAGCCTGTTTTCTTATTGCTGTGTGTACTATGGGGGTAAGAAATGCCGCTTCTCTGGAGAGACTGCTATTCAATTTGTGGCCTGGCGTTTTCAGTTACAAGTACACCATGCGAGCACATTATTTGCTTCTTCAAAAGAATTACCCCGAACTAAGGAAAGAGTAGCAGCTTCTCAACCGCAGCAATGCTATATAATGCTCATACTGAAATGCTTAACAGCCTTTCCAACACAATGCTTTTCACTCTGATGCAGAACTAGGCTTTAGCTATGAATTTTGTGGTCCTAGTCTTCACTATTTCAAATGCTGTTGCCTTATTCTATGTGCAGGGGACTTCTGTGAGTGTTTGGGAACAGCACGGAGGTCCTGCTCTGGTATGAACTCTAGTTGGCTCCCTTTTTTCCTCAGGGATAATGGATGATCACATCAGCCCAGAATAAGAAATTACAAATCCTACAGTGTTTATTAATTCTCCTTTCTATTCAAGTAGCGTGAATAAAAGGTAAATAAAATATGAAATTGCATCTCTTCATGGTAAAATGAACTCAGTTAACTGAATGTCTCTCTGCTCTCTGCCGTCTCCCCATGCCACAAAACTTGTCATTTCCTAACCAGCAGACAGTCTAGCTGTCAGACTTATGAAGCGCACAGAGCACCTCTGAATCCTTCACACTAGGTATTCCACACACCCCTGGAATATTAATTATCCCATCTGTGTGTATTCCTCAGAGTCACTTCTTGTTACCAGTCCTTGTAAAGCTTGAATTACTGCCAAGGAACCCCTCCCCTGCCTACCCCAGTGGCCTGTATCCCTAAAGGATTGTGGTAGATGGTGCCTTCTAGCAAACTTGCCAGATACTTTCAAGCCTGGGGTAAGAAATGGCTGGAAATGACGTGGTTTCTTCCCAAAGGAATGAGCTGAAGGAGGAGGAGGACCTTTGCCAAAAGGCTGGGGAAAGGGAAGAGAACATTAGCATGCCACGGGGATGGGTGTTGTACTGCTGTGTAGGTCTGTAAATAAAAGCTGCTGGAGAAGGAGGGAAAGTGGGACCTGCATTCAAAGCCAAACAGTGGAAAACTGAATTTTTCCCAAGGAAGGCGAACACAGCATGAGCTGAGGGTTTGTGGAGGTCTTAGCTTGTGGGCTATCCAGCGGATGCTGCCTGGGCACGTGGGTACTCCGGTGCCGCCGGAAAGCTGCAATATTTACCGTCCTGAGCTGGCATTTCAAAGGCCAGGTTCAGTGTGCTTGTTTGCTCTGGATTTTTTTAGCAATGGCAAAAAGGATAAGTGACTGTTTCTCCAAGTGTCTCCAGCCTGGGTTGCCTGACTGTTCCAGTTCCATGGTAATGTCATGGTAGTTTCTGCCACGTGTGCAGTTTCACCCTGTGCTTAGGTGCATGGTTCTGAGTGTAATAGCAGAAGCAATGTGGTGCATTAAAACAATAGTCTGGTGACAATTCTCCCATATTCATCTGATGTGACATATTTCAGTGAACTGAAAAGTTGTGGGGTTTTTTTTGTCTTGGGGAGTATTTGTATCCTTTTTCTTTGTTAAACAACAACAACAAAGTTCAAGTATCGGTCCTCCTGTAAGTACAGATGCAAGGTTTACGAAATCATCCCTGGTTTTCTCTCTCCTTTTCACATTTTACCGTTTTCCTTTTGCCTCCCAGTTTGCCTCCCAGTTTAACCAGCTGGGTTTTTCCCCCCATTCTGTTTTGAGTACTTATCTTTTTTTCTGATTTGCACAATATTTTTTTTCCGTTTTCCTTGTTCTGTACCTGATACCTATTCCCTGCTCCAGTGTGGTGTTACCAGCTGCATCACATAGGCCATCTCCATGGTTAGTTCTTCCCAGCTGGTGTTACACTGTCCTCCGAGTGGCACACCAAGGTTTCACTGCGCTTAACAGTTGAAGTTGAATTGCAAATAATTATTCCTCTACTGCACATTTCTGAACTTTGGCAATTTGGGAGGATTTTAGAGAAACATATTTAAAGGTAGTAGTTAAACCTGTAGACGACCAGTCCTGCCAAGGATACAAGTTGTGTTGTAATTTTTGCTAACATGGCAGCAGAATTGCAAGCAAGTGCATGCTGCATGGGTCAAAAGAGAAGTAGGAACTCCCATGGAAATTGTGTAACAGTCTTCTGTATTTAATACAAAATGAAAGAAAAGAAAACTTGAGTCCTGAAAATTTGTGATTTCTTCCTGTCACAACTTTTGGATTGACTCTTTGGGTTTTTATTAGTATTGGAGGAATAAACAATAACTCAAGACTTTTTTATAACTCTGACTTCCTCCAGGAAATCTGCTATAATTCCTGATCTTACAAGGTTAAGTAAACATACACAAATGCTACATTGAAGCAGATGATTCCCTAGCTTCAGATAGTCTTAAATATCGGTTTCTTTATTTCTGAGGCAAATGGAATTGAAGCTCAGCAATCAGTGTTGAGTTACTAATAGCAGTATTCAAAATTCTTACAGATTATTTGTAAGTCTAACCGTGTTATTGTTTGTCTATATCGTAATAGGCTTTTGGCAAGGGTTAGGAGTTGCTGGACATACCTTTCCTTATCAATGAAGCCACTGCAGAAATAGTTCTGTCTTTGGAAATCCTCCTGATTGGCACTTCCCGTCCTCATTTAATGGCTCTCTGGAGATGGGTGGCGCTCGGTCCTCAAGCTGTTCTTAGCCTGCAGAGTGACAAATCAATTTTATTACTATGCACTACAGCAGAAAATGCTGTAGTGGAGTAGTTGAAACAAAGTTGTGAAAGGAGGTAGAGGACTAGTGTGCTGTGGATTAACTTTTTTTGGTAATTATCCTAATAATTAATTCTTTTTTTGTTTTGCTTTCTTGATTCTTTGTTAATGAAGACATACACTTGTTCCTGTGTTTGATAATAGCGTAACAAGTGAAAATGGCATTCTCCACCTGTTCAGTTCTGCTCTTCCTTCCATTGTGACTTCTTTCTTCTGTTTAAAGAGCAATTAAGATAAATGTCACTGCAGAACAGACAGCTATTTCAGAAAAGAATATAAAGTGATTGGATATTTTTGTGCTGTGTAGGAAACAGTGATGACGACCTCGATACCCGATTCCACCTCCTGTAACAAATAGCAACCTCCATGACTATGTGCAAAATGTATTGCCATCACATCCTTCTCTTGAGCAAAATGGTTTCTAATATTTGTTTGCCTCTCCTGTGTAACTTCACTTGCTGAGCACATAGTTTCCCGAGAAGTCACGCTGCTGTGGGCACTCCTGTGCGAGGACAGCCCTCACACGTGTGTCTCGGGCTATGCACAGATGAATGAGGAAATAGTAACTACTGAAGGCCCAGGGCAGGGGAATGCTACAGAATGGCTGAACCGTCCTTTCCTCTTTTTCGAGTGTCAAATCCGCGGTGTACCTACAAAGAGCTTTTTGCAGAGGAAGGGAAGGCTGGATAAAGCATCCAGCAAGGTTGTCCTTCATTCATCTTACCTGGGCCTGCCAGGCTCCTGTTACCCTCCTCTGTGGGAGCAGGTAAAAGGTTAGAGCCTCTTGTTCAGTTTGTGCCCCCGTGGAGATGTGTGTAGTGGTGTGATGCCTCTCACGCATTAGCAAGATCACATACACAGCAAAGAGTAAGAGGTGTTCTATTGACTCTCTTTTCAAAAACCTTATTCTTTCCTTGAAAATTTTTCTATGACAGGCTAAAGATGGACACATGATCAAAGCTTTTATTAACTGATAGTATGAAAAACTGGCATGAAAACTTTGCAGCTTCAACTAAATGTAAACGATGCTTCCACAAAATTAAATATTATTTAAAAATTTCATTTTGGTTCAACCTGCAAGTTATGTTTTATTCCAAATTTAAATTTCAAATCTTTTGAGCATTATCCAATCTGTTTTTAAAATATCAGCTGATTCTGAAATAAAAATCAGTACTTTTCATCTCTAATTTTCACTTGATAGATGCTAATGACAGATATTCTCAAATTTCCTTTGGCAAATATGAACAAAACATATTTGATTACTTAATAAAATTAAAAGTAGGTTAAAGGCTTTTAAAATTAAAAGCTAAATTTGACCTGAATTTTTTTAAATAGTTTTGGTCTATCCATTTCTATTATCAGTTAATAGCAATTTCTATCTCTGTGAACCAAAACCAGCTTGTTCAACTGAGCCATGAAAGATCAAGAAAATTGATCAAATACTGTTTTATTTCTTTAAATAGAAGCAAAAGAGGAACAGGAGAAGAAAATCTATTGCTGTAATTTTTCACTATTATGTCAGGAAATGCTTCTTTGCAGTTGGAATGTCTGCACGTGTATGTAGATAGGTGGTTTTATGTGGAAGGAAAAGTAAGAGAACACAGTCCTACATAATGTCAGTTAGAGGAGAAAAAAAAAGAATCAGTAGTTAAAAAATATGCTGTTGAGAGAAATTATGGTTTTTTCCTGTAATAAGAAAAAAAGGGGTAGACTTCTTGAGTATTCTGAGGTCTGTTTGGTCTGCAGGCTTCTACAGTTTTAGTACCATATCCACAGGAAGACAGTACATATAAATTTTAGATTTAAAGGAATTGGAGACTCCTTAGGGTCAAATGTACACTTTTAATAACTTTATCTATTAGAGTGGTACCTAGGGATCTCCACTGAGACCAAGTGCTGAGCAAGCCTGTGGTAAAAGGCACTGCAGCAAAATTTGTGTCTTGTCAATACAAGCAAGTAGGAAAACTGTTTTTAAATGAGCATGGATCATAAAGGTCCATAAGCAGATTATGATGGGTATAATATATTGGAAGCATAGTGCAGGTTTATGAGGCAAGGACTTGGTGACACTTGAAAGAGCAATACAATAACCAGGGAAGCAGCAGTGCAAGTAGCACAATCATGCAGACAGCTAAGAGTTGTCTGTAGTTTACGTTTGAAGTGTGTGTATTCTTTGGCTGTTTGTGAATAATCAGGGGTTTTTAAGGCTATACAAAATTCTATATTTTGCTTTTGAATGAAATTAACACAGCTTTATACTATTTTTTTTTCATCTACTGTACTATTCCTCATCTCTCACAGAATATATCTTTCCCGATGTATTTTTTTTTTCTTCCCACTGAAATGAAGTTCTCATTATGCTATGGATATCTCCATTTCAATGGCAGGGCTCTTGAAATACTTGCAGTATTAAGAAGTACTTGAATAATTGTTACCGACTGTGGTTTTTGAAAAGACTGTGAGAACTATCTCACCATGACCATGAATTTCCAACTTCCTTCACTAGAAGCAATCGCACCGTGCACTTCCTTGCAAAAAAGCAAGCTCCATCTGGGTGGTGGTTAGTGTTTTTACCCAACTGTTGTTTCTGAGAGACTGTTCCAAAAACATGTTCCTCTGATGAGTAAAAATCCATTTTTAATTTCATTGTAGATTGATTCAGAGTTATCATTTTTAATGGAGCCAACAGTGTGCTTTCCGTGACATGTGAGCACTGAAATTATAAACCATGGTTGCTCTGCCCTCCTGTGTGTTGTCCAGACCCAACATAGAGCTTACAGCTATAAAAGGCCTTCATATATTCAATATGCATTTCACTTAAATTTAGTAGGTGTTCTCTGTGTAGGGCTATTTGATCCCTGGGTATTGGATTTAAACCACTTATGAATAAGAGGTTAGCAACAAAGCAATTTGGCAAGTTGTGAATAATAAAGGACTATTATTAGAATATGAACAAAATTAAGTGATTTGTGACTGCATGCAGTGTAGTAGAGTATGGTATCATTCTATTTTGAATGACACTTAGAATGTTCTAAATATAATTTAGAAATTAAATCACAACCAAGTATGAGATAAACTTGTGAGAGTTTCAGTACATAACAAATCCAATTTCTGTGCTCAAATGATTGGCTCAACTTTTGGAGCCAAAAAGCTCCCATTTTGCCACTTAAAACATGTGGCCATTCAGCCTTCAGCAAATCTGTCTAAATGGAGACTGAGAGCGCTTGAAAGGGAGACCTTTATTTGGAAAATTCAATATTTGTTTACTATTGTGCCTTTGTATTAATTGGTATGATTTTAGACTGCTAAACAGTTCTGGTTATTTAAAACATTATGTAGTCTGTGGAATATTTATAAACCCAGTGAGGAGAGAAAAACACCCTTTACTGTTGTCTTTCATGTGGACTACTTGGTAAAAAGTCCAGATGTATTTAATGCAGAAGATACCATGAAATCAGTGGAAGTTGTCTGGTCTTTGGTAAAGTAATCCAAGAGCAGATGCCACTCTGGCTTTGATACCTAGGGATGGTTACAGCCCCTTGCACCGTAAGCCTTGGAAGATCAAAAGGCTGTTAATTGCTTAACTGGTGCATATAATACTTAAGGTGTCAACACAAAATACAACGCAAAGCTAATAACATTTTGAGCTTGATGATCGGCTAA